>NC_139663.1:16022007-16247007 GCF_951799395.1 Argentina silus
GGACTATCGGTGGGTGTTCATCGCTCCGCAACAGCGGGAAGACAGGTTGTGAGCAACATACACCATGGCACGACAGAGAAACACTCTCCTGGACTGATGTCAGGAGTGAGCATCATCTTTAGCAATGGATTCACCCTTTCATTCCATCATTGGACAACATCACCGCTATATGACAAGAGCCAATGACTGAAAACATGAATACTGCAATACATAACCTATTTATTTATGATGTCTCTATGCTCTGTACCACTCATGTTATGCCTTGTAACATACACCTTACACATAATGTATAAAAGCAGTTCGAATCCAACTGTCTCTTTTTCTGAGCTCTTAAAAGTGCTGGATAAATATATGCTTCAACAGCAAGCAGTGATGCCATACAGTATGACATCATGGGTGTACACAAATCAAAGCACAGTGGCCATTCTGAACTAGGATTGGCTGGTATCTCACTGGAGCCTCTTCAACATGCACAAGAGCTCCCCAATGCCCTATCTACAATGGCATACCATCAACCTATCAAAACCAACCAAAGCTGATAAAATGTTTTTTTAAAAATGCATTTTTTACCCTCTACTGAGTGAATATGTGAATGGCTTCTCCTCTCCGATGTCCGTGTTTTCCATTTCAACACCCATTAATCAGTGCTATTGCTTTTGTCACCATGGAAACTAGACGAGCTGCATCTCTCGCAGGTCTGTGGGTTTCACAATAGCTAGACTGACGGCTCCCGTGGCTGCAGCAGGTCAGAGAGCCCACAGAGCACAAAATCAGCACTGGGAACACACAAAAACCTCTCTGTCTGCCCTCAGCTCAGCGCACATTCACCGACCACTCCACCGACCATCTCTGCCCAACATTAATCATTATCAACCAATGGGTTGCATAACGAGGGCCAGTGTCAGTCCCACTTAGAAACTCCCAAGTGAAATTTTCCAGAAATCTGGTTACGATACAGCTGGTAGGGATAAAATAGCTTGTCTATACAAATCAAAATTTTTCCGGAAATCTCGTCTGATGACGTGGTCACGTCGTGGTCAGTATGATGAACATAATGAATGCTTGTTATGGATATGTAGATGTTATGTGGACACCGGCAGAATGTGTGGTGTGAACGTTTGCTTTAGCTGCTATTGATGGAGAGGGAAATGTAATGACAGTCCAGTCTGTAATTACAGTCCAGTCAGTGTTGCCTTCCATTTCAACGTCTGTTGACGGTGACTGCAGTGGTGTGTGACCTGCATTGCCCTGCAGGCAGATCTGCGGACCTCGGGGACAGCGGGAGGGGGGGGGAGACGGCGGGAGGAGGGGGGTTGGCATCCAGTGTTCCACACTCCCATAAAAGCTTCATGGGAGGAAAGCTTGGAAGGACAGTCACTTTCTGCATCTGTCAGCTATAAGACAGTGTGTTTCTAAATATACCCCCGGCTGTCAACGGTACACTACAAAGGTATTACGGCCTTTCAGTCATCTCAAATCCAAACATGCATGAACAAAGTAAAAAAAAAAAAAAAAAAGAAAGTGGGATAAAAATATCATCCTTTCATTTAATTTATTTTGTCACTCTTTGGTCTGCACCAGCTTCTGCGAATGAAGGGAAACAAGAACATCAACTTGATGGCTTTAGGATGCGTCTACTGGGTGAAAAAAAAAAAAAAAGCATCTTCTGCGAGCCTCAGTCAACCCAGCAGACTCCCGTAATATAAATCAATACAATGGAGTAGTGACATTCAGCCCATGAGAAACAGATTAGCGCCTGACCTGTGGATAACGCTCTGATTAAGACTAATGTCTTATCCAATAGGCTGTTTCGTGGCAGTGTTGTTGCATCGTGGTTCCCCTCCACAATACTCCACGCAGATTCTCAGCCAAATACCCAAACTACACCGAGTAGAAACTACACTCCACATTTAACAGCTACTCAAATGAAAAAAAAAAGATATTTGTCTGATGAAAGGAAAAAAAAAAAAAAAAAAAAGAAAAACATAATCTCAAGAGTGCATAATTGTGCTTCAGAACATCTGTCACATCCAATTTGGTCTCCCTGGTGAAATGACAGACGGTTGCAGAGCATCTGTATTAAAAAAAAAAACACACAGTACAAGGGCCTCTACCAGAAAGAGAGGTTCAGGTTAGAGCTCCAGGTGTACTCACTGTTATCTTGGTCTCCTTGATCTCCTTGGTCTGCCTTTTAGCCGGGGAAGTGGACCCGGGGCTCTGTGGGGAGAGACAGGAGGCATCGTCAAAGCTCCCCTCTGTGTCAAAGCTGGCCTGCTCCATCATGATCCCTCTCCTCCTCCTGCTCCTGCTCCTCTACACAGGGAAACCCTTCTCCACTGACTGAGCCGAGACTGCCTTCAGTCTCACAGCCTGCCTGCCCGCTCTGCCGTGGTGAGTGGAGTGGAGACGTGGGGATGGTGGGGAGGGCTGGGAAAGTGAGGGGGAGGGAGGTGTGTGTGGAGGGAGGGGGGAGGCGGGGGGGAAGGCGGTCGGTCGCGGTTCTGGGAGCGTGACGAGGCTAGCCTCCGGTTAAGCTGCTGTAACCCGTGTCTGGAGGTTGAAGGCTGTGAGAGAAGGACGCAGCGAGCTTTGTGTCTCCCAACTGTCCATACTGAGACCACTGAGGCAACACATGGATGGAGACAGTGCAAGAGAGAGAGGGAGGGGGGGAGAGAGAGAGAGAGAGAGAGAGAGAGAAAGAAACAGAGAAAAAAAGAGAGAGAGAGATAAGGTGTTTGAAAGAGAAAGGGGGGAAGAGGGGGAGGGGGAGGGGAGGAGAGGGTGGGGCAGGGGGGAGGGTCTGTTGGAAATGGCTGAGTGATGATCACAAGAAGGCTAATTATGATAGGGAGGGCAGCTGGAGAAAAGGAGGAGGAGGAGGAGGAAAGAGAGAGAGAGAAAGAGAGAGAGAGAGAGAGAAAGAAAGAGAGAGAGAGAGAGAGAGAGAGAGAGAGAGAGAGTGCTGTAAAAACACACAACCAATGAACACCCTATCTCTGGGTCTGCTTGTGTGTTTATGAGCGATAGTGAGCGTGTGAGACGATGTGGTTACGGGAGATGTGTGTACATGCCGTCTGGGAGTGTGGGTGGGTGTGGGAGTGTGTGTGTGTTTATGCAATAATGAGCATTCATTATGACAATTAATTCTCATTATGGAGTGTCTGTGTTACAGTAGCCTGAGTTTAGATGTATGTGTGGGCGTTGAGGGGAGGAGTGTTTGTGTAGGGGTGATGCATCTACAGAGTGTTTGCGAGGGGGGGTGGGTTGCTGGTGGTGAGGAGAGTGTGTGGAGGAAGGGGGTGTATGGGGGTGTGTGAATGCGTACGGAACCCGATGGTGTGTGTGTGTGTGTGCGTGAGTGTACTCACATGTATGTCTCTGTGGTGTTAATCTGTGCGCCGTGCTGCTGCCAACCTGTGTTCATCTGTCTCTCTCACTAACGAAGCCGTTCCACCAGAGGCATCAAACACACGGTGTGTGCAGTGCAGCTAACGTACGCGTGATCGCTTGGGGGGGGGGGGGGGTTAGGGTTGGGGTTGGGGGGGGGGAGGGGCGGGGTGGGGTGGATTCCTTATTATAACATCCACCTGCAGTGGGTCAACGCGAACACTTCCACACAGCCTGTCCAGTAAACACCCCCTGTGAAATCCTCACACATCGCCGCGGCGCTCTCTCACCTTCATCACGCAGAACATGGCGGCGGCGCTGACCAGCACCTACTGTCGTGTCGCGATGTGTCCGGGCAGCCTGCTCGCTGGTTCCAGGCCCCAGGAATCCCAGTCCTCCCACTGTGAGCTAAGACTCTCTGGCTGGCCTCCTTTCAAATAGCTGACAAAACCCTGAGATGTGGTCCAAATCTCGGCTGCCCATATGGCCCAAGTCTGCCCATCTACTGTACTGTCCCGTGCACGGTACGCTCTCCTCTGACTGGGAATTGGTCACGTGGGTTGGTGTGTGTAGGCTGGCTTGGGTTCATAGCTGCTCAAACCAGGGCTATGGGAGTGGCACTGGTACTACCCATAGAGAAGCAGGAGCTTTTGATACGTACTGTACAGTATGTGTGTTAATATCATATCCTGTATACTGTATATTCATTCATAGAGTAAAACGCTGTTGGTGTCTAAATGGTTTACCTGCACTGTGCCTCCACTGTATAGAGAATCCAATAGTGACAGCGTTATTGAGTCACAGCTACAGACGGTATACATGACATCAATATGAGACTATAGATTTCTGACTAACTATTGCACTCAGATCGATATTGTATGTGGAGTTTATTACAATGATCCTACTACAATAGACTTGATGGTTTGAACAACATACAGTATACTATAGGCCTACTGTATGTGTGCCAGGTGATGTCCCTTGGTCTTACAATTCAGTGTGTATAATATAGTGGATTATATCAGAGTGGATTATATGACACATTGCAGTGCTGAATGAAGCCAGACCTGTTTGTCCATAGCGGCCCTCCGGAGAGCAACATCAGGTAGGTCTGACGGGAGCATGGCAGGTCCTGTGCTGCGACATCCATTGACTACAAGAGTACAGAACATAAATGTCATCCAAATAACTGACAGATGGAGCTGCTGCTTATTGCTGAATCACTTCAGAATAATAAGCAAGCGGGGAGATACGAATCCATAACGTGAAATAATGTGTACCACTCTATTACAGTGAAAAGGTCACGTTCGTCTGATATCGTAAAGTGACATCTTAATGTTGTAAAGAAGTCTACATTTTCACAGCAGGTCAACATTTCCCCATTCATCTTGGAGACAGAAACAGATTTGCTCTCCCACACAGCGAACACAAGAACATTCCTTCCTCATTAGTCTACAGAGTATCCCACTGAGATACTTAGCTATGACTAAGGGCACTACATGGGCCTATATATCCCATGTAGGTGCTATTTCTTACTCTGCTTCAGACCCAAAATAACCCACAAGAATGCCATTAATGATAAAAGGCCCCTGGGTGATTTCCTGTGTCACACAGCCCTGCGCACGTCTGTAGTAATGTCCCCAGTCACATCCTACAGGCTTCTAATGGTTCCTCATCACCCATGATTCATGGCCTGTCCACTCAGTGCATATCAACTCCTATCAACTCAGCGTCTCTCCAGCTGAAGGTAAACACGTGAGGCAAGTGTGCAGCATGACCCCTCGGGCTACACAGCCGCGTAAAGAGACTGGATAATGACCCCACACGCACGCGTAACAGAGGAGACTGGAGGAATTGTGATGATAGGAGGGTAGTGCAGGCTTTGTTAGTGAGGCAGAATTCCCTGTTCATTTCACAAGATCAACCTATTTTGCCCCCCCCCCCGAGATGACTTGAGGTGTCAGAGCTGTAGAACTGATTTTGAAATGTTACAGTTACAGTAAATCTCTCCCATCGGAGGGCATCTGCAGTATTAGCTCTCTACCTTTGACTGGAGGAGGCCATAAGCTATTCAAAGTGAAGCATGTCGTTTTGCATGTCGTTTTGGCCTCACTGAAAACGTGAAATCGTCCATATTCTAGGTTTTTCAATAGCGGCAAGTGTGTGCCTTGTAAACAAACAAAATGTCAAATAGGTACGTAAAGGCCAGCGGCAGAGCTCCACCACGGCTCCCGGTGTCACCGCTCTTCACTGACTGGTTGTTTTTTCTTCTTCTTCGTGTTGATCTCATCCCTTGATCGCTACCGATTTATTTAAAGCTCAAGTCTACGTATTGGACCTTTAACACTACCCGAGCAGCCTGAGCTATGACACAGATACACCCGAGCCTAATCTGAACACCTCCTCAAAGCTATGTCACCCTCAATCTGCTTACTCCAAACCGCCGAATCCCTGACTTACTGGTGCTCCCCTGTAGCAGTGAGGGGTCAGGGCTGGAACAGACAGGCAGGGAGATCTCAACCTGACCTTAGTCACTGGCTGGCTCCCCTGGGAGGATTATTCTAGCCTGTCTGAAAGGACAAATCCATGCAGCTGGCTGTTTTCTCACTGCTTCACCTCTGAGTGCCTGAACTCTGAACATGCTAACAGTGAAATACTCTCTGCTAGGATGGTGTTCCTGATGCATAATCAGACGCAGCACCATAAAAGACACTCAGAGCCAGTTGAGAGAGGGTTAAATTAAATTAAATGTAATTAAATTCAACTTAACTCTTTTTTATTCCTGAGGAACAATTAGAAAGACATTGTCAGTAGAGGCAATGAGGGTTTTCAGCTACAGTACATCAACTGAGATTGATAGCGGTCTATAGTCTACGGCAGATTGAAGAGGGAGAGGCTAAACGTTACCTTCTGGTAAGGAGTTCCTATGTGCCGGCGGTCTCGTTGGGGTCCTAAATGAGGCGGAGGGTCTTTCCCATGTTGTTTCTGGAATGACACATAGATCAGTACGGTCAACAGAGGAGTCATCGTGTTACAAAGAACAGTTTTACAGTCAAACCTCAAAGGGAACAAAGGAGGGGAGCACTACCTATTCAGCTATAAAGACTTGTCACTCTCCAAATACCACTTCTACAGGCAGCATCTTGTACAGTGTGACAAACATTCAAGGTCTGTTGCCCAAGGTCTGAGGCTCCCTTTCAATGGAAAAGAGAGGAACAGGGAGATACTTCTTCCATGTAAATGAAAAAATGCTTAAAATGAATGATTCATTCATTGCTGACCAAAAATTAAATGTTGTTACTTTATTTACTTTTTTTCCCTGCTTGCCCTCAGAATGTTTGCAGTACATCAAACAAAAGTAAATATCTGCTGGCATGTGCTGATCATTCCACTTAGCGGAGCAAGAAGTCCTTCACGCCGTGTAGACAATGGTGGACTTGAGACACTTTCTGATTATCAAGGTCCAGCAGAGCCATTTTATCCTGGAGGGTATTTGACCATGTATTAACACGTCTCAGCTGTGTAGTAACAGAGTTAAATTAGATTTAGTGGCCTTTAGAACTCATTTCCCTACTAAGCCTAATTAAAAACATAATTCAGTTATCTTGCGGTGATATTAAAGTGTCCAACACTCAGTAACTAGAGCATAATAGAGGGAATGGCAGCATATGGTTATGCATGCTGTATGTATAAATAGCTCCTGGCTTTTTTTCACTTCAGTGTGTGTGGTATGCCAAGGTGCAGGCTTCTGCCAGAGTACTATAGCTGTTGTGGCTGCAGCCGGGGTCTGTCCTATGGGAGGCAGCCCTTCCCTCTGGATCCTGTTCCAAATGAGTGGTATAAGAACACACATGTGCTCTTTAACACACACACACACACAAGCACGTACGCACGTACACACGCACGCACGCACGCACGCACGCATGCACGCACGCACGGTTCTTTGTCAAGAATATTTAAGGTAGCTGATATGCATCTTTATAAAAGGTTGCTCGGCTATTAGCCTTGGTATTAAACAAACTCTGTTTTTTTTTCTGCCTAGTAAACAGGGTTATTCAAATGTCGGTTCATAGAAACAGCCGTGTGGTGTTCCTCAGGACACATGGATTCTGCTGAGGTACTGGCAGAACTGCCCGGGCCCGGGTCCACCACACGTTCGGGCTAATCTGATTAAAGCGGATGAGATCTGTAGCCCTTCTTCACATGAATGGGCTGGAGAGATGATGATGGGGAATGGTAATGAGTCCTCTGAGCCTGCAGCATTGAGTGGGAGAGAGCCGGATACTATGGTAACAAAACAAAACGGAGAAATAGCTCTGTTCTGTTCCCTGCATGGCCACTCATCAACGTTGAATGTCTCATTAGTGGATGCAAACGGGAGCCAGAGGCGTCTGGTGGGCATATTTATTGGGGGTGTGGAAAAAGGTAAGCCACTCAATGTTTGTTTTTTTCCTCTTATGAAATACCGAAATATGTATTATCAACTATCATAATCATGCACAGTACAGAGAGAGGAAGATCCTCAGCTGCCAGATTTCTTCCATCCTACTCTGTCAGTATTGATCCCTCCTCCTCCACTGGATCAGGCTGGAGGGGGAGGTTGTGCGCCTGGCTTACCTTTGCTGCTGCTGTTGACGTAGTACCTGCGTCCCTCGGGTGACATGTAACATCTCCAGCCTTGGGGGAGAGTGGTGCTGTCAGTCTCCTCCCCTGGTGCCGGGCTTGTGGCCGCTGGCTTCTGTCACAAACAAACACACCGGTTGTTTCACTACCACACAACTCAGCATGGCAGTTCTACAGAGGTAAAGTGGTCCGGTAAGGGTAACGCTGTATTCATTCCCCCTGGCCTGGAGTCCTATAGTGGATACAATATTCACTGGCTTTTCATTGAGCATGTAGATTTAACTGTTTAGTTTTTATACGCTGCTGATTTGTCTTCATCCAAATGATTAACAATTTGATGAATCTACATACAGTATGTAACTACAATACATACAGTGTCAGGGTTGAGCTGCTACACCACATGTAACTAAATGTTACCAATTAGCAGTTTGTCTCCTAATTTCCATCCAGTTACAAAGTACTCCCACATTTCTAAGAGCGCTGATTGCAAGCACAGATGCAGCTGTGTGGGAATGATCTGTTTTAATAAGGAACAACTTCATTAACTTGATTAACTCAGGAAATATTCAACTGTGGCAAGGAATTGGGGAGGAGAACGTTTAATCCTTTCCTCCGTAATGTGCACACAAACACAAAGTGACCAACTAGAGGGGAAATGGTTGTTTTTCTCTCAGGCTCCGTTCAAATACCCTTATGAACTGAATGAACCTTCCTTCCTCGCTAGTTGACCCAGAAGATTCTGAGCGGCAGCCTCAATAAGGAGTGTTCCATTTGGAAAAAGCATGAAGGACGGGAGCTTTAGTAGTCCTTTCCTACCACCTTTCAACGAGGCTACATAGATATTAGTTTTGCGGAAGCGCTCAGGAAAATCACCCTCCACAATGCATTGCTCCGAATAATAAAATATTTTGACAGGATGAAAGTATTGAAAAGCAGCCCCTGCCACTTTGCTATATCTTGAGTGTTTCACCAAACGGTGTGTGTGAATGAATTAGGAGGGAGCTGAGTCTTATGCTTAAAAATAAGGGATGAAAAACCAATAATGTTAGTTCTTCCAATAGCTCATAAGTAAAATATGGTCTGCTTGATAGCAGGTGTTAAAGAACTGTCATAACTGTAAGTTATGTTTACTTAAACCATATATTCTAGGTACACATTGTATTATAGTCTTACACTCTCCTGTTGGTAGATGGTGTTATTCACATGCTTAAATTATCCACTGCTTGGACAAACAACAATCGCTTCTTGTACCTTATCAGCAGTTCCCAGAAGACTCATACACACAGGCAGTGCAGAGCAGACCTATAAAGCTTTCTGGTCACATTGGGCAGAATTTACTGCAGTGTGCTTTACAAGGGAAAAGTCATCTTTAATCTCCTGGGATCCCCTGACCGACAATGCATTGTCAGATGCAACAGTGCATGGCCCATTCAAAGCTGTCTTCTGTATTTGACAGAGGGCCTGCTGAACTCTGCCTGTCCTTCAGGATGGTGCACTGCTAGTCACGACCCTTCCCCAGCTCCACTGAGGTATGAGGGGGGAGGAGGGGGAGAGGAAGGGAGGTGGAGGGAGGGTATTAATGGAATGATAATACAGAGAGATCATGTATTCTACAGTGCCAACCAGGCCGTCAGGGCAGCGTAGGCGGATACATTCGTTTGATGTAAAACATAAAAGGGATTCCTTTCTCTCTCATCACCCCCCCCGCTCTCTCTCTGTCTCTCTGTCTCTCTCTCTCTCTACCTCTCTCTCCCTCTCTCTCCCTCCCCTCTCTCTGATTTAAGGCACTAGCCTTGCAGTTTGCTGTGAGTACAATACACAGCGTCTAAGCCATGTTGTGCTGCAATATTTTTGCCATTTGACTTCCCAGAGACAGGTAATTTACTGTACACTGCACAGATAACATGCCCTGATAACATGCCCAGTTCTCAGTTTATGGCAAGTAATTTACTGTACACTGCACAGATAACATGCCCTGTTTTCAGTTTATGGCAGCCGGCAGCTCATCCTAACATATCCTTACTCAAGCTCTCTCTAAGGACAGATTCTATTCTATAAGCCAATATATACAAAGAGTATATAAGAGTACAAAGAGTGTCAGCACGAACAATCAGCCTGGCCTCCCAAACTAACACATTTCACTCAGCTTCCCTCCCTTATCCTCTGAAACACGCAACAGCTGTGAACTGTTACCTTTTACCTGACAGACACGAATCGTCAGCTAATTGATCCACCCTGAGAAATGGAAATGATAGATCCTTATCATGATGAGATTTGTATCTCTTTTGATTCATCTCCTTTCCCTGAGCTTTACGATTTCACACATCCCCTAGCAAAGTCGGATAAAGCGGAACTGCGCCCAAGCCTTCACAGAATTTTAAAACCACAAGGACCTTTTGGAGTCTCCTGCCAAATCCCACAAGATTCTCTGGGGTGGTGCTCCTGCAGACTGCAACCCAGGGATGAGGGTCCCTACTCCCCACTAGTTTCCTCACTTCCAATTGAATTGTAGGGTTAAACCCTTACTCCACGGTCCATTGATTTTCTGCATTCATTCTTACCCCTTAGTCTACTGTATCTATCCTATGGTAGACTGGGGACAAATGTAACAGTGGTCAATTGTAACAGCCTGCCTTTCTCCAATCAGAACCAAGTTAGTGAGATGAAACTCACTCGGTACATGCTCAGTTAGGCTTACTCCCTGCATGAAAATATTCAGTCAAACATCTGACCATCTGCATCTGTTTTTATTGGGAAAAGTAGTTTTTGAGGGGTTAATGTAACTTTTCGATCGACAGTATTGTTCTTCTTCTGTCTTAAGGTTTAACGACTATGAATCCCAACTTGTACCATTATGATTACTCTTCTGTTTGTTGCTCAGAGAATGAAGATATTATTTTCAAAACATCGTTACCATTAAACAGTCCCTCCAGGATTTTGCGTTTCTGTGATCGCAAATTCAATGCAAAATCAACCATTCGTTGCATATTTTGCAAGGGCCTGCAGGGCTTTTATGACATAAAAGGGTCCAATCAAAAAAGGGCTTGCAATTCTGACCAATTACCACATTGTTTATGCGTTATCCAGTCCAATCAAACCACACATCAATAAACTTGTTCTGTCCCCTGTCAGCATGTTCACGTGTGAAGCTGATGGTGGACGACTGACAGGCAGAGCAAGGGACAAAAATCCAAAAAATCTCATTTGCAGACAAAAATATCAGCTAAAGACTGAAAAAACTGTCTCCAAGTGTTTTACATGACAGTGCAGGCAAGTTGTTCAGTATTCCATGCAATATAGTGCTGCAACACAAGAGAACGTTGTCCATCTTATTAGAACTGAGCAAATATGACATTGTATTGCTTTAAGTAAAATGTACATTATCAAAACAAATTTCAGAAAAGCATTTTTGGCCGCAGATAGAACAAAAAAACATTGTGAAATCTTGTAGGGACTGATTAAAGGTGTTAATGGAGCATTAGTGTGTGTCTATTTCTCCTTCTGCATTTTGTTTGGATTTCACAGGGGCAAATGTAACATCAGACTTTCTGGATCAAAATCAATACTGTGATCCAAGCTTCCTCTTTAGAGACCTACACATTTATGAATGATTTGTAGACAGATGTACGTTTCTGATATCAATAAATGACTGGTCTAGGTTGAGTGGTCTTGAGGAAATTGCAAACATTTTTACAATAGCCCCAAGGTCTCTCCCCTACTTTAGTCTCTCTCTCTCTCTCTCTCTCTCTCTCTCTTTCTCTCTCTCTCTCTCATAAGTCCAGGAACTCTATAAGAGATTGGTATCAGGGCCTCAGCGATGCACTGTGCTCCAGTTTTAACAATCCAAAAAGTTGCCAACTGCATTAGTGAAGGGCAATATATGACTTGCATCTCAAAATGTACTACTGAATGCAAGCTTTGAGCCATCAGTCAATTGACTTTACCATCATTGTGTGACCCTCAAGGTATCTTCATGCTAAGGTGATTCCAAAGGTACTGAATCTGTAATGATGCCACTGATGCCGTCAGGGCTTTCCTTGGCACACAATGTCTTCCATTCTTTTAGCTGAGTCTATAAAAGAGAATCTGAACAAAAGCATGTATAGCTACACACAGTTTGGTGCTGTCAACCACAATCTAATGCAGTGTAGTATTTCAGCACAAGCACAGCACTTCGGTCAACTGAGGATGAAACTCAATGTGCTTTTCAAAATATAAGTGGCTCTTAATTCTAAACATTCACAGGACAGGCAAGACCCATGTTTTATTTTTCACATAACTTTCTTCAGGGCTCCAGGGTAAGTACTAACTGTACTGAGAGTTGCAGTAATTACGGAAAAAGGAGAGGTCTTGCGAAAGAACATATAGTACCATAACTCCACACAGGATAATGATAAACAAGTACAGGACATGGAAAAGACAGTCAGCTCTGCCTCTTGCACAGGCTAATGAATGTAGCAATAAACAATGTAGACTTAATTTGACAGGTTGTCTTCTTTCTTTCAGGGGAAACTGAGCCTCACTGAAGACACAGAAGAAGAGGGGGGTTAGCCGGAGCCATGAGAGGAAGACTGCTGTTAACAGAGGAACACTTAGATTAAAATGTTTTGGCAGGCCCCCCATAGGGCACAAGTTGTGCTCCAGATAAAGCAGGATATGAAGCCTAGCCAACAATATCCGGACAGAGACAGAGATTTTGTGAAAAGTGTGATATTTCTGGAATGTAGCAAATCCACAAAGTTCAAGATGAGAAACATAACTACTGTAACTAATATATGTATTATGCACAATAACCTATGGAAATAAGTCATACAGTGTTTAGTATTTAACACTTAGCTGGTACTGAAACACGACTGAAATACATAACTCATACGCATATCAAATGAACAAATATAACCTAAGGACCTATAATATGACTCATGGGAAACAATGACACATGCTATTCACCTGCCAGATTGAGTTCTGTACTTCAGTACTATGTAATTTAATACAGACTCTAACTTAATCACAAGTTTTTTTACAAGTGAATAATTTACCAAATGACCTTATTTTCAGTGGATGATCTCACTTTTGAGACATGAGGCTTGAACACAGCCGATTTATCTCTTGTAACCACAATTCCATTTGACTGTTAATGCATTACTCACAAATCTGATCTGAAATGAACACTATATCAAGTACTGTAATTACATAACAGATAACACAGATACGAACCCATAAAAAACAAGGCCTTACCATGTTACCTCACTGTTGGGCTCAGACTATGTAGGAGGAAAGCGCCAAATTAGAGAGGTATCCGTTAACAAGACAAACAAGAAATCGCCAAATCAGAGAGGTATCCGTTAACAAGACCCTATGAACATTGAAAGAGGGACAAGGCTCCTTTAGAACGGGAGGCGGAAACATTTGTCACACATATGGGATCTCATTACTGCCCAGAATGACCCACAGCCCAGGGTCACAGCTAAGGACATTGAAGGAATGGACAGACACTGAATATCTTTCAATCCTGCCTCTTTTCTCGATTTACAAAAAAAAAGAAGAAAAAAAAACGGCCCAGAAAGAACTGTCTTGGTCCAGTTGTCAGTATGAGACGTTTTCTATGAGTCTTTGTTTGTGTCTTACAGATGTAAGAGTCCAGAGGCCTGGTCCCAGATGCAGCCATGGCCCTGCTCGATGGCAGGTCACACAATGGCTAACACTGTGAGGCAGCGCTGTGATTCACTCAGACGCAACAAGGCCTGTTTTGTGTTGTCAGTCCCTCCATTTCTATTAAATCAAATTGACCTCTGTGTACAGTGTGTCAGTGTTGCCACACTCCCCTCCTCATACTGACTGACTATCTGTGAGATGGGAGCCAGCCGGGCCGGCCTGTTTACACGGTCTGGCAGCTGGCTAGACAGTGATCCAAATGAAAGAGGAGTAAGAAAAGACAAGAGAGAAATTCCTAATTTTAAGAAATCCAACTTTCAACAAAGCATTATGAGGCTCCAACAGAAGGCACGTCGTTCTGTTCAACATCAGTGTCATAGGCAGAATGTCTGACATGTCCTTTAGTACTCATTAAGGCGACTGTGGACTGTTTGGAACATGTCTGTATTCACAGTGAGTAAATACTGGAAACAGACAGGTCCATTTATTTTGAAATGGTTCCCACCATAGTTTGTTAATATGAGAGCACTTCTCTCAAACCATTAGATACAATGTGCTTCCTGTATTAATCACTCTTTAATATCTGTCAGCGTAAAGGCCAAGCTAGAGTTTTGGGAAATATGTGTAGGTCTACATTTTCCCCACTTCAGTCAAATGCATGGACTAACCAGTCAACTCTTCAAAGTATTTGACTGAAAAACTATTATTTGGTACTACTCTGAAATAATGTTGCTTAAGGGTGAGGCAACAGGACAATGAGAAGAACATGTTATCCTGTCCTAGGCGATCAATATGAGTCACAACACATGCTCACACTTAACCTGACAGGATTTTACTTGTTGACAAAAATGGCAAAGCGCCATTTATGAAATTCAGAGCCGACTGGAGCATCATTGACTGACATGAATGGGGTGTTTCATTTGAACAAATTATCTTAACTGAAGGAGTAGCGAGAATTCCATGTTGGCCATCCCTAATATGAGCAAAAAAGACCTATGACAGCCGAGGAGCAGCTGTATCTTATTAGAGTTAATCAGTCTGTTAATACGTTTTAGGCCACTGCATGGACATAGAAAGTACGTTATGCATGAATAGGTCCCTTACATTATTATTAGCATCGCAGGGAAACAGTTATTTATTCATCAAGTGTTGCTAACCACAATACTAACATTGAGAACAAGAGAAGGAAAATAAAAAAAAAGCACCAGGTCAGGTGGCAATATAACATGACTTAACTTCAAGGAGCCTGTTGGCGGGAAAGCATCCCTTTCCTCCTTCCTAACTTACATTCTTGTGCGTCTCGATCTTGTTCATTCGCCAAGTAGAGGACCGCTGCTTGATCTGAACATGCAGGATCGTCGCTTTTATTTGCAATTAGTAGATTCGCACTTGTAATTTGTAACCAAAATAATGATTTCATATCTTTTGGCGATATTCGGTGGAAGGAGTAGTCTACTGAAACGACAGACACGTGTTGTGTTAAGAGTGTGTCAGCGCAATGTGTTTCAGGTCGTCCAAAGTAATCATAATTTTCTTCATGTAGCCTACTTTAACATTTGGGAGTGAAAAGATCAAAGTGGAAAACATTTGCAATGTTTTTATTTATTTATTTATTATTCTTAGAACCAAATGAAGACCATTACCTGCTCTTCCCGTAACTCAGGTTTCTGATAAGAACATTACGTGACTTGACTTAACAAATTGATAAGATAAGATGTTTGGGGTCATAATTAATTAAAAATGTCAGGTTCGCAGAGGTCCATAAGCGCACTCTAGTGGAAGATACGTAAATTATCCAGGCAATGTGATAGGCTTCACTTAGGCTATCGTATTCGGTCCTCTCAAGTAATATGACATATGATATATTATGTTATTGAATTATGTGTCTATAACATCTTCAAATCAAATATGGTAGCTTTACTAAACATAATATCCATTGAATGTATCTTCTATCCAATGTATCATTTTCAACACAGAGCTCAATATACATTCTCCATCAACTGGAACTATAATTTAATAGAATAAACTCAAAGTTTATTTGTCTATTGATTAATGTAATATACAAACATTGTGCAAGGCACCTTGTGATATGATTAAGTTCAAAGAGACACCTTTACTGACCACACTATTGACATATCACATTTTAAATTAAAGTGAAATCCAAACCCTGCTTTATTAATTTCATGTTGGCATACTGGTGGATCTCACTCAGGGAGGGTTAAGTTAAGTGAAATAAATGTCTCTCTACCATTCTGAGTAATACCATTCTGTTTAGACTGGACTGTGGCCAGGTAATTATTGTTAAAACAGCTGTGTCCAAGTTGGGGCTTTTATATTCCAGTATTTATGTCCCTACTATCCTTTAAAAAGAAGAAAAACTATCCTTTTCAAATCCCCTCTTTAAGGTTTTGCCTGCCTGTCTGTGTCTGAGTAATCATGTTACTTTTCTAAATCCACCAAAATAGTAACCCCACTCCAGTCATTGAACAAGCTGCTGGTCGTATATCCCGGTACAGAGGAACAAGGAGATTTGCCCACATGATCTATATGATCTGCATGCAGTTATAGTCTGAAATGTTGTCTTGGGCTATGTCAGTGGTCTGACGTAAAATATTTACTCTAGGCTTTAATAGACTATGGGCCGGTTTCACAGACAAGGCTTAAGCCTAGTCCTGGACTAATTCACACTTTCAATGGCAAATTGCCCTGTCTGTGAAACTGGCCCTATATGTCCATTTACACTTACATTTATGGCATTTATCAGACGCCTTTATCCAAAGCGACGTACAACAATACATTTGTTTAAGTAAGTGAATCATCTATCCAACAGTCATCATAAGACAAAGTAATCAACGCTCACACCAGGGGCCATTGGCAGTCGTAATGCCAGTAGGCTTACATTTTATTTTATTTTTTAATATATATTTTATTAACAGGAGAGAACTTGTACAGGGGGGTAGCAGGGGAGAAGAGGTCTCGGGTTGTCCAGAGATTGAGGTCTCTATTTGGTATAAATAAGATTATTGCACAGCAGCTGAATGTGCCTTATGAATGGGGTTTACACTTTACAGTTGGTTTACAGCCTCTGCTCTGTTTTGTTAATGCATACCATATTACATCTCAACACTTTTCACAGTGCTCTCACTTGAGGAGACAGATTATCAGACAGATCCCCTTTAGATATCTGTTTGATCCCAACACATCAATGCCATGTTGATACTGGTCACATTACCTCTTGGAACATGTCTCAGGCTGATCTGCCTCAATTTGCTGGATATAGATTAATGAACAGTGAGCGTGTCTAATGTGCCTGCAAGGCAGTCCTCATATTTATAGCTTTGAGGTCATTTTTTCAAATGCCCTTCTCCTCAGCAACAACAGATGTAGAGTGTCCTTAGTTAGACATGGTACATTTCATACCAAAGTAGAATGATTTATATAATAAATGTTTTGCTTGCGTAATTACTTGGTTGTCTTTTTACAGTACTTCATCAAGTTTTTCATCTATGAAATATAGTCAGTGTTTTATAATATTGGCATCTCTCCATGCAGTATACACGGTATTGTAATATTACAGAAACCAATGAGGTGATCAATCAGAGAAGTTCATGTTATGCCAAGTTTGCGTTGCTCTCTCTTTTGATTGTTGTTGATAATAAAACAATGGCAGCTGCTTTATTGACTTTTTGTGACATTTTATGGTGTGCAAGTGCTAAATATAACTGCACTGTACCTTGTGCTTAATAGAGTTATCCAAGAGCAACAGGTTCGCGCAGCTCAAACAATACATGCCCATGTAAAGGAAGGAGGATTCTCACCAAGGACAATGGCACGGTATAAAAGGGGCTACTGCGACAGGCTAAGTTTATCATCCGACAATATCATCATCAACAAGGTGAGTCAGCAAGTCTGCTTGATGACAACAGCCACATTCTTTTGATTGCTTGTCAATTTAAAAAGTAAAATGTAGAGTTGATTTTCATGCTTATTATCGGCTAAATTCTTTTCAGGCTTGTGTTTTGGATTCAAAGGATTCAGTGATTAGTAAACTGAGATAAGTAGGTACAGTACTGTAAGTATTATGCTATACGACAAGTCCATTGAATATTAGACATTACAGCCCCAGATAAAAATGTGCTGTTTTATTGCCATTTTAAAGGAACATGGATGGAGAAATGTCCATAGATGGAGAAATGTCCATGGATGGAGAAATGTCCATCTTCGGGCAGGCTGCCCAGTACCTGCGGAAGTCTGAGAAGGAGAGAATCGAGGCTCAGTCTCGGCCGTTTGACAGCAAAACGGCCTGTTTTGTCTGCGATGACAAAGAGCTCTATGTGAAGGCGATCATCCAGGACAAGAAGGGAGACAAAGTCACAGTCAAGACCCTGGATGATGACAGGGTAGGTCCACACCATGGTATCAACATGGACTTAACCCCATTTAATGTTATTTTAACAAAGCTTGCTTTGCTTTCTGTAGTCTTCCTCTCTTATTTCACCTCTTCAGGGGGCACATACCACAAATGACTGACCATAATCTTATGACTTTTATGTTTTCTAGAATGTAACAGTCAGAGAGGACCAAGTCTTTCCAATAAACCCTCCCAAGTATGACAAGATCGAGGACATGGTCATGATGACCCATCTCAATGAGCCATCTGTGCTGTTTAACCTAAAAGAACGTTACGCAGCATGGATGATCTATGTAGGTCTTTTAAAGAGTAACCAGAAAGTTTTCAACCTCAAATGTTTATTATGGAATGGATTCATTTGTTTTCTATAATTGCAGACCTACTCTGGGCTGTTCTGTGTGACGGTGAACCCCTACAAGTGGCTCCCAGTATATAACCCAGAGGTTGTGAGCGCCTACAAGGGGAAGAAGAGGATGGAGGTCCCTCCTCACATCTTTGCCCTCTCTGATAATGCCTATCAATTAATGCTAACTGGTATGTACAGTAACTGACCATCCAGAATTTGTTGTGATTACATTTTGTGATTTTGAATCTCTAACTCAATCTCACTCGTCTGTTGTCTTAGATCGGGAAAATCAGTCTATCCTTATCACGTAGGTGTAATATTTATCATTTTATATTGATATCTATCAATGCTTAAATATTTGTAATAACTAGAATATATTGTAATTACCTATATTTTCTTGCACAGTGGAGAATCCGGTGCAGGTAAGACCGTAAACACCAAACGTGTCATTCAGTACTTTGCGACAATCGCAGTGGCTGGAGACAAGAAGAAAGAGTCAGCCAGCAAGATGAAGGTGAGCTTATGTCTTTTATAGCACTGTGTCCTTGGCTGGTGCAGTGCTAGACAATACAGTCAGTTATTTCAAAGAGGACTGGATGTCAGATACATTTCCCTTCCTATGGCAGGGAACCCTGGAGGATCAAATCATCCAGGCCAACCCTCTGCTGGAGGCTTTTGGGAATGCTAAGACTGTGAGGAATGACAACTCCTCTCGCTTTGTGAGTGGAACCGGAATTCAACAGAATTACTTTATTCAGGACTCTTGAAATAAGAATTCATCCTCAGCATGAAATTTGTTTTATTTGAACAGGGCAAATTTATCAGAATACACTTTGGCCCAACTGGGAAATTGGCGTCGGCAGATATTGAAACTTGTAAGTGTATTTGTACTGTATTTGTTTCATTTATGGCTATGTGTTTCTTCAAATACATTTACGGACTTTATCCACATGATACATGTATGTTTTGTGTACTGTTTTGAAATCACTATTAATTTTGAAAAGATCTGCTGGAAAAATCTCGAGTGACATTTCAATTGGCTGCTGAGAGAAGCTACCATATATTTTACCAGCTTACTTGCAACAAGAAGCCAGAGCTTATTGGTGAGTTACTTTGTATATGTCTCCCTCGCTCTCCCTCGTACACATGCTCGTACACATGCTCACACACACACACACACACACACACACACACACACCAAGAGGGATTCTCTAATTTCATTTCTTTTCCGTCTCAGATATGCTGCTCATCACCACCAACCCCTTTGACTTTGCCATCATCAGTCAGGGGGAAATCACTGTGAAGAGCATAAACGATGCAGAGGAGCTGATGGCTACTGATGTAAGTTGAGTCAATGGGATCAAATATGCAGGGTTTCTTTTCAAAGAGCTTTGATTTGACGTGCCTCTTTCATTTGACAGGAAGCCATTGATATTCTGGGTTTTACTGTTGATGAGAAAGTGGGAATCTATAAGCTGACTGGTGCTGTGATGCATTATGGGAACATGAAGTTCAAGCAGAGGCAGCGTGAGGAGCAGGCGGAGCCTGACGGCACAGAGGGTAAGGGGCATCACTTTAGAGTTATAGCATCACAGAATGGTATACCATAACTGTACCAAATGAGATGAATCAAGACGTTATACATTTTTGTGAAGTAGAAGTGATATCTTAATGTTGCGAGTTTAGTTTATGAAATTGATCTTGACAGATAATATTTTCAATGTCTTGAATTTTTGTTGAAGGTTGTTTGAAGGTTATTACATAATTACTCTATGTACTATATGTAACATACAGAAGCTGATAAAGCAGCATACTTGATGGGACTGAACTCTGCCGACCTGCTCAAAAATCTCTGTTATCCCAGAGTGAAGGTTGGGAATGAGTATGTCACCAAAGGACAAAGTGTTCAACAAGTAAGACATCCTATTGTATTATGGGCAGTATCTACTGTATCTGTCTCTCAGAGTAACTAATGGACAACTGGGAAGACATCAGAAATCTCCCTTTTACTGTTACGTCTAGGTATATAACTCCATTGGAACCCTTGCAAAGTCAGTCTACGAGAAGATGTTTTTTTGGATGGTCATCCGAATCAACCAGCAATTGGACACAAAGCAGTCCAGACAACATTTCATTGGTGTTCTGGATATAGCCGGCTTTGAAATCTTTGACGTATGTTTACAACATGTTTCATATCTTTCATGTCTAATATCTTGTGAAATAATGTTAACATACATTGTTGCTGAACATTTCTATTTCCCCAGTACAACACTGTTAATATGTTATATTTTATTAAACAGATGAACAGCCTGGAACAGCTGTGTATCAACTTCACTAATGAGAAACTGCAACAGTTTTTCAATCACCACATGTTTGTGTTGGAGCAAGAGGAATATAAAAAGGAAGGAATAGACTGGGAGTTTATCGACTTTGGCATGGATTTGGCTGCCTGCATTGAGCTTATTGAGAAGGTACTTTGAAAAACCTCATTCACTGATTGAATCAATGTTTTTTGAATGTCCTGTAATTGACAGGTTCTTATTCACCTCTTGTTCCCTAGCCAATGGGCATCTTCTCCATCCTTGAAGAGGAATGTATGTTCCCGAAGTCAACAGACACCTCTTTCAAGACCAAACTCTATGACCAACATCTTGGCAAGAACAACTGCTTCTTGAAGCCGAAACCTGTCAAAGGCAAGGCTGAGTCCCACTTCTCCCTGGTGCACTATGCTGGCACTGTGGACTACAACATAGGTGGTTGGCTGGAGAAGAACAAGGATCCATTGAATGAGTCTGTTCTGCAGCTGTACCAGAAGTCATCAGTCAAAATACTGTCTATGCTTTATGCAAGCTTCTCAGGAACAGACGGTAAACAAAGTATTTTACTGTCTAAAAATATCTTACCTTACCAAAATGAATCATTTTTGGTATACTGTAGATATGAAGCTACATTTTCTTTAACATTATTCCAACATTATGTGTGTAGAGTCTGCTGCAGGCGGCAGTGGTAGCAAGAAAGGTGGTAAGAAGAAGGGAGCATCTTTCCAAACAGTGTCAGCTCTGTTCAGGGTGAGGTGTTGATGTCTTAACTGTACATAGCCCACATGAGCTGGTTTATGAACTGTGTTTCCAGGATACACACTGATGTTCCATATTTCTCATTTTCTTTCTCAGGAGAACCTTGGCAAGTTGATGACTAATTTGAGGACTACCCACCCTCACTTTGTGCGATGTTTGATTCCAAATGAGACCAAGACACCAGGTAGCAACAACCAACTCACTGGCCAACTACAGTGACCCCATGCTTTAACAATATACAGCTGACAATAACTTTCTGCCCATCTAAGGTATCATGGAAAACCAACTGGTTATCCACCAGCTACGCTGTAATGGTGTGCTGGAGGGTATCAGGATCTGCAGGAAGGGATTCCCAAGCAGAATCATCTATGGGGACTTCAAACAGAGGTATGTTGGGGGCACAAACAATATGTCATGTACTTGTCAATACTATAATGTACATGTTATATCTGAGGTGTCTACTCATACTAGGCCCCATGTTTCAGGTACAGGATCCTAAATGCCAGTGCTGTCCCAGAGGGTCAGTTCATGGACAACAAGAAGGCTGCAGAGAAACTGCTAGGGTCTATTGATGTGGATCATACTCAGTACAAATTTGGGCACACCAAGGTGCACTTTTACATTTGAATTCACAATGTCTCTGGTTAAAGGGTATTTGGGGAATTTCATATTTCAAAAAGAGAATAGAATATCAACTGTTGGACATTCAAACATAGAAACTGTAAGAAAATGATCTTAATGTTGATATGTAGGCGACTGTATTGCTGAACTGCTATGTTTTCAGGTGTTTTTCAAAGCTGGTCTCCTTGGTGCTCTGGAGGAGATGAGAGATGAACGCCTTGCCATGGTTGTGACTTCCACTCAGGCACTGTGTCGTGGCTACGTTGTCAGAATGGAGTACAGGAAGATGATGGCCAGAAAGTAAGGAATCTCAGCCTTACAGACCCACATTAGTAATCTCTAAATTTTAATATTTTAACAAGAAACTTCAGGAAGTAAAACTGGCTGGCATGAGTCTTTAAACTGTTTAGCCAATATCAAACTGGGTGTCTTTTAGGTTATTCTTGAGTGGGAAACTAACTGCATAATATTGGATTAACTTTGACAGGGAGTCCATTTACACCATTCAATATAACTTCCGCTCATTCATGAATGTGAAACACTGGCCATGGATGAAGCTGTACTTCAAGATCAAACCTCTTCTGAAGAGTGCAGAATCAGAGAAGGAGATGGTTCAAATGAAGGTTGACTTCACAAAGTCGAAGGAAGACCTGACCAAATTGGAAAGTAAGAGGAAAGAGCTTGAGGAGAAGATGGTCTCCATTGTGCAGGAGAAGAATGATCTTCTCCTTCAAGTTCAGACAGTAAGTAGGCCTACACCTAAAATACTTAAGCAAAAATGCAAAGTTAGAGAGTTTATCTACATCTAACTTAGTATTGTGTTTATTACATGTCTATTAAGTATACATTTTTGAAAAGAAGGGTTGCCCTCTTTTTGTATCGTCCATTAATTATAGAAATCTGATAATCTGCTGGATGCTGAAGAGAGATGTGAAGGCCTTATCAGAAACAAGATCCAGATGGAAGCCAAATATAAGGAGGTAACAGAAAGACTGGAGGATGAGGAGGAAGTAAATGCTGAGCTGACTGCCAAGAAGAGGAAACTAGAGGACGAGTGCTCTGAGCTTAAGAAAGACATGGATGACTTGGAGCTCATCTTGGCCAAAGTGGAGAAGGAGAAACATGCTATAGAGAACAAGGTAATTCATCCAATGCCCACTAAGTTTCCTCAGAGTTAGAGAAAACAAACAGTTTCACAATAATGCTGAATAATCATTTCAGGTGAAAAATCTCACTGATGAGATCATGTCCCAAGATGAGAATGTCACAAAATTGACCAAAGAGAAGAAAGGCCTCCAAGAGGCCCATCAGCAAACCCTGGATGACCTGCAGTCAGAGGAGGACAAAGTCAACACTCTGAACAAAGCCAAATCCAAACTGGAACAGCAAATGGATGATGTGAGTTACAGAGCATACAGCTTGGTATTGCTAACTATGAGGAATTAGCTTGATTATGGCTGATACATGATACAAAATAAATCAATATTTTGAATTACTGTAGCTTGAAGGTTCTCTGGAGCAAGAGAAGAAGGTTCGCATGGACCTTGAGAGAGCCAAGAGAAAGCTTGAGGGAGATCTGAAACTTGCCCAGGAGTCCTTAATGGACCTGGAGAATGAGAAGCAGCAGCAGGATGAAAAGCTGAAAAAGTACGAGTTCAGAACAGGATTGTACCTGAAACACAACACATCAAATTACTCAATCACCAAAATTACAAAAGTATGATGGTATTCTGTACTTCACGGTATTTAGACTTTATTTAATGTTATATTGAACAGGAAAGACTTTGAAGTGTCGGAGCTGCAGACCAAGGTTGAGGACGAACAGAATCTTGCTGCACAATTTCAGAAGAAAATTAAAGAGCTTCAGGTGAACATACTCTGTTGAGTTGTTACTGTAGGGGTTGTTATTATAGGGAACCATAAGCATTTGAATGTTTATATCAAGTCATAATATGCATTACAAAACTATTATTTCATTTTACAGTTAACATATCTTAACCTGTTAATTTGAATTGTTAAGGCTCGTATTGAGGAACTTGAAGAGGAAACCGAGGCTGACCGTTCTGCTCGGGCCAGGGTGGAGAAACAGAGGGCTGATCTCTCCAGGGAACTTGATGAGATCAGTGAGAGGCTGGAGGAGGCTGGTGGAGCCACTGCTTCTCAGATTGAGATGAACAAAAAGCGTGAAGCTGAGTTCCAGAAGTTGCGGCGTGACCTGGAGGAGTCTTCACTCCAGCATGAGGCTACCTCTGCTGCTCTGCGTAAAAAACATGCAGACAGTGTGGCAGAACTCGGAGAGCAGATTGACAACCTCCAGAGAGTCAAGCAGAAACTGGAGAAAGAGAAGAGTGAACTAAAACTGGAGGTGGATGACCTGTCATGCAATATGGAGGCCGTTGCTAAAGCAAAGGTCAGTTAACTTACATTTTTGTTGTTGTGAAAGAGATAGTTGGATATATAGTCTGTTGAAATTCTAATCACGTATTTGGCAATACATTTTTGCCCTTAAATTTTGTAGATCAATTTGGAAAGAATGTGTCGTTCTCTTGAAGACAACCTGAATGAAGGGAAAACAAAAGAGGACGAGCATCAGAAATTAATCAACAACCTTTCAACTCAGAAGGCTCGACTGCAAACTGAAAATGGTAAAACCTTGTCCAGCATGTCCAATTAGTCAAGCCAACTTGTCCAAATAGTTAAGCCAATACACACATCAACACATTTCTAAATTTGTCTCTTGATATATTTAGGAGAAATATCACGTCAGATTGAGGAGAAAGACTCCTTACTGACACAGCTAACTCGTGGGAAACAAGCCTGTAGTCAACAAATTGAAGAACTAAAAAGGCTGAACGAGGAGGAAATTAAGGTAAACGTAATACAGTACAGTACAACAAATACCAATGCAATCTTGTGTTTTTGATTTAAAAAAAAAGCCAATAACCTTTATTTTCCATCACGTTAGGCTAAGAATGCTCTGGCTCATGGTTTGCAATCATCCCGACATGACTGTGACCTCCTCCGGGAGCAATATGAGGAGGAGCAGGAGACCAAGGCAGAACTGCAACGAAGTATGTCCAAGGCCAACAATGAGGTGGCTCAGTGGAGAACTAAATATGAGACCGATGCCATTCAGCGTACTGAGGACCTTGAAGATGCTAAGTAAGAGTTATCATATCTGATGTATTTTGTCCACAACATCTTTTTGAATATGTGAAAAACTATAATGAATTTACATGATGTTCCACCCACCACAGGAAGAAACTAGCCCTGCGTCTTCAGGATGCAGAGGAGGCTGTGGAGGCAATCAACTCCAAGTGCTCCTCTTTGGAGAAGACCAAGCAGAGGCTGCAGGGGGAGGTAGAAGACCTTATGATGGATGTTGAGAGGGCCAATTCTGCTGCTGCCACCCTGGACAAAAAGCAGAAAAACTTTGATAAGGTACAAGATGGCTTTACTACTCTATTAACTTTCACAACCAAAATGTGTTTGACAAATGTTTTGAATTACTTCAGAGTGATGTGTTGTCGTGTGTTGTAGACCCTGGCTGAGTGGAAGCAGAAATATGAGGAGAATCAGGCAGAGCTGGAGGCATCATTGAAGGAGGTTCGCTCCATAGGCACGGAGAACTTCAAGATGAAGAATGCCTATGAGGAATCTCTTGAACAACTGGAAACACTCAAACGTGAAAACAAAAACTTGCAACGTAGGTCAAGGTTCTTTATATAGTAAATGTTCTCATATATATAAATATAGATATTAAAAACAAATGTGTATAGAATTAATCACTTAATAAAGTTATGTTTTGTCTTAGAGGAAATTGTGGATCTTACTGAACAGCTTGGGGAGACAGGAAAAAACATTCACGAGCTTGAGAAGTCAAAGAAACTGGATGAACAGGAGAAGATAGAGGTCCAGACTGCCCTTGAGGAAGCTGAGGTAAGAGTACTGTAAGAACATGTGGTACATCACAGTTACTGTATTCAATCAATTTAAGAACTGTATATGTGACATTTACATCAAGCTGACTGTATGTTACCTACCCATCAGGCATCTCTAGAGCATGGAGAATCCAAGATCCTTCGTGTCCAGCTGGAGCTGAACCAGGTGAAGTCTGAGGTGGACAGGAAGATTGCTGAGAAGGACGAGGAGATAGATCAGCTAAAGAAGAACAGCCAGAGAGTGATTGAGTCCATGCAGAGCACTCTGGATTCTGAGGTCAGGAGCAGGAATGATGCCCTGAGAGTCAAGAAGAAGATGGAAGGAGACCTCAATGAGATGGAGATTCAGCTGAGCCATGCTAACAGGCAGGCTGCTGAAGCCCAAAAACAACTGAGAAACTTCCAGATTCAGCTCAAGGTTAGCTGATGGAAACATACATATAAGAAAAATCTGTGTAAAATTGCAGAAGAGTCCCTTTTTCAATCGCAGAATTTAGATTTTTGGCTGCGGAATTTGTAGAGGACTAACTGTATATTGTCAATAACAAATTATTTTAATGAGAGTGAACTTTCTAATTGGATACATTAATTCCATTGATTCTTCCCTCTTAGGAAGCCCAGATTCACCTTGATGAAGCAGTGAGAAACAATGATGACATGAAGGAGCAGGTTGCCATGTCTGAGCGCAGGAGCAACTTGTTGCAGGCGGAGATTGAGGAGATCAGGGCTGCTCTGGAGCAGACAGAGAGAAGCCGCAAAATAGCCGAACAAGAGCTTGTGGATGCCAGTGGGAGACTTCAGCTCTTTCACTCGCAGGTAATACATTTTCTTGGCCACCTTAGTCCTAAATAAATCAATCTATTACAGTACATCTCAATAGACAAAACCCACCATAATTCCATCCATCTCTTACAGAATACAAGCTTGATCAACAGTCGCAAGAAGCTTGAGGTTGATCTTGCCCTGATTCAGGGTGAGATGGAAGACAACATACAGGAGGCCAGAAATGTTGAGGAGAAAGCTAAAAAGGCTATCAATGATGTAAGAGCCCTTATTTAGCCTCATTTTGAGTATGGATCTCCTACAGTACATGGTTATCAATATCCTAACCTGTTTCTATTTCCTGGTCAGGCTGCTATGATGGCTGAGGAGTTGAAGAAGGAGCAGGACACTAGTGGTCACCTGGAGAGAATGAAGAAGAACCTGGAGGTCGCAGTCAAGGATCTGCAGCAGCGTCTGGATGAGGCTGAGAACCTGGCCATGAAGGGTGGAAAGAAGCAACTCCAGAAACTGGAGTCAAGGGTAATGTATCATATAACATAAATAGTCATATAAAGAATCCTTCCCAATTTAAATACAATCTGATAAATTGGTTTCTATAGTAGTATGTGATGATGGTCATGTTGATGTCCTCCAGGTGCGGGAGCTAGAGGGTGAGCTTGAGTCAGAGCAGAGACATGCCTCAGACGCTGTGAAAGGTGTGCGCAAGTTTGAGCGCAGGATCAAAGAGCTCAGCTATCAGGTACAGGTACAGGTACACACGACAGCTGGGTGCAATTCACACCATTCTGTATATGTCTCGATTGAGCACACTTAATCTTCCCATTCCCATGGTTTTATCTAGTCTTTAGTACGTTAAAGTTTTTGTCTTTTCCATGTTATTTTACTGTACATTGCAATCTTTCAAAATTAATGACTGATTACTCAATCTACCGGTTGCATTCTTTCAATTTCTCCAAACTTGTTTGGGATGTCTGAATATCTCCTGTTTTTCCTGTTTTAAAACAGTCTGAGGAGGATAAAAAGAACATAATGAGACTGCAAGAGCTGGTGGATAAGTTACAGCTTAAGGTCAAAGCTTACAAGAGACAGGCCGAGGAGGCTGTGAGTGCTTTTACTGCTTACTATTTACAATTAAACCTGCACTTAGCTTATGGTTTTTAACGTCCTTTAAAAATTCTGCATCATCATGTAATAGTAAGGAATTAATCAAACATTTTATTTGATAGGAGGAGCAAGCCACTACCCATCTGACCAAGTTCAGGAAGGTGCAGCACGAGCTGGAGGAAGCTGAGGAACGTGCTGACATTGCTGAATCCCAGGTCAACAAGATGCGGGTCAAAAGTCGTGACATGGGCAAGGTGAGTTGATGGGCAGCCATATTTTTGTGTCATTTTATTTAAGCAAATCTTAACTCTAAAGCATTTTATTTTCTTTTACAGGGGAAGGACAGTGAGGAGTAGATCTTGCATAGTTGGCATAAAGAAGATGCAAGTGGACAATGCCTGCAACACTACAACATAGTAAAAGCAACATACTCTTAACCAGATGTCTCCTCATTTGTTTTGTCTGATGGATATTGATGGCAGCTGTAATGGGAGGCATTTGGAATTTACTCTATTTACTTTAGTCTTTTGGCTTGTAGTAGTGAATGTATGTTGCCCTTATTATAATAAAACAAAACAAAAAAACTGATTGCTTCAGTTCTGTGTTGTGACAAGATGCCTCTACAATGCCACTTGATTGAGCTCAAATCCATCTTGTATTAATTATGTTTTGTGCTAAGGATTTTCAGAATAAATATAGACACAAACACAATTACAATTGATTTTTATTGATATTTCTAAATCTACACCATTTAATTATACAGTTCTCCTTCACAAGAATGAAAGGGCACTCATCAATAGATCGTATTTGTGGGATTCATCATGACAGTGAAACATGATCAACATGGAAACGATGTTACTGAATTTGAACACTTTTCACACTTTATATTTAAGTTGGCCCTATGTAGTACCTGAGTAATAACTCCTATTCCTCTAGTAACAATGTTGTATTAACATGCTTTCATACATTAGTATTTGCATAGTAATGGAGTTGAGCAGTTGCTGGTATTACTCAACAAACATGTGATGCGGAAGTGGCACAGTATGGGCTGGTTTCTCAGACACAGATTAAGCCTAGCCCTGGACTAAATAACATTTTAAATAGAATATCTCCATTGAAGATGCATTTTAGTCTAGGATTAGATCTGTTTCCGAGAAACCAAACCTATAAGCATTAATATTGACGATGGAAATGGACTCATTATTTGATTGTTGGTTCAGTGATTTGTGAATGTGCTATAGGCAGATAATTTTTAAGGCACCTTGAAGTTCAATGACGCACGTTCATGGTAACTGTGGGTTCTTGCAATTCTCAGGAAATGTTTATTGGTAGAGTATTTGAATAAACTCAAATCACTCACTCATCCCACCAATCTAATGAACTGATCTTTTATTTATTAATCTAATTTCATTTATTAATATTGGCAGCTTCCTCTGTTCATGTAAACATAGTGGGCCTTTGTTTTAGCTCGGTCCCATGGCTCGAGAGGGGATTCCCGCAAATCCACCATCACCAGCTGCTTCCATTGGTGAGTGAAGATGTGTGCCCCAGCTGGTATTTTCTGTGGTTGGTTACTTATCAACCCGGACCCTGGTAGCCCAATATACCACTGTCAAAGCTCTCTTGACATAATGTCTCATTTTTTAATCATGATAATCTGGAAGAATATTTGTTTGACATTCTGTGAGAGCTGTTCTGTTGAGGACACTGTAGGTCATTTACACCTGTTACACCTGTGTCCCGTCAACTGCTTATTCTAAAGATAGACCTGAGACGTCCTCAAGTTTTGTTGTTTTAGGAAGGTACATTTTGTGTCATATTCTTGTAGATGTTTTGCTCATGCTGAGGACATTAGTTACTGTAGACATCAAATCATTTAATTGTTGTTTAATGAAAATATTGAAATACTTTTAGTGCATTTACAATGGATATTTGAACATGAAAACATATCTTTCAAATTCAACAACCGAACAAAAAACTAATCGCAACGTAATAAAGGTACCTGTGAAGGGATTGGAAATGTTTGCAAATGAGCGCAACAGGCACTATTTTCATTTTCAAGAACAGCCTGGATGTAAGCAGATAGGTTAAGTTCCGAAGAGCGATAGTAGTTTGATGTCACTCAGGCTGGGTAAAAGATGCAGGAAATGTCTCCATCCTTTGGCTATTTAACACTATTACAACAAGTGAGACAAAGCTAACAATGGGTAACTTTTTTATGCCACCATATTCTCCCACGCTCAAATTATCCAAATATATATAGCATGGGCTGCGTCCATATGCTGTTTTAACAGTATGTCTTTCCTATTGACAGTTATTTATCATTCTCTATCAGAGCCAATGTGTTTATTTATGTTTATTTCTCAGACTACTGTATGGAAGCTTATCTCAGATCGAATGCATTGATGATACACCAAGATCTCATGCTTGGATGAAAAGAGACACCTGGAGGAAAGGTACTGGAAATCAGAGATACTGGTACAGTATGAACCTAACATGCATGTCAAAGGGGACAACATTTGTGTGGACAATATATGTGTTCTTCACCTATGTGTTTGTGATACATGGGGAAAGAGGTAGAATTCTGCATGAGGGTAGCTAATCTCCTGAATTAAAAAATGCCAGGCATTTTAATCAAATGCCATGGATTATATTTCTCTTCATCTGTCTCACCCAGAATGACGTTTCCTGTCTGCCACAGTCTCTGTCAATTACCCCAACTGTACCACCAGATATCTATTCCTGGAATTGGGCTGTTGAGCTGTCGGTATTCACTCAAACCTTGATCCAGGTCTGTCTCCAGCAGACAATACAGAGTAGCGAGGAGACATTATTTATAGGCACCACAAACTGTGACGAGGTCTATTTCACTTTAATACCACTGCCCATCTCATTTTTGCTATCACGTAATGCACATGTTTTTGGGAAGGAAACTGTTAATTTATCAGGAAATGGACTATAGTGCCTTGACAACAACATTTAACGAGATGAAAATGATAGAGACATGTATGACACAGCATAGTTTTATTTGACTATGTTACATAGTAAATGATACTCTGTCTCAATATAACACCATGTAAATTTTTCTACGTGCAGTACATTTAAGCATCTTTTGTCAAACCATAGCTCAGAGAATCACACAGGTACAGTAGGCTTATAGGCAAGCATGAAGCATTGCAAAAACATAACTAAAACACTGGGTGGTTACAGTAAATCTTTAATTGTAGCACAATCAGCTGAAAGCACCTTGTGTATCTCTATTCCTCTCCCTTGCCACCAACATCACGACTCTTAGCCCTGAATTTGTTCACTTGGGACTCTGCGATGTCTGCCCTCTCCTCAGCCTCCTCCAGCTCGTGTTGCACCTTCCTGGATTTAGTCAAATGAATACTGGTCTGTTCCTCCTGTGGTTCACAAAAAGCACAACGAGATAGATTTGAATAAGAAGAAGGATTTGCAGTTTATAGCTGTACAGTATTCAATGTAATAATGCTTTCTCGATGCATGGTACATTTTTACAGTATAAGGCTTGCAGTAAGTGCACGTGTGTATGTTCACTAATTCGTAGCAATATACTTTAGCAATATATTTTAGCTGATACATAAATGACTGTGTCATCAGCGTACATTTGACAACCTACCTGATTATACTATGAATAGTTGTTGCCAATAACAAGTGTTACTCACCGCCAGCTCACACTGTCGTTTGTAGGCTTTCACTTTCAGCTGCAGCTTGTTGACCAAGTCTTGTAGTCTTGCCACATTCTTCTTCTCCTCCTCATCCTACAAACCCACAGTTGGTAATTACTCGCATGTTTCATTCATGTTTTGATTAATTTCCATTTATGACTTTCTACCAATAAAATGTTTACAGTCCTGGATTGTAACAATTGAACAGTTGTATTTTAGAACATCAGGAACAAGCAACCAAACCTCCCTTACCTGATAAGTGAGCTCTTTGATTTTTCTGTCATATTTTCGCACCCCCTTCATGGCTTCCACGCCACGTTTCTGCTCTGCTTCCAGCTCATTCTCCAGCTCTCTGACCTAGGGAATAATTAAATTATTGCAAGACAGCATCCCAAACAAACACTGTGTGAATAAGAGACACAATGTTCTCTTTATCCTTACCCTATTCTCTAGTTTTTGGAGCTCTTTCTTTCCACCTTTCATGGCTATCTGCTCAGCCTCATCCAGACGCTGTTGCAGGGCCTTGACTGTTACATCCAGGTTCCTCTTCATCCTCTCCAGGTGAGCACAGGTGTCCTGCTCCTTCTTTAGCTCCTCAGCCATCATGGCAGCCTATTGGCAAAAACATAACGTCACTGATTGTGACACCGTTTGAATTTCCATCATGTAGACCAGCACTAAGTTTGGACTTACATCCATAATAGCCTTTTTAGCTTTTTCATCGGCATTTCTTGCTTCTTGCAATGTGTCATCCATCTCAGATTGCAGCTGAGTTACGTCAGACTCCATCTTCTTCTTGGTGCTGATGAGACTAGTGTTCTGTTCAATAGGCAATGAGAGAAGGGAATGTAAAGTATTATATTAAAACCACCAAAATCATGGAGTGAGTTAGGGCATACTTGTCACATTGAGCCAAAGCTTTCCGTTGGCTGTGGTGTCCCACCTGAGAGTGCAGCAGCTGCATCCTCTCACTCACGTCGACCAGCTCTTGCTCGGCCAGTTTACGACACCTCTCAGCCTGCTCCAGTGCTTCCCTAATCTCCTCAATCTCTGCCATTATCAGCGTGTTGCGGCGCTCTACAATGGCCAGCTGCTCCTTTAGGTCCTCCTGCTCATGTAGGGACTCATCCAAGTGAACCTGAGTGTCCTAAAACAGATAGGTCATGGGAATAGATTCAGGGCCTGTAGTCACACTTAAAACTTAGTTATGATGCCTTAATAAACCCTGCATAAGCTAATAATACACTAAATGCTGATATAACAGGTCCTTTGGTCTGGTGCTTTGCCAAGTGATAATGCTAATGACAACCTTTATGACATTCACTTATAAAGGGTTTATGAAACATCTATGAACAGGTAGGCCTTATGCAGGGTTTATTAAGGCTTTATGAGAAATACTTAATATTAGATGCTGGGTAGAGTTGAGGGGTGTTAAGGGGTTAGTCAAAGCTAACCTTGAGTTGGCCTTGCAGGTTTCTGAGCTGCTTGCTTGCTTCAGCTGCTTGGCGATTGGCATGAACCAGCTGAACCTCCATCTCATTCAGGTCCCCTTCCATCTTCTTCTTGACCCTGATGGAATCATTTCTGATGCGGGTCTCGGAGTCTAGAGCATTCTGCAGGATGTCCACAGTCCTCTGGTGGTTCCTCTTGAGCAGGTCTATCTCCTCATCTTTCTCTGCCACTTTTCTGTCCACCTCTGACTTGACCTGGTTCAGCTCGAGTTGAATGTGGAGGATTTTGGCCTCCTCATGTTCCAGGGAGGACTTCAGGAAGATAGGTAAACAGTTGTGGACCATGCTGTCATTGTTTTCATCTCATGAAACAATAAATATGAAGAAATGAACAATATGTATGGAGAACAAACCTCTGCTTCTTCAAGAGCCGTGTGGGTGTCCATCTTGTCTTGTTCAGCTTGTTTTGCTGCCTTCTCCAGTTCATGGAGGGTCTTTGCAGATTGTCCCACTTGCTCAGTGACATCTGTTATCTCCTCTGCAAGTAGATGAAGTCATATGTAAATTATTTGAAACCAACACAATCAATTACAGTAACCGAAACTTGTAATATGTAATATCAATGTTAGGAGATTCCATTTCAACTGTGAAGGCTGATGAGGATCATACGCTGAAGGTTCTTATTCTCTCTTTTCATGTTCTCCAGGTGATCCAGGGCTTCCTCAAAGGAGTTCTTGAGCTTGAATAGCTCTGTGCTCAGACTCCTGGATTCTCTCTGTGAGACCTCCAGCTCAGACTGGCCCTCTTCAAACTTCTGTTTCCACTCTGCAAGAACCTGATGTTAAAAAAGCTCACATGAAAATCAATCCAACCACCTCATGTTGAAATCAATCCATAACAAAGCCTTCAGTCGTTTATCCATCAATTAACTTGTTATGACTGACAACCTTGTCAAAGTTCCTCTGTTTCTTATCCAGGGTAGCATTGGCAGAATTGGATCGTTCTATTTCAACCATGAGGTCCTCCACCTCTGCTTGCAGCCTCTGCTTGGTCTTCTCAAGTGAGGCACACTTTGAGTTCACAACCTCCGTCTGCTCTTCAGAATCCTGGAGGCGCTGAGCAAGCTTTTTCCTTTAAATCAACAAGGAATGGAGTATGTTACTGGGGAATACATGATGCACCCTCAGTGCACTTTTGTGTCATTATAATAAGGCATATAGTGGTAAAAGGGTGGGTAAACCCTGAACACTATGGATATAGGTGGGTAAACCCTATTGCAAATAACACTGACCTCGCCGAAAAGGTCGGTAAACCCTATTCACCAAAATAAAAAGTTCACTCCACTACATCACTTATTATAATGGTTAGATGTTATGGTTCTTACTTAGCCTCCTCAAGCTCCTCAGTGCGCTGGATGGCATCAGTCTCATATTTAGTTCTCCACTGAGCCACCTCACTGCTGGCCTTGGACATACTGCGTTGCAGCTCAGCCTTGGCCTCCTGCTCCTCCTCATATTGCTCCCGGAGGAGGTCACAGTCATGGCGGGCTGATTGCAAACCATGAGCCAGGGCATTCTTAGCCTAAAGCCAGTGAATAATGCAATGACAAAATGTTTGCTTTCATCATAATGGTGACATTTTGATTACTGTACATAACTTGTAATTGTCAGGAGCTTGACAAACCTTAACTTCCTCCTCCAAAAGTCTCTTCAGCTCTTCAATTTGTTGACTGCACACTAATTTTACTCTGTTCAACTGGGAAACAGCAGTTTCCTTCTCTTCAAGCTGGCGTGTGAGCTCACCTATTTTGGATGTAAAAGGAACAGACTGGTCACAGTTATCAAACTGTATCAGTCCCTGCTGCCCCTTCATTGACTAAGACCTTACCGTTTTCTGTTTGCAGGCGAGAGTTTAAGCCAACATAATCAGTTAGAGACTTCTGGGCCTCATCTGCCTTGGTCTTGTACTCATGACTTTGGTCTTCAATACTTCTGTACAGTTTCTCAACATTAGCCTGTAAACATGAAAAAAACACAATGTTCTACTAGTATGCAAACTGTCAACATGTTTAAAGTATATCCATTCAAAGTAAAAACATATTCTCAACACAAAATCATACAGTATATATAAATGGTGAGAAATAATTGTTAAAGGTATGCATAGAATTGTTGCCAATTACAAGCCCCTTACCTTGCTTTTTAGAACACTCTCCACGTTGCTTGCCAAGTCATCGATTTCCATCTTGTATTCACTCTTCTCCTTCTCCAGTTTCTGCTTGACTCTTTGAAGGTTATCGATTTGTTCCCCCAGCTCAGCCACACTATCGGCTTGCTTCTTGCGGAGAGCGGCAGCGATGGACTCATGCTGCAGGGTGGACTCTTCAAGATCATGACGCAGCCTCTGGAACTCAGCATCACGCTTCTTATTCATCTCAATCTGAGAAGCAGTGGCTCCACCAGCCTCCTCCAACCTCTCACTGATCTCATCAAGTTCCCTGGTGAGATCAGCTCTTTGCTTCTCTACTTTGGCCCGAGCAGAGCGGTCAGCCTCGATTTCTTCCTCAAGTTCCTCAATGCGGGCCTATATGGTAAATTTGATTGCACAATATGAGGATTACGGCAGAAAATACATTTTATATTGATGTATATGCATAAACCACATACCTGAAGCTCCTTTATTTTCTTTTGAAGCTGAGCACTTAGTACTTGCTCATCCTCGATTTTACCTTGCAGGTGACTGAACTCAAAATCCTTCCTGTAAGGAAAGTTGAAATTGTGAAATTGCATTGATTTGTGCTGTTCCACTTCCACACACATTTTCTCTTCAATATTAAAATGTAAATCTCTGATGTAAACTCTCTGTACAGCTGAGTTACTTTTTCCATTTTTCATCCATTTGTTGCCTTTCATTCTCCAGGTCCATTATGTTTTCCTGGGACAGCTTGAGATCTCCTTCAAGTTTTCTTTTCGATCTTTCAAAATCCGCACGCACCTTCTTCTCTTGTTCTAGAGACCCCTCAAGCTGAAAGGAGACCATATAATCCACATCATCATGGGAAATATATCACCCTCTTATAGTGTAGACATATGATCTTATTGGAGACACTTACATCATCAACCTGTTGCTCAAGCTTGACTTTGGTCTTTGTCAAAGTGTTGACTTTATCCTCCTCTGCCTGAAGATCATCCAGTGTCTGCTGATGAACCTCTTGCAAGGCCTTCATATCCTTTGAAGACTTCAGTAGGTTTTCTTCAAGAGAAGACAACTCCTCTGTCAAATTCTTTACCTGTGTTAGAAAATATCAAATTATCAAATATGCCCTAATATGAAAATATGAGATTTACAAGCTTGGAGGATGTCCTTTTGAGATACTCTCACCTTATTTTCTGTGGCATGTTTTTCCTTCTCAACCTTGACAATAGTGAGCTCCAGGTCATCTATATCCCTTTTGAGCTCTGAGCATTCATCCTCAAGTTTCCTCTTTCTGGCAGTGATGTCGGCATTCATCTCCTCTTCCTCATCAATCCTCTCAGAGAACTCCTTTACTTTTGACTCTAGGTGGATCTTACTCTTGATCAAACCTTCACATCTCTCCTCCGCATCAGAGAGGTTTTCTCTCTCCTGTTAAAACAAGAACAGAGCATAGCTTTAACAAAGGAAATGACATGACAGTGCCCCACCACTCTGGGTTTCATAAAAGTTCACACTCTGGGTTTCATAAAAGTTTGGGTATTCTTGACATGTTACATAATTACCCCTATCTTGTAAATTGTTTATCATGCATTGATACATATATAAGGACATAACCATGATATTCCAGCTGCAAACACACTATCTATAGTATCACATATAAACCATAACCAAATGTTCACCATCCCTATGTTGACAAAACACCCACTGCTTGAATTTGAAGGTAGAGGTCATTCTTTTCTTGAACAAGGACCACCATTTTCTCCTCCAGCTCCTTCCTTCTGGCCTCTGACTTTGCAAACTCATCCTTGATCCTTGAAAACTCCTCTTTCATGGTCTGCATCTCCTTTTCAGCCTCTGCGCTTCGCAATAGAGGCTTTATCTTAAAGAAGAGCCTCATCCATGGCCAGTTCTTCACATTCATGAATGAGCGGATGTTATATTGGATGATGAAAATGGATTCCCTATATAATTGCAAAAGAAATCACATCATTTATATACTCAGTACATTAGTTCATTGGACCTAAAATTAAAGTACTGTCAGCATCCTTTAATTGCAGAAATACATTTTATAGACCTTTTCTTTGACATCTCCTTGAACCTCTGCCTGGTGACATAACCCCTTGAGACAGCTTGGATACGAGTCATCAGCACTGCCAAGCGCTCATCTCTCATCTCCTCCAGAAGACCTAACAGACCAGCTTTGAAGAACACCTAAAACATGTAAAATCATAAACACAATAACATTGATATTTGGACTTGTCTTTACACCATGTGCTAGGTGAGTGAAAGTTGTCAACTAGTATTATAGTACAGACCACTATTTGTATCACTCCAGTCTCTCAATTACTACTATTAGAAGATATAAATCCCTGTTTAGGAAAGTTTATCAGAAAAGTACACCCTCACAGAACCTTAGTGTATCCAAATTTGTACTGGGCATGGTCCACATCGATGGAGGTCAGTAGTTTCTCAGATGCCTTTTTGCTATCGATAAATTGCCGTTCAGGGATTGCGCTGGCATTCAGGATTCTGTATCTGTTGAGGAAGCAGTACACAATTTTAACCTTCCTCTCATGTTTGTTAAATAGGCTTCCTTAGAGGTAACAGAGACCAATGAATGAATTACCTTTGCTTGAAATCTCCATACAGAATTCTGCTTGGGAAACCCTTCCTACAGATCCTGATACCCTCCAGCACACCATTACAGCGCAGCTGGTGCAGGACAAGATGGTGGTCCATGGCCCCTACACAAACATTATTACTGTATCCTCAATGTACTGAAAGTCACTTTGGATAAAAGTGTCAGATAAATGGCATATATTCTGTCAGAGAACATTCAGATAGAAAAAAAAACATTTTATTATATTAACCAGAAACTCTTCCTCTTACCAGGTGTTTTAGTCTCATTTGGGATAATGCATCTCACAAAATGGGGATGTGTGGACCTCAGGTTAGACATCAGCTTGTTGAGATTTTCCTGAAATATATAGTGACCATGTAAAACAATGCTCCCTGAACTGTGATCATTCAAGTGGTTTAGTGAACTCAATAAGGTCTTTACACATACAGTGGCATACATTCACAAGTGGGGAGAAACTGTTTTACCCTGAAAAGTGCAGAGACAGTCTGGAAAGAGGACGCTTTCTTCTTTGCAGCTTTCTTGCTTACATCAGCTACAGAAAGAGAATGATTTGAATACATATGTACATACAATACATACATATTTCTTTTCAAGATACTTTTGATTAATGTCCAACTATGCTGATGTAGACTCACCATCAACTGAGGCATAAGTGGCAAACAGTGAAGACAGTAGCTTCAGTGCAGCTTTTTGGTACAGCTGAACTACAGTGTCATTCAACGGGTCCTTGTTTTTCTCCAGCCAGCCACCAATGTTGTAGTCAACAGTGCCAGCATAGTGCACCAGGGAGAAGTGTGCCTCTGTCTTGAATTTGGTAGGCTTGGACTTCTGGAAGTTGCTGTTTTTTCCAAGATGCTGGTCATATAGTTTGTTCTTGAACGAGCTGTCTGTTGCCTTTGGAAACATGCACTCTTCTTCAAGGATGGAGAAAATACCCATTGGCTGTGGATGAATGATATTGTGTTTATCAAATGAATGTACACAATTGTAATGTTCTGCATTCACTTTTACTTCATCACTATCAATAAATGTATGTTTTTAAACCATGTCCTGAATGTGTCATCTCTATGTGGTATACTCAAACAGCTATGCTGAAAATGTGACAGTACCTTCTCAATAAGCTCAATGCAGGCAGCCAAGTCCATACCGAAGTCAATGAACTCCCATTCAATTCCTTCCTTTTTATATTCCTCTTGCTCCAACACAAACATGTGGTGATTGAAAAACTGTTGCAGTTTCTCGTTAGTGAAGTTGATGCACAGCTGTTCCAGGCTGTTCATCTGTTTTACAAAATATAATGTATTAACAGTAACATTTATATATTTGATTACATTTTGGGACACATACTGTATGTTTTAAATGAGGGGTCCACACACCTCAAAGATCTCAAACCCAGCTATGTCTAGAACACCAATAAAATGCTGCCTGGGCAGTTTGGTGTCTAGCTGCTGATTTATCCTGGTCACCATCCACATGAACAGTTTCTCATACACTGCCTTAGACAGGGCACCCATTGAGTTGTTCACCTATAATGAGACAGGACACATGTCATTAGAATTGGTGAGGTTTGAGTATATGTGTTCCTCATGTTTGTGCACACTATAATGTAGTAATACCTGTTGAACTGTCTGTCCTTTGGTGACATACTCATTCCCAACCTTCACTCTGGGATAGCAGACAGCTTTCAGTAAGTCAGCGGAGTTCATGCCCATGAGGTATGCGACTTTGTCTGCCACTAATGGATAAATGCACAACATACAATACTGATCAATATTCGCACTGTGGATATCTAATGTATGATATATAACATCTCAGGAGATGTTCAGCTAGATGTTCATTAAACATGAAAATGGGAGACATCTCACCCTCTGTGCCGTCAGGCTCTGCCTGCTCCTCACGCTGCTTCTGTTTGAACTTCATGTTCCCATGATGCATCACAGCACCAGTCAGCTTGTATATCCCAACTTTTTCCTCTGCGTTAAAGCCGAGGATATCAATAGCACTCTATTGGGACAGGAACAGAGTCAAATGTTTTGCTAAATCTAAATAATTTCTTCAATTTCTAAGATGATTTGAAAATCTATCCATTCCTAAGTGACTTCAGAGATATGTAAAAGTCCCACGCCCACGCTGAAGTTCTGAAGAAGATACAAAAATAGATCTGCTCACATCTGTAGCCATAAGTTCCTCCGTGTCATCTATGCTTTGCACAGTTATTTCCCCATGGCTGATGAAAGGGTAGTCATATGGATTGGAGGTGATCAGCAACATCTCTGAGAAACATGAAGAGAAGATGAGAAGATATCTATATTTAATGTAGGTTCAGTGGGTGTGAGGCTGAGCTTAATACCTCCATTTTCTCAAGTTAATGTTTTGCAAGTATTTCAGATGAATTCTGAAATAAATTAAATAAATTACATAAATGTACCTGCAGAATTACAATTACTGCACTTACCAATCAACTCAGGCTTCTTATTGGACATGATCTGGTAGAAGATGTGGTAGCTCCTCTCTGCAAGGAGCTGGAATGTTACCCTGGATTTTTCCAGAAGGTCTAAAAAAGAAAACCATTAATATCAAAGGAAGTCTTGCTCCGGTCCTAAGCAGTGCTTGGAATTAACTTGACCTTGAAAGAAGATAAGCACACTTACAAGTTTCAATATCAGCAGAGGCAAGCTTCCCCTTTGTTCCAAAGTGGATACGGATGAATTTGCCCTGCAATTATTACATTGATTTAAATGAATTACATTTCAGCAGATAAGAAAGGCTACTTGAATGCATTTCCTACTTTAATAAACAGTATAACCTAATAATAAACATATGTTGCAGTGTGGATCAAATCTACTTACAAAGCGAGAGGAGTTGTCATTCCTCACAGTCTTGGCATTCCCGAAAGCCTCCAGGAGAGGGTTAGCCTGAATGATTTGATCCTCTAAGGTTCCCTTTAAGAATAAAAGTTCTAAAGTATAACTAGGCTATAACCACTTCCTTCCTTTGATTTAATCAAATTCTACATATTGTTGTAATATTTGATGGATTTATCAAACCTTATTTTTTCCAGGGGGATGCTCCTTCTTCTTGCTTAAGTCTCCAAGGGACGCAATTGTTGCAAAGTATTGGATGACACGTTTTGTGTTTACAGTCTTCCCGGCACCAGATTCTCCACTGTCAAATTTCACATGAAATTAAACAGTGCACAAATGAACAGAGTAATGTAAACTTCATAGTCAAATGAAGAGAGCACAAGATACAGCACATGAAACAGTACATACGTGATCAGGATGGACTGGTTTTCACGATCTGTTGAAAGTTACAAACAAAATGTGATTACATCTTCAACCACACACACACACACAAGTGTGCATTTCACAATATATTATACCATTTCTCAGAGGACGAAATAACATTTGAAGAGAAGAGTACAGTGTGATCACTTGTTATTACAATATCATGACAAATGGCAAATCGGATGATACCTGTGAGCATGAACTGGTAGGCATTGTCAGCGATGGAGAAAATGTGTGGTGGGACCTCCTGGCGCTTCTTGCCCCGGTACCCTGGCACCACCTCCGGGTTATAGACAGGGAGCCATTTATATGGGTTCACAGTCACACAGAACAGCCCGGAGTAGGTCTACATTTGGGCAAAAAAAAGCTCTTAGTTCCAGGATATAGACTTTTCATTGACTTGAGCAACTGCCAATTGAAATACTTGTGTTTGATAGAGAATGTGTAAGTGACATTCATGAGGCATTAGCTCTGCGGCTGATGAAATGTACAGTATAGAGGATACAATCTGATGAGCGTTGCTGCTTACGTAGATCATCCAGGCTGCATATCGTTCCTTAAGGTTGAATAGCACGGCCGGCTCATGGAGATGGGTCAACATGGCCATGTCCTCAATCTTGTCAAATTTAGGAGGGTTCATGGGCCGAATGTCATCTGGTTTCACTGTGACAACCTACAACATTGTCAAATAAATGTAATCACTGCTCTAACTCATTGAGAGGTAAAGTAATGAGGATAATAGAGTGTTAACATGGTGTCAGTTAGGGGAAGCTAGTCTCCATCCTACATCACAATAGGATCAGTAGTAAAAGTACAGAATACAAAGATAAATTCCACAGTGGAACAATGCACAATGTGTCCCCCATCAAAAAAGGATACGATTCCTTTTTTCCAACTGAATGAAATGACATTCTTACCTTACCATGAGGCTACACTCAGATACTGTACCTAAGCTTTTAGAAAAGTGCAGTACATCAGAGATTGTAGAGTGAGCCAGATTGTGAAATGTTCTGGATGAATGGAGGAGAATGTGAAAGGCACTCACCCTTCCATCCTCCGTCTCCACGGTGACCTTGGAGCTGTCCTGGCTCTTGATTTTCCCTTTCACATACTCCGACTTTGGGTCGGTCACAAAGCAGGCCGCTTTGGCATCAAACTGCTGGTTCTGTGCTGCAATCCTCTCTCGCTCTGATTTGCGAAGGTATAGGGCAGCCACCCCAAATATTTCCATCTCGGCATCACTCATTTTTCTAAAGCTGTGGGGACATTATATTCCACATGTTTTAGGTTTTTCAATGAAACCAGAGAAATAACAGCAATCTATACAGCATGAATCCTGTAGAAGATCCATGGAAAGGCGTAATGCTTACCTGGGGGTTGCAACTATAGCAAGAAAAAGTACAATCACCACAAGTTTAAAAAAAAGGTTTCCGAGACTGTATGGATGCTATTGCTCAATCTCTATTGTTGTTCATTGTTTACTGTCTCAACAGTTTGCCACAGGCATACCTCCAGTGCCTCTCTGCCATCGTACTAACAAGACTAACAGCTTTTATAAGGGAAGGCTGTGCTTTTTTTCACTCTTGCTTGACTGCTTCTCTATATTTGGATAGAGATCAAATCTGGCTCAAATGCCACCTCGGAAAAATCAAGTATGTCCATTTTGTATTTTCAACTGTCTATCTATAGCTGTATTGTGTCACCTTTACATGTTTTCAATTGTAATCTTCCAGCCTGTCCATTAAAAAGCAATGATGGTTAAAGACGGCAGATTACAGGGCTTTGGGTCCTGACACGACAGGCCTCATTTTCTGGGATCAGGGAAGATTAGGTATGTTAAGGCATTGCTGAAATTCTGGCATAGGCTGTCTGGGATCAGGGTCCATTAGGGCTCTCTGTTGGGGTTTGGTCTGAACACAGGCTGGGGGTGACAGACAGCAGTTAAAGCATTCCATTGTGTCTGCTGTGTGTCCTGTTGGAATTCAATTACCTGAATGATCTTTTAATTTTTGTTTCAAAACGAGTGAGCCAAATAGGCCATGTCAAATTGTGATTACATATGTGTGTGAATGTATACCCCCCCCACCCCCCCCAAAAAAAAAAACACATTTAACTAGGGCATGATACCCTAAAAAGACAATATGTCATCCCCAGTAGAGTAGTCATGATGTAAGTCGACGGTAATTACATGCTGTTAGTGTTATCTACAGTGTATCCAAACTCTAAGAACTCTAGCTCTATGGCAGCCATAAAAAAACACCCTCAAGCCTCTTGTGCAGTACAATAATCACCTTTTAGTGAGATACGTATATGTGTTATATGGAGTTATGTGTTCTATTGAGTACACAAAATGACTTTATAGATGGCCTGAAAACATCCCATACACAAAGGGACACCATGCTTCACCATGGTTCCCAAGCATCCAGGCCTCTGTTTATGCATGCTCGAGAGAGCATTCCAAATAACGGGGTTACCAATGAATCCAAAAAAGCCCTCCAGATCCATCCACAATCCTTTGAGTGGATTTCTTTTAATATGCCTCAACCATCATTTGCCCAAGTCAATATAGCACAAGCATGTGTTTCAAGGGTACCACATGTCGCTCCCATGTGATGTCTGCACCAATTCAGAGCTTTGTTAAGGGCATATACTAGGTTGGTTAGGTTGAATAAGTCGTCCACTTCATCTACAGTATATCGGTGCCATTCCAATAGTTTAATGGTTAACAATATATCCATAATGCACTTACGGAGTTACAGAGTTGCAATTGGTGAAAATTTTTCTCCTGTTTCCTGATTCATTTTCATTCAAGTCCTTGTTTTCCAATTAAAAAGGTAAATTAATATTTCACGAGATGAGAACATCATATACTCTCATGCCATTTGCTAAGATAGTGATTAGATCCTGTATGACCCCTCTTATTATCAGTGTTCAGTGGAGATGTTGTTGATACACCGCAGTGCACTGTATTTCTGTAGTCATGCACTCCCTCGGGCAAGCCGATAACACCATGTCAGTGCGGGGATCAAACTGACTGGCACAAGAGTGCTGTGTTCATAATCATTATTCTCCACATCCAGCTCTCCCAGCCATGGGATGCCTTTCACAAAGAGGACGCAGGTGCTTGGCAGCCAGCAACAGTGAACCACAACAAGTGTCAACTCAATAACAACACAGACAGCGGTCGACAAAACAGTGACAGTTGACAGCAGAAAAGCAATGCCTGCATGATCTCTCATAAGCATTGGTGGTAGGCTCTGAATCTAAAAAAAACAAACATCTAAATTGATTTTGAAATATGTTTATACTGTATCTGATCCAAAAGCTCTGGGGAGAGTGTATCAAGCAATTATACAAACTGCTGTCGATAATCAAAAGCTCATGTCTATAACCTGTGGGTCAGGTGTCCCCCTATTTGAATCATACATTGAATTAGAGACAAGAATGAGAGTGTATGAGGCCTGCATCATTTCCCCATGAGTTACAAATTCCCTCAGCTATTGACCAGTTCAGCTACACACAAGTTGGGAGTAGCTCCTTCAGACTTAGATATGTGTGATCCGATCCTATTATCAAACAAACTGTAAAATGCTGGATGAAAGTGTGAAGTGACTCCAAGGCATAAGAAAGGTATCAGTATAATTATATTCTGTTTGGACCATTCATCCCCATTAACTATAACACAAACTGGCACTGCATTACAGCACCCTAATTGGTGTTGATTTAATAGCCCCTAAATCTTATTTGAAGGGCTGGCGACAGCTGTGGATTTAATTGGTCATGGTCAGGCACGCTACAACTGGCTTGACCAGGAGAGGGCTTATGCTGACCTCTTCTGTCATGTCACACACAGTAGAGTGTGTGCAAGGAAGACTGTGTCAAGGACATTGTGAGACACGATGTGTGAATTTAGGGTCACAGTACCAATGAGAGAAGATGCAAGGAGAAAATCCCTGTTGGCTGGTTGTGTCTGAGGGAGACGGATGCCTACCCCTGGTGGAAAATAGATCTGAGGATGGGTGCATCTGCCCAGGATTAGGGGGTCAACGGGCAGTAGACAGGGCCAACCCCAGAATAAAGCTGCTGCTAACCACTCATCGTCTAAGAGGACAGACCATATCAGGAGCACTGTCTCTATCTGAAAGGACAGGGACCGCTAATAACACACTCCATTCTCCACGGCCGATGTGTGAATTGATTTTTCAAGCCAAAGAGGCAAACGGGCAGGTATATAATATTAGATATAATATAATATATATATATATATATATTAGATATAATATTCCCGAGAGGGGCAATCATTTGGGTGACTCATTTAATACACAAGTTATTAAATTATTATAAGTGAGTGAGTGCATTTGTGAACATCAGATATACACTGTTACATTGACAACGGTGATGCCTTCTAATCTAGAGTGTTTCTCTCCAGTCACCAGGAACCACCAACCTTCCAGGGATGAGTGGGGTGCTTTGCCGAGGATTGTGCCAACTGCTGTGTTTTCACTAGTAATCCTATTTCCAAGGGGGAACACAACAGGTGTGCTGGCACCATAGACAGTCAGCAGCTCAGCTTAGTCTTCAGTTAGATATGCATAAGCATATATTGATAAGGATATCTTGGTCACAGCTATACATATAATAAATACATGATACATATATATATACGTAATATATAATAAAAATACACTACTCTACTCCTGACTATTCAAATGACACCAAATGTAATTTGATAAGATCAAGAGAATTCACCCCCACCTTTTCCCCACTAAGAACGTGCTGTGTATGATATTGTGGAGTGAATACCTGACAAGCATCTGTATGATCTGTGGATAAATAATGAACAGGCATCAAGAGTTGCAACAAGTTCAAGTTTAGTAAATTAAACAAACTTTTGTACATTTACTTGAAATCTGATTTTGATTTTGGTTGAAAAAAATCATATTACAACATAGTTATTACAGTGCATAATTGTTTTGGGTAAAACTGATAGGAGGTCAACAGTTTTTTGAGTGTAAATTATAAGTAAAACATAAGGTGTCCACCATGGTAAATACTGGGAACCATCAGTGTTGTTTTCCAGGAAGTAGGTCTACTTTCCCTCCACTAATATACTTTAAAGGTGCAATCTGTAATTCAAATAATGACAAAGCAAACTTTTTTGGTGAACAGCTGAGGGATGGGGCTGGGGAAATGTAACCACACTAAATTTCATTGACAGAGCTATGGATGCAAGGACTGACCATCCATGAGGTCAAAATGATAGATTTAACCATGTTGTTTACAATGCAATGGACAATGGAGTACAACAAGCTTATATTTTGGGTTCTGATGGGGCAAGACAGTGCTCAGTGATATTCTTCAAGAATCAATGGCTATACAAAACTGATGTCCCAATTACAGACTGGCCCTTTAACAAAGTTACATTTGTTGAATTGTATGATATTGAATAATTTCAAATGAACTTTAATACTCTATAATGGATGTTGAATTTCACAATGATTCAAATAAATGGGCAAAACGAAGACCACAGGCATCATCCATACCCATTTTCTAGCAAAGATATGATATCAGAGACCATGTGGGAATGTAAAGTCAGACATATGAATTCAATGAATATTTGTTGTACAAATCATGTCATTGACATAACATGGCAGTGTTCACTCCTGCTGGGCCAGACGCTGCCTAGAAGTCCCTGAAGGCTGAGCGTTACACAACAGGTGCTCCCAAGCAGGCAGTGCACTTGATCACTTTTCCTTCATCACAGGGTCTAGGGCACAGGGCAGCCTCTTACTTCCCAGCAGTCTTCCTGTACTTCCTCATGTGTGACGCAATGGAAGCGGTGATCTCAGTGCTCTTCTTGTTCTGTCCAAAATACTCCACAAATTCTCCATCAGGACCAACCAGGTACATGATGATTGTGTGGTCGACCTGTAAATAAAAATAATTAACAAACAGATTAAATTTAGACGTGAATAGTGTTTGAGCCGGAAAGAGTGGGTCATATCTACATGTAGTATCCTATGAGAGTACTGCTAAAGAGGACAGGTGTAGGTGAAAACTCACAATGTAGTCGTTATCTTCATCCTTTGGCCCTTGGCTGTAGTACACTCTGTAGGCTCGGGACACCTGTTCAATTTGGGCCAACGCCCCGGTCATGCCAATCAGCTTAGGAGAGAACTCTGGGGATGGGGAATAGTCTTCATGTTAGCTTCACCTAGGTAGAGCTTACATGAAATCAATAACCCATTTACCTAGAATTAGAAGTAAAAGTAAGCAGATACAGCTAAGCATTCGGTTGTGTTTACCTTTCACGTATGCCGACATGGCCTCTACTGTGTCCCTGTCAGGATCAATAGTGATGAGGATGGGGGTCAAGTTGGGAAGAGACTGTATTCCGTCTGTGAAAGACATGGAAACACATGGCATCAAACATGACACACCTTCAGTACATAATAAGCCTTAATATATTTCATATGTTTGAGATATTCACCTATTTCATCCACAACCTCAACCATTTTCTCAATTTCATCAGGACAGATGTCTGGGCAGTGTGTGAAACCGAAGTAGATCAGGACCCACTGGCCGAAGAAGTCCTCACTTTTAGAGGGTTTATTATTGTGATCCACAAGGGAGAATGGGCCTCCAAGTGCTGCTTTCCCGATTGACTTTGTCCTCTCTCTTTCTATCACTGCGGTGCACAAAAAAGTAAGAAAAAAAAAGCAGTGAATATATGAAATAAAGCCTTTCTCATTCTTGTCTCTAATTCAAGATATGATTCAAATAGGGGGCCAACCAGCCCACGTTATAGACATGTGCTTCTGATTATCTACCACAATCTGCATCTTTAGACTACTGATAGAAACTGCTTATCTCCTCGTATACTATTTGGATCATGTACAATGTGTGTGAGTACACTGAGGGGTTAAATGCACTCACATTCTTCTTTTTCCTTTTTGAAGTATTTCATTCCCGCAAGGAGGGTACCACCCAGTGCAAATGTTATTGCTAAAGATTTCCAGGTCACTGGCTGTGGAAAAGAGATATGGATGAAGATGGTGAGAGCAAGCCAACATCATTGTTTCAAGTTACCGTATGTGCTTGTTGTAGAAAAGGGAACATCATAACACACTTGTCATTGCAACAGGAAAAGCAAAAAGGTTAATAAAATGCATGGTTTTATTTGTTTTATAAGGTGTGTCCTGTTACTCTGCCTGATTTGCCATATGTAAACAGAAACATACCCCTGTCTTTTTCGATTTATCACCAGAAGAGGGCGGTGGAGGCAAAGACGAAAATGATCTTGAGCTGTGAAACGGTGACCATCGTGATATCGGTTTCACCTGGAGAAGGGTGCACAAGAGACATTTGTCACGGGAGACATACAAGTGATACTATCCATCCATTGTAAATGACTCAGCCATTCCACGGGCGCAACAACAAATAAAGCTATTTCACCCTAGAGTGATATACCACTGTTTTACCCCAGTCTGAATCCAAACCATTGACCTACCAGCCTATGGAATCCCCGTGTGGAGAGGTCTGTGTATACAGACCCAGTTGTTGCTGATAAAGCGTTATGAGTAAAGCTGTAGATCTTTTGAGAGCTGACACCTTTGAAAGACACGACACCATTAAATAATCGACATCGCAAAGCTTGATATGATATAAGGTTCACTGCCATGATGCTCAGCTATTTGGTCAATAACTCAATGCGGAAGTAGCGGCAAGAGTTTACACAACGTGAATTGTGAAGTTAAAATGTGCATACAAATGCCGGATCCTGGATCAGTATACTCGGATACACCAAGGCTAATTGACTCGATGGATCGCGATCAGAGCATGTTCTGGGACCTGCTGGGGAACACAACTGTCATTCCTGCTGAAACCGGATATTAGGTAGCCAACCGATGACTTCTTTGTGGGTTGCCAGTTCAGGGCACAATATGGGCACTTCTGCCATCTAGAGTGATAGAATTAATATGTGCTGATGTCCCTGCTCTCTCTGTGCTCTACCCCTTTGCTCAGAAAAATAATGTAATTTATTATTATTATGCAGAAAGAAACAGGCAAATTCATCATTGAAACCATAGACACTTTTTATATTGCTGTATTTTAAAGAAATTCAGCCAGTTCAGATAACATACATATGCCATTCAAGTGAAATAGGAAAGGAATGATGCAAATGCATAATTGTATTAACCAGTATTATTGCGTCTAAAAAGTATATCGAGAAAGATTGAGAAAGACAGAATGCCACTGTCGCCACAAACTACAAGTGTTTCTCAAAAGTGATTTGTATACAGTAATCAATTAACATTCTTATTTGTGAAATCTAATCACTTCAGCACAATCATTTTGGATTTAGTGTAAAAAAAAAACTCCCCTGCATAACCAAAATGTGCTGTTGTTTTTTACAATGTGCATGCATCTCAATGTCAATGCTGGACCAGTGTGCTTTTCTTTTCTAAATCTGACAATGGTGGAATTGCAGTAAGCCGCCTGTAACCTCTTGAAAATGTTCAATACTGTGCATGTTTTGCTCACTTGTAACTGGACTAGCTTAGGAAACCCTCATACTGTAGGAACGGATATCTAAAGTGCAGTTTGACAGTGGGAGGGCCAGCTGGCCCTCAGCTCCTTGTTGATGTAGTAGTACAGCCAAGCCACAATGGGGAACACTGTGATGGCAACAGCAGTGGACAGTCGGAGAACCCCAATATCACTCCTAAGGTAGAAAGGGGTCATGGATAAGCTGATGTCTAAGTTTGAAGACATTAAGCAGATGTGCTACTGAGGAACAATAAAATTGATGCATCCTAGACTGAGGATTGCATTTAATTGAGGTAGATCAATGTCGAATCGAATGTTTAGATTAGAGGAAAGTCCTTACCTTCCAGAGTGTCGACACAGGATAAGCCAGACAACAATCAACATGAGGCCAGAGAATTCCCTGGGGGTACAGAGAAACAAGTGTGATAAAAAATAAATAGATCAACTGAAACGATGATGATGGACATTAGTTACTAATATACTCTAGGTTTTATACTTTAACTTGCTGTTATGAGTCAGATCCCAAGTTATAATTTCGTGCAACGCTGAATCGAAACAGAAAACGTATGTAATGACTACCTTCCCTCCTCTTGCTGGAAGACATTTGTAATGCGTTCTTTATACAGAGTCCACCCCAACATGGTGATAAAGGCAGTAGAAATAAGCACGTGAAGATCAGCAACCCTCCTCCAAAGTAATGTCTCTGAAAAACAATAGTACCTTCAATTTAAACACTGGTAATAGTTCAGGGCAGGCCCTATATAAAAGGTCAACTGCACTGTCATAATATAGCCACACGATGACACTATCAACCCTAAATATATACATGAGCAAGCAACAAGTATTGGATTTGTAAAATGTAATTTACAATGACCATGCTGGTCAAATTGCATTGATAGATAAACATGCATTTATTCCTATACTGTACCTGTAAATTGTGGTTGAATGCCAATACTTAAACACAAACTTGCTGGAATACCATAGCCAACCTGCAAATAGACAATAGCAGATGTCGCTTAAGCGTAGGCATAATCGTCAAAAGAGAAATGTTTGTTTTCACAAGTAAAACGTGTTGAAAGTGTGTACTCTACCATCCATAGCCCTGCGTCAGGATCGTTGATCTAAGACAATAAAGAAAGTGATTATTTTAGATGAACACTAGCGGAAACCTGATCAGGATATTCAGTTGGACTTGTAGAAGGCAGCCATGCCCACTCATTATTGACATTGTCACTCTACTAAACCCTTGTTGAGCTGTCAAAGGGCTTAAACAATACGCCACAGGCAAATACTTTTAGATATCTCTCAGATGCAGATACAACGTATCAACATTACAATGACCCGATGTGATAGGGGAGGCAACTTGCCTGCACATAGGTTGCTAAAGCGAAGAACAATGCCATGGAGAAATTGCAAACTCTCCAAATAATCCGAGAACGCTGAGTTTTGGTGGTCTCATCTTCACGTTCGGCCATTGTCATTCTTTTAGTGAGCTCTACGCTGCAAGTTTCTCATGATCAGCAGACTTTTTACTCTCCTTGAACGTTGAACCTGGGCTACGTCCCCATTCTCACACAGGAAAACGAGAGTACACGCAGGATTTATTTTGTAGGAAGAGGCGTGAGGATCTGTTCATTTCAAGTTCAAGTTTATACATTTGTTCGTGTTAATTTGTTTGGGATACGAAGTTTCGTCAAGATGAAATAGCTGTATGTTTTATTTTGACAATAATTGCAAACCCAAGTTGATTTACAAAGGAAAAATGATCTAAGATCTAAGAAAAAAATGACTGCACCAACCCTCCCCATCCCGCTTCACAGCCTTGCTTGACAAAATGTATATGTATTCAGTTTTTAATAAAACCCTTTTTTTCATTTTTTTTTTCATTTTGAAATGTATTGTATAATGCTATTTGTGAATTGTTCCATAATTTGTCTTGTATTTTGTTCATTGCAATATTAACAAAAACAACCTTGCTTTGCCATTTCTAACACATTCATGCACACTGCTACTTTGTTATTGGAAAAGCAGAAATCATCTTCCATATTTTTATGACACACAATCTGAGAACCAAACTAAAACTCGCTGTCAGCAGCGTCGTGGCGGAAGCTGTGGGTGTTCACATTTGCAAGTGACATTTGGTCAGCTGATTGAATGAAGAAGCTAGGTGTGTGAGTCTGTAATGGAAAGGTGGACCAGCCGGACTATCAAGCATTGGCTATCTACTGTCTTTTATTAGAGGCACATCATCTAAATTATTTGACTCTTACTTGTTCGCTCTGATTAGTCTTCATCATTAACCACTTGCTTTCGACTCGAAGCCTAGCTATCCAGGCTGACTGTAATTCTCCTGCCTGAAAAGGGTGAAGTTGCTCTTGGGTCTCTGCATTGCAGCCTATGCTGCTGCTGATGGAATTCATCAAACACACAACAATGGCGACTCCCAGTCCTAACACCAACTCAGCAACGTCAACCAGCCACAACAGCAATAACGCAGGATCTACAGCAACATCACATCACCACCAGTCCCAGTCGCAACACATAACGACAATGAGCAGCATGCAGGGTAAGGAGAGGGGAATGTAAAATACCCGTTTGTTAGTCAAGCTAGCTAAACTAGCCACATATTTTGAGTGAGTCAGAGTGTTGTCTCTGTGTAATAACGGTGTAGCAAGCAAGCTAGCTAAACGGTACTAGCTACATAAACTAGTACGTTTCCATGGATCCTGCCGTAGTCTCACTAGAGCCTGCTAGTGAACCAGTAATAATGGTATATAAACATGTTTCGCATGCCAATACGGTCTCACTGAAAGGCTAGGGAGATGTATGGGCAGTTGGCTAACTTGCTAGCAAGCTAGCTAACTGTCAAGTACATCATCTTTGTGTCTAGCTAAATACGCTAAAGCTGGCGAGTTTATCAGCTTGCTAGCTAACACTGTTTTTCTTTCCTTGAACCTGTGAAGACATTGAGTTATGTATGATTTGATGCCAAGGCGTAATGTCAGGGTTGTAGCAAGCTAGCTAAGTTACTCAGTGAAACTTGATGATGGAAGTTGCATCCTCTTACATTTCAAATACATTCACCAGGGGCTTGTCAACAGTGTACCGTTTCCAGTCAAACATGTGTTTTTCAATCAATGTGTCATTTTCACTTACAGAATCCAACACGTGCTGGAGATGTCAGAGTGAAACAGGTAGCTACTGTCAATATTACATATTTTATAGACTTATAAAGGTAAATTTTAGGTAGATTCAGCTTTATGAATCACGTTTGTTACCTATAAAATAGTAGTATGCTTTTGTCATTAGCTTCATGGATATTGTATATTGCATGTTGTTCTGGAAGTATGAACCCTGTATGTTCTGTTATTTGAGTTCCTCAAAGCTCACACCACCAAACTGAATACAATTGTTGGAATTGTTACTATCAGATTTGTACATAACCATCTCCCAAGTTTATGTTTATTTTGTTGACCTAGTTGTAAATGGAACACCAATTGATTGCACAATTTCCAGGGTGCATTGATGCTGACTCACAGATCGGTGCAAGATCCATATGGCTGTTCTATTCCAAATAGGTTTGGTTTGTTGTAGGTCTATGAATTCCAACCTTGTGAAGTGCAACTTTTGTTAAGGCAGTTCATCCCTGTTAAGATCGTATTCATTAATACTCCTGACATTTTGTCAACAATGTGCATGTGACATCCATATCTCTGACCTGCCCAAGCAGCTGACTTTGTACTTTTGTGTACTTACTCAAAGTATACTTTAATTTCATGCCCTTAAATTTGTGCTTTAGTATACTGGCAAAAGGTATACTGGAAATGAATGTATTTTAAATTGTACTTCAGTATACTGACACAAAATATATTTTATTGTCATATCCTTACATGTGTACTTCTGTATACTTATAAAATAGTGTACTTGTATTTCAAACATTCATAATCCCATGCTTGTATGCAATTATTTCTCATTTTGACATGAGAGAGACCCTGAGTGTTAGGTAACCTGGTCCTTCAACTTCAATGCAGTTGCACCTCTAATGGGGTCAATTAGAAACTCTGTTTTGGCAAGTAAATATCTTGGTCGTTTTAGGCCATTAGTCAACAATCTCAGCGACGGCTTTGAAAAGATAATCTTATTATAAGTATACTTAAATATGAGGTAAGAGGGGTCAATTTAACATATTTCAAGTATACTTACTGTAGTATGCTTAACCTACATAATTTACTTTAATTTAATTATCATGTATCATGATTTAATTAATCATTTTAGTATATTAACTTTAATACAATTTAAGATGGGTCATTTTAATATAAATTCATATACTTTTAGTATGTTAAAACTCAAGTATACTAGAAATATAATAGTTAAGTATGCTTTAAGTATATATTTTCTTGGTTTAGGCATTAAATCATAGCAAATGAAGTACAGATAAAAACAAGTAGATAAGTTGGTATCGATTGCTTTCAGTTTGGAACTCCTGAGTTTCTTCGATTTATTATGGACTAAATGGAACTGAATCCCCCAAACATATTAATACAATAGTATGTAGGCTTATATCAATAGCCACCAGACTGTTGCAGGCTAGCCCCATACTTACTTGTAGAGTGATGTTACAAAGCAAAGCTCAAGAGATCTATCCTATGTAGCTTGTATGTTACTGGGGTTGATGGTCTCTCAATGGCTGTAGAAATGTTATCCTCTGTTATGGTGCTCTTTTCTTGTCATGCATTGTTTGAGCACTAAATGCCTATATTCCCATGATGTGTTTCCTTCCTTACCTTATGCTACTAACTACCCAAAACCCTCCTGCCTTGGTGCTGAACGACGGTGAGCTGTGCCAAGAATCGTGTTTTTTTTAATTGAGTGTGTCCCTCTGTCAACATCATTTTCATGGATGTATTTCATTTTTGTATTTCCTGCTTGTAGAATGTTATTTTTATGCCCTCATTAGCGCTACTGAATTTGTTTAAGCCATATCATAATCAAGTTCTCTCAATTGTGTTTGACTATGTATGTGCATGTAAATGCATTACCCCCCCCCCCCCCCCCCCAACAAATGCATTTAACTCTGTGGTGGAATGCTTTAGGGTAAATCTTTACCAGTTCACTGATGCGAGGCCCTTATAAAAGTTCAGTAGTTCACTCAGCAGAAAATAATTGACCTCTGTCATAGCCAAACATGTTTACTAGGACATTTCAAAGACTGGTGTTACATTTGACAGTTGACTGATTTTTAAAATGTATTTATAACATGATCAAGCAGATTTTGTTTGTGAATATATCAACAATATTTTGAAGTCTTCAGTTACTGTGTAGAAAAACAAAATGTGGCATTGGTTTCTCTTGTGAAAGACAATACAATCGAGGGTTTGTGGAATGTGCCAACATAATATCCAGGGTGGAGAATACTAGCATTGCATATTTATAAGCCAAAGTTTTCTTCTTTTTTTCTTGTTGATCAATAGGTTCCCTTATTATCAGCGACAATTGGGTCAGTCATGTTCAAAGCATATTTAATTTAGGGGGTTTGGGTTTTTCTGCTGATTCAAACAAATTGTCTATTTTAACCTATTATTAATACTAGTGTCACATGGGTGACAAGGCTGCTGCTTGTACAGATGGTAATATCTATTAAGAAGACAATAAGAAGTTTATTATGTAGACTGTAAGCTATAGCCTTGATCTGGATTTCTTCAATAAGTTGGTCAAGCTTTATGTTATTTTCATTGAAGTGCTTTAAACTGAGGTTCTTCTTCAGTTTACTATACTACTAGCCACTAGCTTGGTTCTTGTGATGGTCTTTTCGCAAGAAGATGCCACACTCTATTGAACTAACGATATCATCTATCTATCGGGGAATATATACAAATGAATAATAGCCTAAAAAAGGTGAAATTTGAAAAGAACATGTTCTCTTCTCACCTCTAGGGTTTCAGATAAACCTGTCTGGAGCTCCCCCAAGTAAGCCAAACCTCTTTTGCTACAGTACCAACAATTCTCAACCATTTGTTTACGCCTGATGGTCTGGTATGGAGGAGTCTGTCCTCTGTTGTTCTCAACTAATCCAAGTGAAGAGTCGTTGGGGTCTGGGCATGTAGGCTTGTGCCGGTATTGATGGCTATTGTGGTCAAATCACAAACATTGATTGTCTGATTAACTAGCTTAGGGGGAAGTTGGTGTGTTTGTTTCAAGACACTTGGTCATCATGTTTTACTCAAGCAGAGATAGAAACATTTTTATAGAAACATATATATATAATGTTACTGCTACTTATTACCAAACCATTTAGCCTAATGTTCAAAAAGATGATTGTTTGTGATGTTAATTTACCCAACCCCTATTGTGATCATACATCGGCACAAGCCTAGAGCATAGAGCATAAAGCTTCCATTGACATTTGGGTACTTAATTTACTCTGGCTTTCAACTGGTCTTCACCACTGTTTGGTCAGGGCTGCTCCACACTGATGACCTTCTTCACTAAATGGCACTCTGTCAGAATGTTCTTAATCTTAAGAAAGGTGCAGTTCTTTACCTGTAATTATTAACCCAATGTGGTTTCATTAAACGTTGTAATGGTAGCTCTTCCTCGTGTTGGTTTCAGGTGTGCTACTAACTATTAAGCAAAGCTAATAATGCTTGAGGTTTTATCACTTGTTTTTGTTTTTCAGCAAATTTGCAGTTTAGCATTTTGAACATTTGTGTTTTTTGGCATGAGCTTCACTCAAACAAACACTTGCTTGTTGAGACATGGAGACACTTGAAGTGTGATTTCGAGTATGCCATTTTGATTGGACTTTCAGTACACACATTCTTGTGGTATTTTTGGGTGGATGGAGAACAGAATGTATCCTTCATTTCAAAGTGAAATAAAAGAAATTGTCCTTGGGAAGCTGCCTTCCTCCCAGCAACATTGAGTTTTGGTCTATGATTTTCAGTCTGTGCAGTTTAGGCTGTTTTATCCTTATGTATGGGTCTGAGGGTTAGGGTTAGTCCCGTCTTGCATCATATCAGGCACAGATCTGTTAAGTGCACATTTTAGTCAAGCTGTCATATCAATACATACCTTTTTGTTCTGTTTTTAGGGTTAGGGTTAACCTAACCCTAACCCTAAGATGTTTCACAGTCTCAATAGGAAAATTGAATTGAAGAAAGCAAAACTGTGGTTAATCAATATAGCCTACAGTGTTTATGAACTGCCAAGCAAAACCATAGTGGGTAAGTATTTCATAGTTGCTAGGCTTGTATCCTGAATGTCCTTGGGACATGAGTCACTATGCTTTAGAGCAATTGTCTACTGAGAAGTGTAAGCCTATTGCCTCCGTATCAGCTCACGTGAACCGGTGAACGTGCAGGCTACCACCTGCAATGAGTCACTTGTTCTCACTAGCAGGACATGCTTTATAACAATGTTAATATCTCATACCTAGGAGATGTTTACCTCGAGCAGCTGTCAAGAGCTGTCTGGGTAAAAGAAATGGACGAGATGATTATGCTTTATGTTGACACTCCTGCAGTTCATTAAGGCACTGTAGCATTAAAATAAGTAACCAGGCCAAATCCTAACCTGATTGTGTGGACTAACCCAGGTAGCTGAGTAGGGTAGTTTTAAAATAAGTAGGCCTGTCTTTGTCAGTTTGGTGAAACGCATGTGAAGGGCTGAGGTCATTACCCTTACAAGCATTGTCCCTCAGTGGATTACAAAGCATGTCTACAGTATATTTACCCCCCCCTCCCCCCCCAGTGGTGACCTGTGTGTTTTCATGCGGTTTGTTTTTGTGTGTTGGGTTTGCTGTTTGTCTTGCACTGTCCCTGTCATGGACTTCTTGTATATAATCTAAAATACACTCCTCTACCTCCTCCCTATCAGGTAAACGCAAAGCACTGAAGTTAAATTTCGCCAATCCCCCGATAAAACCGGCGACCAGATTCACTCTGAATACTGCAGGACCCCCATTCCAGAACCCCCACATGTAAGTGCTCTTCTTGACTTTGCAGTGGAGATGTTTTTTTAGCATTAGCCTTGGCACCAACTCCTCTAGAATAAACTGTTATGGTCATAAACTCTTCATGTCCAAAGACAGACAATGTGAATGTCTGGATACCAATCTGTCACAAGTAATCTGTCTTACACCTATTTTTGTGGTCAGAGAGAGGCTGCGGACGCATAGTATCGAGTCGTCAGGGAAGTTGAAGATATCTGACAAACAGGATTGTGACTTCACGGCTGAGGACCTCAAGGACCTAGGCGAGATCGGCCGGGGCGCTTATGGCTCTGTCAACAAGATGGTGCACAAGCCTAGCAACCAGATAATGGCTGTCAAGGTGACTGCCCTCATTGACCTCTTATTGATTAGCCTAGTGGGCGTGCTAGGGCCTGATTCATGCCTGCCTGCTAACTCACTATTGAAATGCACAGGATGTGTTTTACCCTCAGTCATATGTTGGACTAACAGTTATACAGTATTGTGAAATGGAACTGAATATTCTCCAGAAATACTTAAGTGTGCACGACTAACCAGGGAACTGTAACCAGTTGCCCGTGGTGAACCCCCAGCCATTGTGTGTGTGTGTGTGTGTGTGTGTGTGTGTGTGGTCTCACAGAGGATCAGGTCAACGGTTGATGAGAAGGAACAGAAGCAGCTGCTGATGGACTTGGACGTGGTCATGAGGAGTAGTGACTGTCTCTTCATTGTTCAGTTCTACGGGGCTCTGTTCAGAGAGGTAAAACCTTGTATTCTAACTTATTTATAACTGATTTCTAGATGTATTCCATGCATTGGATGTAAGTGTAATTGCTCTGTAGGCCATAGTGTGCTAGTACTGTGTTTCCCCATATGGCAGTACTGTTAGGTGTTATTTTGTGTCAATGTTGATGAAGGACATTTTAATGTTGCTATAATACAGTAGTGTTTGTTATCAGATCACCTGTATTTTTCTCCCTGTATCTGGATGGATCATGACTGTGTTCTCTTTCAGGGGGACTGTTGGATATGTATGGAACTTATGTCTACCTCGTTTGACAAATTCTACAAATATGTATATTGTGCATTAGATGATGTGATTCCAGAGGAAATATTAGGCAAAATAACATTAGCTGTAAGTTGTCATCCATATCCTTGACATTATTTACATCTATTGATATTATTTGACACGTTTTCCGCCGGGATATGTACTCATGTGTTGCTGTAATTCATTATTGCAGACTGTAAAAGCACTAAACCACTTAAAAGAAAACTTGAAAATTATTCACAGAGGTAAGACTGAACCACCCCTTCATAATGTTTCTTTTTTTTCAAACTTTTTTTTTTTTCATTTGAATAGATTTGTTGTCCTGTCATTACCTCATACTGATCTATGTACCCTTGCTTAGGCCGATATGGAAGCATCTGTGCTTTACCCAGAAATCATAGCTCATAGAGTTGATCTCTTTTCTATATTCCTCCTCTCAGACATCAAGCCATCCAACATCCTCCTTGACAGGAATGGCAACATTAAGCTTTGTGATTTTGGCATCAGTGGCCAGCTGGTGGACTCCATCGCCAAAACCAGGGATGCAGGCTGCAGACCGTACATGGCAGTAAGTCATTTTAGTGGAACGTTTCATCAGTGTCCTTTCATAGTGAGGGATCATATCAGTCGTGGTCACCTGATGGGAGGGGACTGTGGTGTTGACCATGTTGTTGGTATTGATGTTATAATGGTTGATATTGTCTATGCTTGTTTTGAAGTCCCTATATCAGTCTGGCTGCGGAGTAGCTGTCTGTGTGTGTCTGTGTGTGTGTGTGTGTGTGTGTCTGTCTGTCTGTCTGTCTGTCTGTCTGTCTCATTGCTGAAATGCTCCAAACTGCTGGTGGGAGAATGAGCTCAGTGTAGAAGTGTCATCATCACTGGATTTATTTTCTGCCATGGGCCTTGTTGACGTGAGCAGGGAGCCCCCTGTCCCAGACCAGTTTCCATTCTAAATTTGGTGAAGCACTATCAGGATCCAGGGCACACCTCTGCCACGCGCACCGGACGGCCAGGGAAGGACGGCTTCATTCATGTCTCGGTCGGAATGAAGCCGTCTGTGCTTCTCCCACAACTGTGAGCTCACAGCACAAGAATCTAAGCCACATGGCTCCAGTTTCCTGTTTCCAATTGAAAAATGGCAGCCGTGCCGGGTGCTTGGCCAAGCCATGAATGTTTCTGTCTCTATATGGTCTGGTCATTGGAGAGAAAATCAGACATATCTGAGAAGGTCGAGTAAGGAACAGTAGGATATCTCTCAGTGATGGTTCTGTAGATATTAGTTTGGTTCAAGGTGTTATTATGGCCTGCCTCAACCACAGGTAGGGGGCAGGCTTGAGGTAGGCTCTCTGTCTGGTAGCCCCGGTTGTTATATTATGGTGTAGATCTTATTGTTGGCCCCATGTCTGGAATATTTGATACAGTTAGATCCGGAAATATTTGGACAGTGACACAATTTTCATAATTTGGGCTCTGTACGCCACCGCAATGGATTTGAAATGAAACAATTGAGACGCATTTGAAGTGCAGACTTTCAGCTTTAATTCACGGGGTTGAAAAAAAATATTGTATGAAACGTTTAGGAATTGCAACCATATACAGTATATCCCTAAACACTTCAGAATTCATCCAGCTGCTTCTGTCTTCTGTCACATCATCAATAAACACTAGTGACCCAGTGCCATTGGAAGCCATGCCCATGCCATCACACTGCCTCCACCGTGTTTTATAGATGATGTGGTATGCTTCGGATCATGAGCAGTTCCAAGCCTTCTCCATACTTTTTTCCTCCCATCATGCTGGTGCAGGTTGATCTTAGTTTCATCTGTCCTAAGAATGCTGTTCCAGAACAGGGCTGGCTTTTTTAGATGTTTTTTTTTAGCAAAGTCTAGTCTGGCCTTTCTATTCTTGAGGCTTATGAATGGTTTGCACCTTGTGGTGAACCCTCTATATTTGCTCTTGTGAAGTCTTCTCTTTATGATAGACTTGGATAATGATATGCCTATCTCCTGGAGAGTGTTCTTCACTTGGCTAGATGTTGTGAAGGGGTTTTTCTTTACCATGTGAAGGATCCTGCGATCATCCACCACTGTTGTCCTCCATTCAAGCCTTTTTGTGTTGCTGAGCTCACCAGTGCGTTCTTTTGATAAACAGCTAAAATAACAAAAATTGTCCAAGTATATATGGACCTAACTGTATATTCATTCTATTTAGATATTTACTTGTCAATTTCTACTGATTGTAATATATAATATAATATATGCGATTTAGCTGGCGCTTTTATCCAAAGCGACTTACATTGCAGTGAGTGCAAACATTTTTCAGTATATATGATCCCAGCAGGAACTGACTGTAGCCTAGTTTCAGCTTTATTTCAGCTTTGTTTCGCCATAATGTACAAAAGCACAAGCAATGTATTGGCCCTGAAATCAACTATATTTATTGTAAGAAATTGTACTCGAAAATACTTTTGCTCAGTCCGAATTAGGCTTATTATACATCCCAGTTAATTCTGTCTTTTGCAGAGGAAAGCACCAGCCAGTGAATCTATACTTGTGCTGTTTTAAGTCTATTATAGCTGTGAACTGTGTCCTAGATGAGAGAGCAGGGCTTTTTCCAGTCTTGGCAGATGTGAGCCGGTGCGGTAGCAACTATGCCATAACACGCATCACTGCTGCAGAGCAGTCTGTCCCACTGCTGGTGGGTGACATCATCATCTAATTTAGGCGTATGAATGAGATGAGCAGGAGGAGGTGCTCCCTCCTCTGTACTCAGCATGGCTGGAGTATTCTGATGATGACATTGGCACCCTTTCCAGCCACTGCATTTCCATGTCTTTTTTTTTTTCTTTTCTGAGATGAGGTCACTCATGAAGTAATACTGAGTTGGTTATGTAAGGCAGGTAGAACGTAGCTCCTGGAGAATGAGGACATGAAATGTACGCCCACACTCAAGTCACCTTGTTTAGCTGTGTGCTGCTATGCAGGTGAAAACATGTCCAGAGCTTGAGGTGACCAGGTGGCTTGGTATGTCAGTTGAATGGTCAATAGATAGAATTAAATGTAACTTTTCTGGTACAAATTATAATTGTTGTTTTAAGAAAACAGGGCTGCAGGCCCCATTATAATGTAGTCAATGCATATATCATAGCTGAGATAACCCTTTACTTTTGACATGAGTATGTATGTAAGTGTCTTCGTTATGTGTCACTCATTTCCCCTCTTCACTGTCTCCTCCTCCACAGCCAGAGAGAATAGACCCCAGCGCCTCCAGACAAGGCTATGACGTCCGTTCAGACGTATGGAGCCTGGGGATCACACTGGTGGGTCCAGAACACCCTCCTACTTCCATTAGGTGTTATGACTGTAGCAAAAATCAATGGTTCCCTTAATTGTTTTTGTATTTGCAAAGAGCTGTCGGAACCATTGAAGCCTCACCATGCCTGTGTTGTCTTTGTGCTTGTTGCAGTATGAACTGGCCACAGGGCGATTTCCCTATCCAAAGTGGAACAGTGTGTTTGACCAGCTGACACAGGTTGTGAAGGGAGACCCTCCACAGCTCTGCAACTCAGAAGATAGGCAGTTCTCTCCCAAATTCATCAACTTTGTCAATCTGTGGTAAGAGAGGACAAATACAACTTGTATATGCTTTGCAGTGTGTCAGATTATGGTTTGCAGTCTGCCAGATTGTGCTCAAGATTTGTGTGTCCCCCTGGTGGACAAAATCTGTTATGTCCCAAACATAAGGGACTGGTAGTTTGTTCCTGTACCTTCAAGTTTGTTCTTTTCTCTCTCTCCCCCCCCCCCCCAAGCCTTACAAAGGACGAGTCAAAAAGGCCAAAGTACAAGGAGCTTCTGGTGAGTGTGTGTGAGTGTGTGAGTGTGTGAGTGTGTGAGTGTGTGAGTGTGTGAGTGTGTGAGTGTGTGAGTGTGTGTGTGTGTGTGTGTGTGTGTGTGTGTGTGTGTGTGTGTGTGTGTGTGTGTGTGTGTATGTTTTACATACAGATCTTTACTGATGTGTAGGAACTATACATGTTGTTCTGACATGCCCCGTCTATGTGTGTGTTTGTGTTTGATACAGAGACGGCCGTTCATATTGATGTATGAGGAGCGTTCAGTGGATGTGGCCAGTTACGTCTGCAGAATCCTGGATCAGATGCCCACCTCTCCCAGCTCCCCCATGTATGTGGACTGAATGTGGAGTGACAGAGGAACAGCAGCCTGGAAAAAAACTACAAAACAAAACAACGGTGTAAAGATTTGTTTCATCACATATTGCAGTGTTAAAAGAAAAGTAAAAAAAAAAAAAAGTAAAACCTATACACCATGTGCAATAAGACTGGTGTTCATTTCAGTCATGTCTGTATAATATCAACATTCACACATCTCTCTCTCTCTCGCTCTGTCTTTGTCTGTCTCTCTCTCTCTCTCTCTCTCTCTCTCTCTCTCTCTCCCCCCTACACAAACACACCTGTAAGTATATAATAGTAACTGAATGAATAATATACCATGGTCTTGGTTCATCTCGATGTGAGATCTCATCTCTAATGTGGATACAGCACAGTGATTTAAAATCTGGAATTGTATTTATAGTATTAAATCACTTGTGGAATATATGATTTGGAGATACTTTAATCGACATACTGGAATCATGCTCTTTGTGAACTGTCCCACCTCTTCCATGTATGTGACTTTAAGCATTGTGTTTGGTATCTTAAATGAAACCTTGCTTCTTAGGGTGTAAAGCAATTTAAAAGGTAAATGCATTGATGGACAGGATCATGATATACCTGGTGTCCATCCAATGTTGCGAGGGTGCTGTCCTCACTGTGCAATGGAATATGTGCTGATATATTAAATAAAAAGAGGAAGAAAATATTTTTGGTCTCTGAGATATGTTGTTGTTCTGAATGTGAAGTATGTGAGCTCAGGTTCATTCATTGATGGTTCTGGTGCAGAAATGCCAGACAGACAGACAGACAGACAGACATGTTCTCATTTATGCTGTATAGACATTTTCATGATTTAGAATGTTTTTTATTATATCACTTGATTATATGACTTGACACAATGGCAATGTTACACTGATATGCCAGCATTTGTCTCTTTCAGATTGTCACCTGTAATGTTCACAAGATTAATATTATGTCAATTGTTTATGTATTTGGTATTATTCCATGAAAACACAAGACCTACAAGGTCCGCCTACTTCAGCGAGGGTCTTGGTGTGATTGGTTCATCGGTTTAAGGAATTGCCTCCTACGCCAATGAATGAGAGTGTGATGACAACGTCATCATTCAACGCCGGAAGAAAACTCACATGTGTCAACCTCTAAGGTCTTGGCTGGATGTGTACTGTTAGGTAAAGTGATATTTTAGAGATCTTGTTAAATATTTATCCGCATTTTTTGTGTGTGCTCCATGACATGTAATTACAACGCGTTGTCCTAGTGAACCGAAGGTCTATTATGAATACAGTGTCCCTCAACTTGAAATCCACTGCATGGCCATTTGTGAAACATTTTACTTTTACTGGTCGCCCTCGAAGCAACTCATGCAGTGACTATCGTTTTCACCGGACTATTTTCCAGTTTCTAGGCACAATGGCTACGAACATAACAGGCAACCACAATCAAGGTTCAAGGAAATCCAGACCCAAAGATACATTACGGCACGTGAAATCTAAAGAACAGAGGAAACGTGGAGAAGTGCATGGACCAGCTACTGTCTATGTGCAGGTCGTTGGTGCAGGGAGCAGAGATAATGGCGCATCACTTTATGTCTTCTCCGAGTTCAATAGGTAAATAAACCTGCCTGAGAATCTGATCACACAGAGCCAAATACTTTCACTCTCTTGCAAGCATGTTTACCTTGCTGTCCCTCCTATCTGGCAGGTACCTTTTTAACTGTGGTGAGGGAACACAGAGGCTGATGCAAGAACACAAGTAAGTTGTTGGGCCTGCCAATAGGCTGACATCACATTTTCAAAAATCATCAAAGGCACAGCTAAATAAGAAACTGAACAAAATGTGTTGCTTTTGTCAGGTTAAAAGCTGCTCGCTTGGACAATATCTTCCTCACTAGAATGAGTTGGGAGAATGTTGGAGGCTTATCAGGTACAGTTAAGTGTAACTGTATCAACATGACAAGCATGTCAACCTGTAAACAGTGTAGGACCACACATCTGCTCTTTGTGAACATCATGTCTCTAACTCATGTCATATTCTGTGTGCTCTCTGGTGCAGGGATGATATTAACCCTGAAAGACACTGGTGTCCCAGAGTGTGTTCTTTCTGGACCACCACAGCTGGTGAGTGAGTGAATGACATTGTAGTAAACAAGCATTTCATTCTATAATGCTTTGTGACATGTATCATGGTGAATCTCTGTTAATAAGTGCAGCTGGAGATGGATTGCATTGCAATGAAAATGTTTCAAATGTGTTGTCTGCAATCATGTTAATTTATGTGCAGTATTGTATGATTATTGGGTATGATCATTATCTAATGTTTCATGTCCCCTCATTATTAAGGAGAAATATGTGAATGCCATCAAAGTATTCTCAGGACCACTGGAAGACATCAAGCTAGGTATTCTGAACTTCATTGGCTATTACTCATGCATGAATAGGTTATTTTAGCGTGGGTCTTTTGTATGTGTTACATCTGGGTCCTTAGCTTAATTGAAATTGAATTGTATGAAACCAAGTTTGCATTGTTACTCGAGTCATTTTCAGGTTTTATTGTGAATAAATAATCAATAATAACATTTTAGTTGACTTTGTTCATATCTTGTCCCTCCAGCTGTACGACCCTACACTGAGAAACAATACACAGATGAAACGATGGCTGTTAGCCAAGTACCCATATTTGGTAAGTTCAAGTAAACACCCAGCTATAATGTGGCTTTTATTTTCATATCTTCATATTTCACATTGTTTATTCTATTAGTGGTGTTGTTTTTTTGATGTTATCTTGCTGAAGAAATGTTGATTAACACTCTTCCCCCTCTGTCATTCCATCTTAGCACAGCTTCGAAGGCATGGCCCACAGCACTCCCCTGGCCCAGCGAGGAGCAGCTCCTCGAGCAGTCCCCCTTACTCCCAGAGGAGGGAGCTGTGGAGGCCGGAGGACTCTGAGGATACCCACTCTGACAGCAGGAGGGAGAGGGCAGCCAGTCCAGGTGAGGCAAGGAGCATACAGGCTCTGTTAGGAACATTTTAACCCTTACTTGCACAGCTCATGTTAATGTTTTTGCCATAAGGCTGGTGGCCATTGAGTTTCAAGTGTGAATAAGTAGCACTTCAGGGAGGACAGTTGTTTTAAACCATTGTCTAACTATTTACGAGGCAGCATTTGTCTGGTGTTGCCGTAGCACATTACCACAAGCTTATACTGCATGTATATATTTTGCATCTCAGATGGAAAACCAAAAGCAACAAGGGATCCTTCTTTGGTTGTTGCATTTGTTTGTAAGGTGAGAAACTGAATATTATAGAATATAAAAAAATATAAAAAATGTTTTCCCTACTTTGGAAGTTGAATTCACCTTTTGATGTTGAATGTTGTCCTTCATTTAAGGTTCACCCCAAGAAGGGGAATTTCTTGGTTCTCAAAGCCAAAGAACTTGGATTACCCGTGTAGGTATTTACCGATATACTTGTAGTTGCTATGCCTGCTCAGTCATGTTACACACATCATTAATGTCATCATCACACTTCTTTTCCACAGAGGCACAGCTGCTATTGGCCCATACATTTCAGCACTGAAGGATGGGAAAAGTGTGACCTTTGAAGGGAAAGAGGTACCCCAAATATTTCGTTTTTGGTCCATTTAGTCAGTATAACTGAATATTAACATATGTCGTTTAGTTGTCTGATGACATTATTTTGATTTATTTAACCTTTATTTATTGTTGCTGTTGTCGTTGTCCTGCAGATTCATCCTGAGCAGGTGTGCACCCCTTCTGACCCAGGGCCAGTCTTCCTTGTGGTTGAGTGTCCCTCTGAGGAGTTTGTTCAACCCATCTCCACCAATCAGCAGCTGAGCAGGTAACAGCCTCAGTCGAGTTGATCAGTGTCAGAAGCTGCTTTCATGAAGAAGAACACGGACATTTTACCAGACCTAAACTCCTGATAAACCATGCTGCCTATTATTAGTAACCTTGTAGTTTATAAGTTGAATACAGTAAAGCCAATTCAACTGTCTGAGAGGTGTGTCTTATCTGCAGATACCAGAGTGGAGGGACTGAAGACCCTGCCGCCTTAGTGGTCCACATGACACCAGAGTCTGTACTGAAAACTGATGAATACAAGCAGTGGATGGAAAGGTACCCATTTCAGCCACAGACTGTTTGGATCTACATTCACCTCTCTCCCTGACCCTTTTGATCTTAAAAAAAATAAATAAAAAATAATAAAATAAAAAGGGTTTTGTGTGTATTCTAGGTTTCCATCCACAACAGAGCACTTGATCCTGAATGAACAAGTTTCCACTGTTCACAACATCAGGAGCCACAAGATTCAAGCTCAGCTAAATTTGATTCATCCAGAGATATTTCCTGAGCTCAAACACTACAAATCTAAGGTAAGCTGTAAGTGGTGTTGAAAATGTATCATCGGAAAGCTGCTCCGACACCGAGAACAGCATGGACTTTGAGTCCTTTTTATAACTTGCATTGTGTTCATTTCTTTTTTACTCATGGATTTGCTAAAGCTCAGACTCTTTCTGTTGTTATTCTCAAGGAGACACAGGCTGCCCTGCATGTCCCCAATGTCAGGGCAGAGTGTCTGTTGAAATTCGAGCTCAGACCCAAGATTGAATGGCAAAGGTTAGTCTGTCCTTCCCTCCCCAATCTACCAGACATTAGTCTGCAGTTACAAAAGGTCTGCTTCCTCACAGAAAACAGAGTCAGAGGGAACACTACTTTCAACCATTATTTTTCTCTCGCCTAATAGACATAAAAGCATTGTTTGTCATTCCCTCCTCTTTAGATGTCAAAACAGTCAGTCAAATGACAAAGTAAGAATCCCTGCCATTCTCGGCAGTGTGTGACCAGTGCTGTGTTCGTTATTCTGTTTCTCATTTGTTAGAGATGCCATCCTTGCTTGTGACACTGAAGAGTTTGTGAAAGAGGCTGCAGAGGTCTCTAATTTTCTCCAAGAAGTGGAGAAGTGCAAGCAGTTTCGCGCCACTGATGCCGCAGTGCAGTCTGGTGAGGCCTCCTCTGATGCATGTCATAGGAAGATCAGTCCAACCACTCTCACTGACGTCTCCTGTCATTTTCCTGACATTCTCTTTAATTAAATTGTCCAAATCTCTAACATGGGTTTAATTTTCTTTTAGTCCCCTTTTTTTCATACAGTAGCTCATAGTTTCATACAGTAGCTCTTCATTTCAGAGTGGCATAGAAAATGTGGTGCATATGGGTTTATGTTTGTGTATTTTTTCACAGGGCGGGCTGACAAATACCCTGAGGTGGTCTTCTTAGGAACTGGATCTGCACTTCCTATGAAGATCAGAAACGTCAGTGGCACGTTGGTTAACGTCAGGTATGGGCCTCAGTTTTGCTCATACAAACTCAACAATGAGATGGTACTGTCTATTCTGGGGTAGCTGAGAAGGTGTGTGTGTGGTTGTTTGTGTGTGGTTAAGTTGCTTGGTTGGTTGACAAAGTTCCCTCTGTCCTCTAGCCCCTGTCAGTCAGTGCTGCTGGACTGTGGAGAAGGTACCTTTGGTCAACTCTGCCGACACTATGGAGACAGTGTGGATGAGACCCTCTCCAAGATCTCAACAGTCTTCATCTCACACATGCATGCTGACCATCACACTGTAAGGGTGATAATTCATGCCTGTGTTATTTAAGGTATGTCATGTGATAAACAATAATCAACATACTTGAGACCATCTTGAAATGTGTCCATTTTGTTTGTTTTCCAGGGGTTGTTGAATTTGCTGTATCAGAGGGAAAGAGCCTTGGTCAGTGGTGTCTGTTTTTTGAGATTCTTATCCGCATCGAGAAATGTCCAGAATGCCCTGTGACAAAATGATATACCACAACAATGTCCTTGAAGACAAATGTGATTCATGAATGGTGACACACTTGAATGTGTTGGGTGCTGTTTGATTCTCCATTTGTGTTCATTGCTAATGGCCGTCCTCACCTGTTTGCCCTTCAGACAACTCTTGGGAAGGCGTTTACTCCCATCTATCTGGTGGCCCCTCTCCAGATGATGACCTGGCTCAGCCAGTACCACAACCACTGTGAAGAGATCCTCAGCCATGTCAAGTGTGTGGAGAGACTGGGTGTGGGGGCACACTGTATCAATCAAAAAGCTGCTTTCTCCTGTTGTGGTCTAGTTAGACACCTACGTCACGTGCATGTCATCATTCAGGATTATTAGTAGTTTGGTGCACTAGTGGAGATGTATGTAAAATCCAGCAACATCAACACTTTGCATTGTGTGAATCATTTTCCCCATAGAGATGTGACATTGTCTGTCTTAAAACATCTGTTCTCTCTTACAGCTTTGTCCCTAACAAAGCCTTGTGTGATGGGGCTGAGATACCCAAGTACAAAACCAAGTCATTCATTCAAGCGATGCTGAAGAAATCAGATTTGGAAAAGGTATGTTGAAGACTTAAAATGGGGTATCCTGTTTTTTTTTTTTTAAATGAAACATCCCAATGACCAGTTATTGTAAGTCTGTCATCAAAGCTTCAAATAACCTTCTGTCACCTTCTGTCTTCTCTCTCAGTTCCAGACCTGCTCTGTGCGCCACTGTAAGAATGCCTTTGCCTGCAGCATTACTCACCAGTCTGGCTGGCAGCTGGTCTTCTCTGGGGACACCATGCCCTGTGAAGCCCTGGCACAGATGGGTCAGTACAGCTTAAGCTGCTAACACACTACATAATTATTAGCCTCATACGGAGGCCTGTATGGTGTTCCTTATCAAGGATGAGTAGACGTTAATGTTCGGACATTGTAGGGGAACACAATGTTTAAGATGTGAAACTCAGTAACTCTAGAGCTGTCTTCAAACTCTCTGCACGCTTGCAAACTCCCAACATGTTTGATAATTGATTGTGCCCCTGTAATACAAAGTTGCTATTGAAACTGATGAGTATAAATTGACTTGGTATTGAAGGTTTCCTGTCTGATCAGAACATCTCAACCATGCGTATGCTGCACTGGCTGTCTGGCATTATTTATCAGATATTCATTAATGCTATCGATTGCTTTCAAAGCTCACTATGAATCACAAGGTCCTCCTGATAGTTCCTGTGGGAGCCCACTTCATTGACTCTTTTTAAATTGCTCAACTGGATGTTATCCAAGCGAAGCTTCCCAGAGACTGTGGGTATATCCCATGCCTGTTCATTATAGATGGCTTTGCTCTCCAGACAAACAGAGGCGGGTGATGGTTTATTACACAGGCTAGGTGATTGATTTCCTGTGGGACAGGAAGAGCCTGCAAGTGCTTCGCTGTGCAGCAGTTGTGTGATTCATGTGTGTGATTCGCTTTTCAAAGGAAAGAATGCAACATTACTTATTCATGAGGCAACATTAGAAGACGGATTGGAGGAAGAGGCTGTCGAGAAAAGGCATAGGTAACTATATAACTGTAGATATGGCATAGTGTCTCTACTCAGGGGTGCTTGCATTGTTCCATTAGGCAACAATGGCTTTGATTGCATGAATTGAAATGACTAATGAAAAGTTCTTGCAATGAAAATGACTTTTGCATTAGAGAAAGTTAAGAGAGAAGTGGAGCAGGGCCTTTTTCAGCTGACAAAGAAACTCAATGAGCTCTTGAGATGGGATTCATTTTTTCAGGTTCATTCTAACTAGCTGCGTTTTCGAGTGAAATTGGCATCGATTTTTTTGGAACTTCTGGGAGAAAAGATGGTGGCTGCCTTCCGATCTGGTATTTCAGCATTATACAGCGTCAAAAAGGCTCAGACTAGTGTTGAAAGTTAATCAAATGAAAGAATCCCTCAAAGAAACTATTGAACTGAAAAAAAAAAAAATCTCTCTTACAGTACAACAGGGGTCAAGTGTGGTATTTACTGTTGGAATAGAGCCTGTGTGACATGCTTCTCTGTTTACCCTCTGAAACGATAGCACAACCTCCCAGGCCATTGGTATTGGCATGAAGATGAATGCAGAGTTCATCATGCTCAACCACTTCAGCCAGCGCTACGCCAAGATACCCCTCTTCAGTGAGGACTTCAATGAACGAGTGGGAATATCTTTTGACCATATGAGGGTGAGTGAGAATATTGGAAGAATGACCTGTATATTTCCTCCATTTCTTAAGCTTAAACAACACAAGTCCGTTGTGGTCCTCTATGGTCCTCAGTTGGTAGAGCGTGGCGCTGACAAACGCTTAGGTTGTGGGTTTGAAGTCCAGTAAGGTTATTTCCTTCAATGATGTTCATTTCTCCATATGAGCTGCTCAGTTCAAAATGTGCACACCCATTGACCCACCCCTAGTTCAATGGGGTAACTCTACATGCCAAGGCCTGGGCCAACATCAGTTTGTGGTAACATTTAAACCAGAAACTATAGCTGTCTCTGTGGAGATTGGGTATTTTAAAGCCCCCCCTGCTGAGTTCGAGAGGTGTAGTCGCCTTGCATCCTTGTTGACCTTCCCTCTGTCTCCTCCCTCAGATGCGCCTTGGAGATTTCAGAATCCTTCCCAGACTTATCCCCTCCCTCAAAGCCCTGTTTGCAGAGGAGATCGGTGAAATGGAGGGGAGGAGAGAGAGGAGGGAGCTTAAACAGATGAAAGAAGCAAGCGCAGAACTCAACGTGGAGCAGAAGATGCAAGGTGCAGGTGAGGTGGCCAAAGGTGCCAAACGAGAGCAGGAGGATGTGGTGCAGGACCTGGGAAATAAGAGACTGAAGGCTAACTAAGACCTTGTCCATGGCATGGGATTACAACACAAGTTCAGTGAAAATTACTGTTATTTTACTGAAACAATCATAAGTTTGCTTTATTTAAAAAAAAAAAAAATGTGCATGTTGAATACTCTGAGAGAGGTTTTCATTTGGCTGGTGTGGCTTCATCGCTTGTGAATAAAGTGTGTTGACCTATGTTGTTGCTGTCATTGTCATTGCTATGTACATAGAACATGTAATTAACATAGACTTTCTTTCCATTACAAGAATAAACAATATCAAATGATGCTCCATGGGAGTGACCTGTTGTTGTTGTTGTTTTTTTGTATTTTTTTATTAATTTGATGTCATACATTGTACTGTACACACTGAACCATTTCAATAGGAGAATGTAAGAGACCATATTGCGTCATGGAAACTTTCTCAGTGTGCAATGAAATAACAAGGACATGGCAAGTTCATATACAAGTTGGGATTGCATTTCATCACTGAATGTCAACAGTATACGATAGAAAATGTTCCAAATTAAATTTGCTGTTTCTGGTATATTATTTAAACCTATGTGTACCTTCCTTTTGTAAAGTATAGGCAGAAGATCAATGCATTGATGTAGCCCTGAAACATGAAAAATTCAACAATGCTCGTTTGATGTCTGTTTGATAATGATATCCATCAATAAGACAGTGCTCTAATCTTTCTGAGACAAGGCCTCCTGCCGTGGAGTGCCAAAGTTATGCTCTGTGTGAAAACTCTGTTTTGATCTAATACTTATTGGAGTCATAAAAATGAAGTTAGGACTGCTGAAATCCCAATCAGTGGTAGTATTGGAACCTAGTGGATATTGGCAGCTACCAGCTCACAGTGGATGTAGGCCTCTAGGAGCTGCCAGGTCACTGTATCCCTCATATATGGGAATAATGGAATGTAGGTTTCTCTTATGTCTCAGTCTGTCATGATGGTGTTGTATTCATGTCCTCTCACCACCAACACATTTGGTTTGGTTATGTCTCTCCACATGGGGGCGGTAGTGAGCTGTCAGTGTTTATGCCATAGATCGGCCAGAGAGGCAGAGAGGATGTCAGTGGGGCCACAGATAGGGAGCAGGGGCCTCAATATGTCAATTTCAAAGATTGAGTTGACTGTCCACAGTCTTTATTGTGTGTCTTGAAAATAATAGCACAAACAACTGAGAAAGTGTTGACTGCAAGTTGCTCTGAAAAAGGGCATCATCTGTGAATGACTAATGCAATGCAACAACTGTGTTTTTCTCCTCTTTTCTGTTAAATTATTGGTTTAATAAAGCTTATGGGTGAACCAGTGTCCTGTCCCAATGATTGTATCTTTATTCCCCATTGAAGACAGTGGAGACTTATCCTTATATCTTCTGTCCAGTGCGAACCATAGGGGTTAGCCCATAGCCATGTGTGGCAGGAAGTCCTCAGGGGAACATTTGCATTTCAAGGGGGTATTGACCTATCACAACATGCTAGAGAGAAACCTTGATGGGACGGAGAGTCAGTTTTTCCATTTACCACATGAGGGAGCGGTAACCATAAAAATGTCCTCAACACAAGGTAATGTTACGATACACATAGGCTTGGGGAATTGAGTGGGGCCAATGGCACATAATTACCAACTATCTTAAAATCTTTAGGCTCTGATGCACTGATAATTAATATAATTTACTGTATGACGCAGCGGTTGGAAGAGCATGCCATTAGGGTTTTCAAAGAACTTGCATTTTGGTTATATTATGCCATTTTTACTGAATAAGAAGATGGCACTCTGTACACATTTTGCCTCATGACATATCATGTTTTCAAGGAGACTCTATTTTAGGCCGTCTTATCCCCTATGACACAGCTCTCATATTATATATCTGTGTTATCCAAGTGAGACGTGTTCACAGTTTGCTCAGAGAAAACTGAAAGGAGAGCTTTGAGTTCTGAGGCTTGTACCTCACAGGAAACACAGGATAACATTTCTTTTTGTAACCCTAACCCTAACCCTTCATTTGTCCCTATAGGGGCACCTTTTGAAGAATCCTTTAGAGTTCCAATCAGAACCATCTGTGGAAAGAGTTCAACATCGAATCCAAAAGAGTTCTAGAATGGAACCCAAAAAGGTTCTTCAAAGGGTGTAATGAAGAACCCTATTTTGGTACTAACTTTGGTACTTTCTTTCACCAAGATATGTGTTATATTACATCTTCAGTTGGGCTCTGAAGGTTGATAAATAGGCTCAGGGACATAGAAGGTATCAGTCAGTACTTTTTTTTTTTTTTTTTTTAAACTTCAGCTGTGCCTGAAACGGTGACATAAAGGGTAAAGATAGTTGTATGCATCATATATATCAAGAAGATTCCCTCCTTTTGTAGATAAGACAGGTGCTTAAACTCTGAGGAAATTGTGAAATGTGGATTTTTCTGGGCTTAGTGGGCTCAACGAACAAGTGATTACCCTATTTTCTGAAGTGTGAAGCAGTTTGATGAAGAGGCACAGCCTGTAGGCCCAGAGTCCATTAGGGTCCATTTCAGTGACAGTGGCCCAATCTATCCAAGGAAACCTGAATGACAGGCAATGGGGCACAAAGTCCCCCATTCACAGCCATTGTTGTGCCAAAAACTTGAACCTGCCCAATACTAGGAAACTGGACATAACAAAGAAGCATCTTCCATCAAAAATGCATATTCATGGGGGCGCTCAATGGCGTAGCACACTAAGGCGCATACCATATAATTGCAAGGTCCCTGGTTCGATTCCGGGCATCTCTCACCCACTCTTCCTGTCAATCTCTACTATCTATATCCCAATAAAGCAGAAATGCCCTAAAAACATATTTAAAAAAAAAAAGAAAAAAAAAAAGCATTTTCATGGCACACATACATAGTATATTATTTATATATTATATATTATTGAGGTTTCAGTTTCATCTGTCATTCTATGCTATTCTACCAGATTCTGAGTGACTGAATTAGTCGGCAGATAGGAGTGCATTCGGGAGGCCAAGCTCACAAATGTACCAATGTAGCTTCAGTGTTGACCCTCACAGGTAGCATTGGCTTTAGATAAAAGCATGTGCATTGGTAGGTGTGTTGCCTTCTTTCCTTCTCTTTCCATTGCGGTTATTTGTGGATATGGGTTAGGCCCTCAAGGGATACTTTCTAAATTCAGCATATCCACCACCTATGCATTCCCTATCTGGTCTAGAGACTTTAGGCATAGATCAAAGGGAATGTCATTAGAATATAACATCATCAAACAGGAAGGAGGCACGTAAGTTGTTAGCGTTTGTCATCATTTGTTTAGTCTGGAATGAGAGGAGGCAGACGTAAACAGAGCGGGGCAGGGGGCCTGTCTCCAATCAGACACACCTCTGCAGTCTCAATCTCGCCTCAGTCCAAAGTCAATTATGCAGCCTGCTCAGCTCTCTTTACATTTTCTGCCTGGCTGCTGATTCGGAGAGGAGCCCTATTCTCCTCTAGCAGGAATCAAAGTGTGAGTTAATCTGAGGGGACTTCTGTGAAAAGGGGTGGCGGTGGGGGGGGACCGGGACGTTGAGCCACTCGAATTGGAGGTTGCAGTCCTGGCCGGTGCACGGTGGCTCACCTGGACAGGTTGTAATTGTAGGCAGGCGGTTCACCCTGGTGACTCGTCCAAGTCCCCTCCATTAATGCCCCTCAGCTGTCACCTCACATCAAAATCCTCATCTTGACCCCTCATCCGCCATCATCCATCTCCTATCCCCCCCACCCACCCTTTCTCTCACTGTTGAGTAAGTCAACAATCAAAACCTATCCAAAACCCCTCCACTGGAAGAGAGCAAGAGAGAGAAACTCTGTGAAATTGAGATCTAGGTTCCCAAGTCAGATCTTTGATACCTTTACAACACAGTGAAAATAGCTTTTCAAACTTGGTAATGCTACATAAAGGAAAGACAAGAAACAGAGGTCCACGTCACGTAGTTAAGGGAGGGTCTCTGTACGACAGAGGGCATTAGTATTCCATATGGCATGGCCAGGGTCGGCTTCTCTTCCCCAGGACGGCTGGTCTGTATTAACGGACTGTCTGAGAGAGAAACCACAGGAGACTGAACCAACACTGGGGCTCACCTGGCCCTGCATGTGAATAAAGTTTGATTCTCCCCTGCCAAGAGCGACGGGGTGCTCTTACATTCACAAGCAGTACCCAAAAAAAAAGTGCCTGCCACATAAATGCAAGACACAAGATTAGAAGCAGAGGATGAGATCGGGGATGTGCTTGCTTGACAAAGTTTCAGATTTAGAGAGGACATTTACAGTACATGAACTATATGCCATAGGGGGTTTAGGCAGACAAACTGTAGCATTGATTTTTCATTCAAACTCCAGACTGTTTAGAATTTAAGATAACACTGCACTCTGCAGTGTTATCTTAACGCTGCAGTTCTATAGGGAACCAAAAAAGGTTCCATGCTTTGATAAATATAAGGCACCCCTAAAAGTGCTATATAGAACCATGTGGGGTTCTCTAAATGTTTCTAAATAGGACCATGTATGGTGCCATTTATGAATTATGGTATAGAACCTTTTTATTCTCTAAAAAACCTTGGTTCTATTTGATAGTCTAAGGTAAGATAGGGAGGTGTGAATCTTAGATCTTTATGTGCTTTATGCTCACTAACCAATGTACCTGTGAAGTTGGCTCTTGTTTGATTCTAACTGTATTACATCTGTGCTCATGCTCATGTTCATGTGACATCCCAACTTTAAACAGGTGCATTGCATGGAATGAGAAATAACCAATAGCACCTCTTTGATAAAAAAAGGTTCCAAAATGCACCTATAAAAGGTTCCAAAAAGCACCAATTTGATTAAATGGCTCTATAAATTACTTTGTCCCCTCTCAATGGTGCCATAAAGAACCCCTAAGAACCTTTGTTTCAAAGAGTGTGTGGCTAGCAGCCAATAGTGAGAGTAAAATGGTGAATACCATTAATGTTTCTGAAGAGCATGTAACCCCTTTTTGGCCAGGGTCCATTGCTGTAGATAGTTATGTATACAGTATCTGTCTACTGGACTGTATGTTCGCTTACACAGTTCAAGTAAATACAATCATGCACTCCATTTATTAGTTCGGTCCTTTGCCAAAATACCACTTGGACCTTATTAGTCAATGTTACTCAACTCTCTCTCTGTCTCTCTGTCTCTCTGTCTCTCTGTCTCTCTCTCTCTCTCTCTCTCTCTCTCTCTCTCTCTCTCTCTCTCTCTCTCTCTCTCTCCCTCCCTCTGTCTCTCTCTATCTGCTTTTCCCCCTGTCAAAAATTGTTTCGAAATTCAAAGCAGCAGATGGCTAATTTGAATGATCTTGCAAAGGCCTAAGACTTTTTGCAAATCCTTTACTTTTAACCAAAAAAGCTGTGCATTGAGTGGAAAGCTTTTAATGCTGCACTGATGTCGGGCTTGCTTTCTCAGCATTTGAGTGATCCCTAAAGCATCACATCACTCTGTCCCTAATGACATTGCCATGGACTTCGGTTCTGCAGTTTCTACCCTGTTTATGCTTGGTGAATGTCAAAATCATACTGTAAGTTAGATCTACCCTCTAAAAGTAGATTTCTTTCTGTTCAATGATAAAGAAAGTCTGCCCGTTTAAACAACATTATTTCAATGTTTAAACTAGAGCATTTCTGATGAGCAGTCGTCAATTACCTTCCAGCCTTCCTTTATATAGGAAATGCTGAGCAACACATTCTGTAAGACCAGGGAGTGATTTGTGTCACTCTGTAATGGATGTGTAATTACATATGGCTCTGCTCAATTTAAGACTCACCTGGGAGAGTTCATCGAAAAACACAAAGCCAATTCAGCCAAAAAGCTGAGATAAACATCAAGCTTTAGTTACACACTTTATGCAGGTGTGAGTGTGTGTGTGTGTGTGTGTGTGTGTGTGTGTGTGTGTGTGTGTGTGTGTGTGTGTGTGTGTACGTGTGTGTGTACGTGTGTGTGTACGTGTGTGTGTGTGTGCGCGCACACGTGAGAGCCCTCCTTTTGGGGAGACAACCTCACCTTGAGTAACTGTAGTTGAGCTGTAGTTGAGCTGTAGTTGAACTGTAGTTGAGCATGCTGCTGGTGAAGGGGGCCTCTCTTCCTTTGGTGGTTGTTGGACAGCCAGTCTTAAAGTTCTATCAGGCTGATCAAACGATCGTCTCCTATCTCTCCTTCAGCACATTCTGATGGAGCCCCAATTACCGCAGGTGGTCTGGCGCTGCAGATCTCATTGTGTCAGATCTCAGCACTCAGAGCTCACTGGCCTTCCACTCGCCCGTCCCCATCTCCTGCTTTGATTTCCCTGTGGGTGTACATGTAGTCCTGACACACGAGGGCCTCTGTGGGTGTTTAAGTGGACACAGCTTTCCTCTAGTCTTCAGACACTTTGTAACAAGGCAGAGGAAACTGTCATACTTCATTAAGAAAAAAAAATTTTGTTTGGTCTTGTTATACTGCTGCTAACAAACATCTACACCCCCCTGGAGCAAACATTTATGCACCATATAGTAGTTTAGTAAAAGTATGATTATTAATTGCTGTCAATGGGCTCTAATGTTTCTTAGGGCAGATTGTGAAGATGATGTAGTGTACATTCAACATGAAGTGGTAAAATGTATGATACAAGCCAAACTGTCACATTGCAGAATAATCTACGAACATGTAGAGTTGCTAACTCTTGACTAAGTACATTAACTGTGAAAATGTAACAAATGCAATGTTTGAAACCTGATCAGGTGATCATTGGAGATGTGATATGAAGGCCTTGAAGCCTTGACTGGGTAGAAAGAGCAACATCACCAAGGACTTCTTTATATTGGTAAGAATATAGAGTGGGGGCAAATCAAATGATGCTGTGGCTTCTCACCAGAGATGGTGTGAAGAGATAGCCACCCCTGAGGAAGGCAGGGATAGACAAAGATGGTTTTGCCTTATCTTTCCTAACAGAGACATATGTGAAGGGTTGATTTAGGACTTTCTGTGATCATTCAGCTAGATGTCAGTGCCCTTATTCGGTCCATGAAGTGCTCATCAGTTAGTTCTTTCAATATCAGACTTTCAAATTGACTGATAGGTCTTACAATGTTTAATTTTTCTGCCATCAAAGTAATTGGAAAATTTGGTTTTTGGTCTTGTTTTTTCAAATGTTCTAATTTCACCAGTTTCGTAAAAAAAAAAAAAAAATGTAAGTGGAAATATTGGTATGAACAAAAAAGAAAGTGGGAGTCGTAAACCTTTAGAAATAATCCCTCTTAGTAGAAACATTACAAAAAAGCCTGTAGATATTGGCTTTAAGCATGGCAAGTATAAAAATGCACAGACAGACTAAATAAGCCTTCATCAAAGTACAAAGTAGGGTAAGGGCTGGGGTTAGGATTGGGGTTAGCGTTACTGCTAGGGCAAGGGTTAAACTAGGGCTAGGATTAGGGTTACGGTTACAGCTAGGGCAAGGGTTAAACTAGGGCTAGGATTAGGGTTACGGTTACAGCTAGGGCAAGGGTTAAACTAGGGCTAGGATTAGGGTTAAGGCTAGGGTTAGGGTTAATGCTAGGATTAGGGTTAAGGCTAGGGTTAGGGTTAATGCTAGGATTAGGGTTAAAGCTAGGGCTAGGCTAGGGTTGTCGTCTTTCTTATTGCAATGACACTAATCATGACACTGGTTTGTGGTTCATCCTCAGGAAAAAAAGGAAGATATCCATTCAAATAATGTGTATGCCTATTACAGACCAGGGGTATCTCAGGGCATTTTGCACATTTGCAATCCTTACATTATTTTGTTCAGTTGTTGAATGATGAATCATTATTGAGAAAGTAGCTGATTTAACAAGTCATTCTTCTAGCCTTAACCTTCACTTGTGTTCTGTCTGAATAACCATGCTCAGCTCTATGTTAATTCCCCTGGCTTAACAGACTGCTCAATACAACAAACATGCATTTGCATTGCAGCAGATGGTAATTTCTGATATCAGACCATAGATCCAAGTTCATAATGGAAATGGCTACAAACAATACAGCTGTCAGATTCAGTTGTAAGAGAAATGGCAGCTTGAAAATACATTCACAAGCTGGCACTTATGAAAGGAACAAGAGGCTACTGGCAGGCCACTCATTTTAACTCAAGGGATGAGGAAGTTTTCATTTATCTTTGCAGGGAATCAAAAATAATAAAACTATTGCAAGTTAGACTGTCGCTATTCAGTGAAAATGAATGGAGATTTTAGCTGAGGCAAGGATTTTCCGGCTGGGGTGATGAATTGGTGAAGGCTTATTATCGTTGTATGGTATGGTGATATCATCTCAATCCTGCCTGAGTCCCTTGGTGCTTTGGAAGTATGTCCTTGGTTTTGATTTACTGTCAGCTCAAAAACTTTGACTAGAGAAGAGTTGAATTCAGTGATTTTACTCAGGCTCAAACTTGATCATGCTGACGATGATCAAACCTGTAATACACCCCCCCATACACACAAACCTGTAATACACCCCCCCACACACACAAACCTGTAATACACCCCCCCACACACACAAACCTGTAATACACCCCCCTACACACACAAACCTGTAATACACCCCCCACACACACAAACCTGTAATACACCCCCCCACACACACAAACCTGTAATACACCCCCCCCCACACACAAACCTGTAATACACCCCCCCCCACACACAAAGCAATGGGAGCACATGATGAAAACATAATTAGCTGGTTGCATGAACACACAAGCCATTGGCTTTTGCTGCTTTATATATTATTGATGGGAAGTATAACTCCATCCCAGGGGTGAGGACTGATTCCTTGACAGGCCAAAAACACAATTGATTTATCTTCACTTACAGTGTGCTAATAGTGAGGAAAACGGCGTAGCATATAAATCACACCATTGCCTGAGACACAGAAAGCTATTAAATGTCTTGAATTAGAGCAGAGAGGCAAACCTTAATCCTAACCTTAATGACTGACGTCAGGGACAATAGCAGAGCCATGGCTTGTTAATTTGGCATAATTGCTTATTCTATTTTTGAGACCGCAATGAAATATTTCATGAAAATTGAAATGATTGAGGATATCCTCCGTTCTATAAATCAGGACTACCATAACACATAACAGGCAGTACTTTCCTGAGATATGGTTTTTGAATGACAGGTCTTTCAAGTTTAATTATGAAGTCAAGTTAGTTAATGTTTGATTAATGGGTTTCTATAGGTTTTTGAAGAGTTTTGTCTCCATTCACCATGCCGAGGACTGTTGGAGAACAAATTAAAGTTGACGAGGGAAAACGTCTTTACAGTTAACTTTTTATTCAATCTGCTGCATACATTTTTTGACTAATGGACATTTGTACAATGAACAATTACTAATTTGAAAATTAGTGATATTTCCTGGTATGTTAAAGCTGCGAATAACTACGGCATTAAACAACTAAAATTACAATTAACCGTTTACCATGATTTTTACATATGGAAAAAATGGGTCTTTGCTCTTTGCCCCACGCCGTAATTGCAACATTGTCAAATCCATTTTTATGCAGATTAGCATTTTGTCCTTACAGCCTGTCATTGGCCAGAAATAGACTTTCTGTTATTATTGGCAGTTCTTGTTAATGGGCCCCTAAAAGTCCCCTCCCTGATTTTCTCAGTGGCAACAGGTAACCTTGGATGAAACTCACATTTCAATGTCACTGTTGCTGGAATTTGAAAACAATGTTGAAACAAACAAAAGCGTCTGACACCATGTTCGGCACTTCCGCTGGTGAGATTGTATGATTACTTGCAAAAGTGTTTGTCTGCCAAAGTTTCTTGATTTTCACTTTTTTTTTTATCATACCTGCATTGAGCAGTTGTAACCTTTAGGTGTGCAATAAGGAGCTTGATGTGAATGCTACTGCATTTCTTGTGGAAATTCTACTTGCCCTCCTTGAATATTTGCTCTTTCCTGACTGGAGGGTATAAAAAGGTTTCATTTAATTAAAATACACCACCACACACCACCCGTAGCCTACAGTGTAAATATGATCATTCTGCTTCATTGGCTCACTGTCATAATCCGAATGGAATCTTCCAATATTAAGTTACACCCACAGCTGTTGTTTTTAACTCTCTCTCTCTTTGCTTTGGTGCTGAATATCTTTGATCCCCTGGAGGGACACATCCCATAATCTCCTCTCAATAGAAACGTGGATACAAAAAAATAACATGAAAAAGAGAGATGAGATAGATGAAGGGAGGAAGAAATGATCTAGAATTTCAGTCGCAGTCTCCCCTGCAGAGTCGGTTCATCTCTCCACCTCCCGACATAATCGTCTTTAGATTACCCGTCTAGTGCTGCTAGCAACACAAACAGGTGTCCCACTGCTTGGGAGAAAAAACTGCAATCTATGGAGGAGGTTGGTGGACACACAGCAGGTCAGCGGGTCGGCCAGACCAGGCCTCCAGACTCTCCTCTTCCTACATCTGGGCTAGAGATCAGAATAAAGATCTAAAAAAAGAAGACAGGCTCTGTATTGATTCATTTTTTAAGAATGTATGTCAGGTCTTTCGCAATGAGGGGAAGACCTAAGGGACTAAAGCTTATCCAAGGCCATTAATTTTCCTCCGGTACATAGCTTGCAATTTCTCCATTAAATGGGCGCCTGAGTCGCGCTGCATATAATCTCTTTACATTTGATGTCACAGCAGTAGATTACAGTTGGCTAATTCCTTCAGCACAATAGAATGTCATCAATTGCAAACCTATCATGAGATGACAAGGCTGGCAGCAGCAGGCACAATAGCCCCAACACCATGTCATGCTGATTTTACTCACTGTTTGATGCATTTGCGTCTTGGGATCTGAAGTCACCCCCGTCTCCTGTCCCCCCATTCTCCTCTGGTGCCCTGCGTTAGTATGGTAAAGTCTTGTGTCAAACTGACATGGCCTTAACTTTATTGCGCTGAGAATCTGTAAGCCCTCACAGAAGACATGGGAAAATGTGATGATTTATCCAAGTATTTATACATCCAAAAATGAAAAGGATCAAAATGGATGTATAACTGTGGACCATGCATGTGTGGAGCATGCAGGCTTTGAAATCACACACGCTGTCTGGGACATATAAAACAGTCAGAGCATATTGCTTCCTGTTAATGAATATCACCTCCATTATCTAAATTGGCTGAATTCAAGTCAGGTAGACAAGACACTTTCTTACTGTACAGTATATCTGGATTCAGACTCCCATCTCCAACGGCAGCTGGTGTCCTGTTTGTGAACAGGCTGGAGCAGGTTAGGCTTGTGATTAAGGTGAGGTACCTGGACCACTGGGCTGCAGGGTTTCTGTCTCTCTCTCACATCACAGCAGAGTGCTGTAGTGAATTTAGAGGAGGCCAACTCTGAGATCCACAGTACAGGTGGCTACTGAAGTCAATCACCTCTGCAGCAATTCTCAGTTGCACCTTTCACAGATAATAGCCCCCTTGCCATAGACAAAACATCACTCTCCCATTATGGTTGTGTTTTCAACTTTCTGGAAGACATAACATGGTGACGTTCTTAGTAGCAAAATTAACGTAGGGAAGCAAACCTGCATGAACCATTATGAATGTAATTGGGTGTCATGACCCAGGCGGCTTGTAGCTAAGACAAGTTTGCTATATTGTGAAATGCAATTACAAGAACTTGTAACTTTCTTCTCCTCTAGAGATGCCTTTCTTAGTTAAATACAGTCCATTTTCTCTATTTTATGCAAGGCACTATTGGTTCTATAAAGTGGGAAATCAAATGTATCTGAGGAGAGAATGGTGGTGTTATGGTCATTATTTTTGTGAATGACCTTTTAATGAGTTTTGAAAAAAAATCTGATTAAGTGAAATTGTGTGTAATGAAACTATTCAGTGTAAGATTGCTAATGTTCCTTAGACTGCTGTGTAAAAAGGGAAGTAAAAAACGGAACAACTACAATACATTCTTACTAATGTGCGTTAGCTCAACCATGAATATAACATTACATTATATGTGGTCTCTTACAGAGAACATAATACAACCTGACATAGTCAGCAGAGTTAGCTTTGCAATCTTCACCAACAGCTACGAGAAAACAAGTGTTTTCATGTTCAACATTTATTGTAAATCACAGTTAACTATGTCTGGGTATCTTATTTCCTCTTGACTTGCTTTACTTAATTGACCAGAGAACCAGGACACCCTGTAACATCATTCATAACCCGCTGCAGGACCCGGAACTGGGGAGAGGCTGAGGGTTGCTACTGTATGATGATATTAAAAACTCTATTCTAAGGTGATTACAGACACTGTGTCCTGCACAGGAACAGGGGGACCATCTCCCTTCACCAATAACTCCCTGTTTCTCCGGTGTCCTAATTTGTGGTGCTGGATATTGGGTTATTCTCTCAAGATGATGAGCCACATGGAGGAGTACCTCTTCTATTGTTCCATTCTTTTCTCCCTCATCCCTCACTCATTATTTCCTCCTCGGTGGTGAGGCAGCCGTGAGGCTGAGGCGCCCCTCTTTGCTGGTCAAATGGCTCCCCTCTCACTTCGTGCTCATCATGGGAGTGCAGGGATAGAGAGCGAATCTCCCGGGGAAACTGAATCTAGACCAAAGCCTTCCAGTGCGCCGGCCTCATAATTAAATTGGCAGATTAAATTCTCTCTTATTGTGGAGATTTAATGAATATTCACCAGGCTTCAGAGCTTCTCTTTGGTTCTCACATTAACCCCGTCAGGCTCACCCTTCCCCTCCACCTCCTCAGCTGAGGAGAGAGAGACACTGACATTGTCTTACACCTCTTGACTTAATTGATCTCCCACACAGCATTGTGACAGTATTGTGATGTTTCTTCTATTGTGTATAGGATTATAAGACATGACATTAGACTATGTTCTCCACTGTGTTTAAGGGAGAGTGGGGGAGGGGGGAGGGGGGAGACAGGGACAGGTGGGGAAGAGGATGGGATATTTTTGGACACTCTCTTCATGGCATCATTACTGTCATTTTGATGGTTAGGCATTCATTAAGCCTGTCCAGCCACTGCCCCGGTCCCTACAGTAGCAGTTAATATGTAATGTGATTTGCCATTGAGTGAATATGATTATAGTGTGTGACAGACAGTGGCGGGCAGGATGCAAGGACAGGTGGAGACAAACAGGGGGGAGGTCATGCATAATGAGGAGGGGGACTGGCCCCCTGTCCCGGCAAAGAGACAGTGATGGTGACAGGAATGAAATTTCAGTTGTTCAGACAAAACGCCACTGTCACGCTACTGTGGGACAGAAATGTCACAGGCAGGTATACAGTTTGTATGACAGAGAGATCGCATGAATTAACGTCAACCACTAACAAAGCATCCACAGGGGAGGTCTGGTTTTTCAGGGCATAGCTGAGCTGTGTTTCAGACAGCAACCTTCTAGAAAGGAAGTTGGGAAGGGACTGGTCCTGCTCTTGAGATAATCAACATCGAGTTAGACAACAGAACCTCCAGTGAACCTTTTTAGGACCTGAATAACTGTAATTGGAGTGTATCATTAAGGTATATTTGACCCCCCCCCCCCCCCCCTCATTCCAAGAACGTATTGTTAGGTTTAGTAAAAGATGTAAAAGACCATTTATAATTTTTGAGTTATTTTCTTGAGTGTCTTACCACACAGCCTAGGTAAAAAAAATAATAATTACGATTGAGAAAATTGGAGAGGGCACTTATGTAGAGGAGACCAGGGACAAATGTAACAGGGAACACTTGTAATACCCTGCTTTTCTCCAATCAGAACAGCTTGCCTTTCAACCCACACATTGCTGGTTTGAATCGCACTATGGACAACAATATTTGCTAATTATTGTTGCTAATGCTAATGTTTGCTAATGCATTCCCCAGACAGCTTACCAGGGGAGGAGGCAGAAATGTATGCATTCATTGTAATGCATGGAACCAAATGAGAAATGTGTTTGATACCATACGATTCCTCATTCCCTTCCATGCATTACAATGAGCCTTCCTTCGATTTCTAACTCCATCAGCCAAACCTGCAACTTACCCTCACCATAACCGCTTGAACTTAATGCCTAATACTGCCTAACCATAACAAAATTTAGAAATTAATAAAGATTAACTTCTTACCTAAGTCATGCAAATTCACTTACCCTCACATAGCGTATGTTGGATTAAAATCAACACTGTGATCCTCTTTAGAGGCCTACACATTTATGAATGATTAGAGAACCAGGATAGTAGACAAATGTAAGTTTCTGATATCAAAAAAATACTGGTCTATGTTGAGTGGTCTCTGAGTAATAGGTATTTGCAAAACATTTTAGACTTGACTTATCTGTCTTCAATTGCAGAGTAATAGCATTTAACTCGGTTTGACACCAGTAGCAAAGTAAAAAATTATAATCTTTATTGAAAAGATAAAATACATTACAAGACCATTTTCATCAATTTAAGCTTTGAAAATCATTATTTTTGTAGTAATTGTGAAATGGCATCTCTTTAATTACAGTGCAATCGGCTTAGATTACTTATCTCTGATTATAATAACTTGCTGTGCCTAGTTACTCTCTCATAAGAGGAATGATAGTGAAAGGCTAACACAATTTAAGATTCGTTCTATAAAATCCTTATACCAAGAATACTACCATAATCATGAAGAGAAATTACTTACTCTTTGAAACAATTATGGTTCTGTCTGACCTTTTTTTGGCAAGGTCTTTGTGCTCCATTTTAATAAACACGCACCTTCATGTGTCTTGTCTGGTGTGGAATAAGTGGCACATTGATTATTGTGAAAATTAATCATATTGGGATATGCTGTTGCTGTTACTATTACTAAGATTCCCTCCAGTCAATGTAATTTAAAGTATGTATCATTCCTGAGCATCTAATAAACCAATGTGTGTGTCTGTTTTTAAGAAAAATCATCAATAAATATTTATTTCCCTCTATTTCTGTAGGAAATATACAGTCTGCAAGTGGGCGTGTTTACATCAGCAATGAATATGAATGTTCAACAGCCCTGATTGGCTGACAGTACCAGTCACTGCTCAAGGAATCTAAACAGAAGGGTCAGATATGTCATAAAGCCAGAACTAATGCTACACTGGGAGCCAGATTTGGAATGGAATTTCATAGAAATGTGGCTACCTGTGTGGCATTAGTTCCAGGTTTATGACATATCTGACCCTTACTTTTTTTTAGATTCCTTGTCACTGAAAACCCCTCAGCCTCTCAAAACCCCCCAGAACAAACCCAAATGAACTGACGGTAGCTAGCTAACACAATGGCACACAGCATACAGCCGTGGCTATGGTACATGTATGAGCCTGAGTCTGACCCTGAATGGGAAAACCTTGAAATGGCCAGCAGGATGTGTCCTCATGGTAAGTTGTGGCTAATTCAAGTAGTTAGCTAGCATGCAGACGTCAGCTTCAGCCTCAAACACAGCATTTCCAGCCATCTGTTGTGAATGCGAACATGCACTTGAATATCTAACAGACTAACTGTTCCTCAGCTAAATTTGGGCAGATTTTTCGCTGCAACTAAGGACGAATGTTGATTAGTTTATAAAAATGAAGTCTCGACATGACATTAAAATGGGAGCCAATACTCCTCATTCGAAATGGGTCATAAAAGGAGCAGGTTTTTCAAAATGTAAACGACACAGAACATATCTTTCAAATTTTCACAGTGTTTATTCAATATCCCATTGTGCAAAGACCATATGAAAGACAAGAAATAAACATCAGACTGTAGGGGCCTTTAAGTTAATGTCCTTGCATCATTTAAGCGTCTATGGCCTATGATATCATCGTTTTCTGCAATGCAGCATCAACTGATGAAAGTTCAAAATACAACTTTTTTTCAAGGGGCATTACTTATTGCGATAACACCAACATGTTGATTTTGTAATATAGTATGTATCTGAATCTTTGTTCTATCCATGCGGCTGAACATTAAAGAAGCTTAAAGTTAGAGAACTCAACATTCCCACATTAATCATACAGTGTTATGGAAGGAAACGGTGCAGACCAAGTTGAGCAACTACGGTGAAAGCAGAGGAAAATAAATCATTTATCACCCCTAACTGCACCCACTGAAGCATGCAGTGGAGAAATAGAGGAGGCAGGCCCAAGAAGTGCTTTGTCATGCAGATGGCATACACATGTACCACAGCGGGAACGCAAGAATGACTCCCAGTCCATTCACGTAGTGGTGATACTGGAGGTGCGTGAGTATGAGGGCTAGATTAGAATTCATAACCTCAGTCAGTTGTGAGTTGAAAATGGGTAGAGAGTTGGGCTGGTGTGGGCTGGGGTGAGATAATGGAGTAGTATCCTTGTAGTGCACAGTGTAGGAGACTATTAGCCCCCCTCTAGTCCTGCTAGGGTACCTCTAAAATACATTTGAGGGCCCTACAAAAATCTACAGTCATTCACACGCCACAAGCTTATTATGTAAGGATAGTTCTTGAAAGCAATCCGGGGACATGGAAATACAGAGAAAAAAAATCCTCTCTTCCTGATCTGCTCTCTTTCTAAAATGATTGGAAGAACAGACCAACTACTGTATTCTACCAGCCTCAGCTATAACCATCGGAGATACCAGAGGGATGAAGGAACTAGATTTATGAGACCCAGCTAACATCTGATGGCCAATCTGATGTGGTAGATAATTGCTGTGGATGAGCTGTGTTATCTACAGGACAACCAAAGTGCTTTGATGCATTGCCTAGTTCCCTTGGTCGACGTCTCCCAAACAAGGTGTCCTTTTGTCTACTTCTGGAGACAATGGGAGGGAGGGAGAATGCATTAGTGTCACATGGGTCAAGACGAACACTCTTAGTAGTCCAGCTAGTGTCACAAGAGTGGAATGGCCTAGCAGAACAAGTAGGCCGGACAAGACTAATAGGGTGCTACCTTGGTGCCTTTGATTATTTGAAGGTCAGACAGCAGTAATAAAGTAGAAGTAAAGTCAGTCAAAAGTACAGTCAGTCATCGTACAATAAGACATTAACTCCTTTTAATGAGCTAGTTAAATCATTGGTTGAAAAGACATTTTATTCAGTTGTTTTTCCTAGAATTTTTAAGCTCCTCAAAGCTTTCAGCGCCATGGATAGCTCATATATTGGCTAACTGAATCTGAGGGAAAGATTCGATCTCCAACTGTACAGACATTTTTAGAGCTACAGTGCAATGATGTTACCCAGAGTATACGCTACATGCAAGTATAACTCAAGTCAGTGGTATAATTGGAATTTGATAGAATTATTAGTTTAGCATCGATTTGGCTACAGGATTTCCCCTGTTCCATTGTATGGGTGATTTTATACCGACCTCCAAAGAATGCATCCATAATATCCACTTTGAATCGCATGAAATTAAATTGTGCAGATACATATATTATGCCAGAGGTCAACCAGTTGAGACCACAATGACACCTCAATTTAATTGTTGCATTCATCATAGCAACACATTCCAAAGGAAAATGATGAAATAAGTGTGCCAGAATTGTTTGCTATAATCATTGTGTGGATAATTATGAACAGAGGTCTAATGCCCCATTAGAAAAATTATTGTGTGTGTGTTTTTTGTGTGTATGTGTATGTGTGTGCACATGCATTTGTGTATGTGTGTGTGCTTGTGTGCACATGCGTGTGTGTATGTGTGCGTGTGTGTGTGTGTGTGTGTGTGTGTGTGTGTGTGTGTGTGTGTGTGTGTGTGTGTGTGTGTGTGTGTGTGTGTGTGTGTGTGTGTGTATGTGTGTGTGTGTGTGCGTATGTGTGTGTGTGTGTGCGTGTGTGTGTGTGTGTGTGTGTGTGTATGTGTGTGTGTGTGTGTGTATGTGCGTGTGTGTGCCAGAGGGTGGGAGTTAAGCACAAGGGAAAGATGATGGGTGGGAGGGGAACTGACAGCAACAGTCTTTCAAGGACGACCAAAGGTAACTAGGGGGACTCACACTCCCGTACGTCAGAGCTCCATTTGCTATAAGCCATAATGGAGTATGCACTCCCACCATTATATTCCTCCTTCCAGTGTGACGGCAGACTCTTTAGAATGCCACCCACATGGGCCAAAAGATGATTGCATTGGTTTTCATTGGTTCCGCTGGGTTGACTGGTTGCTATGGAGCAGCTAGATATTCAGAGGCTGATTTAGATACAGATATATAGATTTCCACCCATTTGAAATTAATGGGACCCCAGGCCTCTAAAAGGCTTCTCAAGATGATTTGTAGGTCTCAGTGATGATTTTGGTGACGATTTACATATAACTGATACCTGACTATATCTATATAAAACACATATTGTATTACACACCCATAAGAACTAAACTAATGAACAGCTAGAACCTTTTACTGCTATGTAATATGACATCATAACAGAATTAATTGATTTGATCAATTCAAAAATCTTTAATCTGAAATGTATTGAACAATACTTTATATATATTACCCAGTTATTGCTTGAATTGAGCTGGATGCCAAAACAGAAACACAACAAAAGCCAAACACAGACACTGTATAGGGGCTTGATTGTAATCACAGGCTATAGATACTGTAGCTAACATGACCACTTGTTTGGTGTTCAGGAAATTCAAAGGTAATTCCACCTGTCTTGATAGGCTAGTTAAAGGAAGCAACTGTTAAAACAATTCATAGGCTGCCAGACATTTACATTTTGATATGTTGTAAAGAGCACAAATTACAATAAAAGGCTAAACTACCAATTTGAACCAATTTGATAGATAGATAGATAGATAGATAGATAGATAGATAGATAGATAGATACTTTATTGATCCCCGGAGGGAAATTAAGGCATTACAGCAGCTCACAAACAACAACAACACAATAAAGTGACAATAGAATAATAAAGAAGAAGTCAAAGAACATGACCCTCACAGTACTGCCAGCCTTATCTAAATGGGAGTGAGCTCTGTGTAGCAGGTATCCACACCAATGTCTGCCTGGTAGGCAAACTGCAGGGTTCCAAGGATGTCTTTACCAGGGGCCTCATGTGTGCTAGCACCAGTCTTTCCATGGTCTTCATGATGTGGGATGTCAAGGCTACTGGTCTATAGTCATTCAACACTGGGGTTCCTTTTCTTTGGTACCGGTACCAGGCAAGATGTTTTCCACATTGTTGGAACCTTTTCCAGACTGAGGCTCAGGTTAAAGAGTGACAATCCTACAGTACACTCATCTTACGTATCTTTGATGTGTATTTTCTTTTGCTTTTGTCCTGCATTTCAACAGTGCTTTTGATATAGAGGCAAAGCTAAAAATGTGAAAAGAAGAAAGAAAAAAAAGAGCCTGTCTCTTCTACAGGAGGCTATTCCCATTCCCCTCACATATCAAGATGAATATCAAAACAACAGTTTGCTTTCCCTTCAATTGCTGTTTGTTATGATCATATGGCAGCTGTTACAGAGGAGAATGTGGATGTGGCACTGCCCCCCTGACAGTGAGCCAAACCAGAGGAGGCTGCTGCAGTGAGACCCTTGCCTCCCAGCAGCAACCCTCAATCGCAACTTCTATCTGTAGGGCCAGTCACCATAGCAGCACTGGCTGAGTTGTCTCCACATCCATTGAGCTGTGCCAGAGTTTAAATCCCAAGTCTACAGCTGGTGTGTTGGTTGAACATTGACATTTCAGGAAAGCCTTTCTAAAATATTTGTTTGTTGCGCAATATATATATATTTTTGTGAAGCACTGTTTTTGTTGATTAAAGGTAGATTAGGATGCAGTATTAAGGTCTATGGCCTTTACACTTCACTGGAGGGAAGACTTTTGAACCATGCACGCTACTCTTACACCTTTGCAAAATGAATTACCATATTGGTCATCTACTAATTAGAAAACAAATATTTGCTGAAAATACCATTGGAGTAAATAAGGAGGTGGACTACAGCGGTTTGCACATGGAATTGATTTTCCGGTCCCCATTTCCAGAGGAGAACTGTGAATGAATTATTTAAAAACACCACACTTCTCGATGGGTGGTCGACCTTTAAGAGAAGTGTAGAAGGGCTCGTTAGGAGGCTGTGCCGCTTGCTTATTGTGCTTTGATAGAGCTGAAAAAGGTATGAACTGGGAGGTGAAATTCATAAAAGAAATTTCTTTGAAATACGAACCAACCATGTTTTTACAAAAGCATGGATGTTGTCACCTACCTAGATTAACAAAATTACTGTTTTTGAGTGTTATGAAGAATGATAGTAAGAACAATGCAAACCCCCTTTTTATGTTCTGCAGAGAGGCTGTAGGACACAAGTCAGATGGGAATATAGAATGTTAGGAGGACGTACCGAAACCCAGAGTAGATTAAGCATTTTCAGCCTGGAGTATTTCTGCCTCAACTGGCAACTTCCATCCACAGATGTTCCGAGTGACTAGACATCCCTGAAAATATTTTGGTAATTCATAAAAGCACCGCTCTACCGCAGAGAGAGGTTGTGCTGTGGAATGATTTCCTGCGTTCTCTCCCTGTCTGATAGTACACAAACTAATCATCTCCAGTTCTGTGTACAGACAGAAGGCTATGTAAACAAGGGATCAGGAAAAGAGAGGACAGGGAGTTGACGTGTTAGTACAAAGCCAGTCCATGTTCCCTTGTGGGTGATAAAGATGAAGGAAACATGGGATCATATCCATATCCGTTTATTCTAAGACACCTCTTTGAAATAACATTTTCGCTTAGAGTCTTGAGGTTAAAGTAAATTCAGGACAGATTACTGTGCATATTCTTTAGTCAACTCTAATACCAATCTACATGAAAGCACTATAAAACATGCGGCAACCTGCAGATACAGTACAGCATGGCATATACACCTGAGAGTCACACTGAGTTATATTAAATAATTGTGTACCCATTATCAATCAAACCAGAAAGTGAGATAAATGAAATAGATTGTGATGTTCATTTAAATCTGTCTGGAAATGTATATCATAAATAATATTTTACAGCATACACGATTTATGCTTCTATTTTAAGTCTTCGAGGATTCATCTGGTTACAGAAAATCACTTGTCAGCACCCATGTGGTGCAGACTCATCTTATCTCATTCACTGTGTTTGAATGAGGTTCTTGGGAGCTAAAATCAACATTTGATTTTGATTAAGTGTAAAGGTTTAAATTGTTTCATAAGAATTCCAGCCTTCTGTTTATTTTGTTATCAATATTGCAAGATTCATCAACAGGACAACAAGCATGTATTTATGGCTTAGTTACGATAATGTTAATTATGAAAATGTCTACATTGCAACAGTGAATACAGATTTGTTGTATTAAAACTCTATTGTTCCCCCCTTTGCCAATACAATGCAAAATGCTGAGACAAGTGTTGTGAAATGCGATGTGATACCATTGCTATCTTGTCTGTAGACAATAATTTAAATGGTAATATCTGTCTATCCACAATGCTATGACAGGCCTGCTGTGAAAAGAAAACTGTGAAAGAAGACAAAGGATTTGTCTACTAGGCATTCACCAAAATGACACTCATAATTCTCTGGCTACGCGTACAGCATGCATTGCTTTGGAACCAGATTTTTTGTGTGCTCCTTCAAAAGAATTGAGTGTTCCAAAGTCACAAGCGACACTTTGATGCGTTTTTTTTTTTTTTTTCTGTGCCCATTTTCTATTGTTCTTGTTTCCCTTTGAATTGGCAAACCATCTGCTCCCACAACTGTTCAGCGTGTCACAGAGAGAGCCTCTGATACAAGCAAGCTGCTCCAATCACACCTTCAGCCAGGGGCATGTCCTGCTGCGCAAGACACAGGCAGTGATAGACAGATAGAGAGAGAGAGAGAGAGAGGGAGGGGGGGGTTAGAGAGTGGGAGGGAGAGAGAGAAGAGAGAGAGACAGAGAGAGAGAGGGGGGGGGAGAGAGAGAGAGAGAGACAGAGAGAGACAGAGAGAGAGACAGAGAGAGAGAGAGAGACAGATAGAGAGAGAGAGAGAGGGGGGGGGGGTTAGAGAGTGGGAGGGAGAGAGAGAAGAGTTGGTGGAAGGCTATTGGAGTGGATGTGATGAGCTTTGCTCCTCTGTGCCTTGGTGAATTAGTGGCCATGAAACCCAACATAGGTAAACAACTGGAAAGGAGAGAACGTTGTATGTGTATTGTCTGTGATGTCAAAGCTGTGTTAATCAGTTAAACATATTATAAAAAATACTACAATGCACTGACCTCTGACTTCTTCTTTGTCATACATCAACAAAAAGTAACAATGTATCATTCCATGTTTGCTGAAGGTTACATTTTTCTTCATATCTCTTTGGATATTCTCAGCTGATGCCAAGGTCCTCTGGCTCTTTATAAAAAGACATGGAAAAATCCATTTCATTTTGTCAGTCTTCAAAGAAGAGTACAAAAATGGCTTCTTAAGCCCCTCTCCAGATTTTCCCACATATCTCCAGTTCCTGAACTGGATTTGCTCTGTAAACTTTCACAGTGACACAGTGACAACAGCACAGTTCTAAAGCCTCCGACTCATTGAAAAGACTTAATCCTAACTTTATGACAAGCTTGAAATACCCACATGTTTTATGACAAGGAGATAGATGTAAGAGGCAATATATTGGGTGGATGGAGTCCATTCATTTTGGGATTGAACAGTTCTCTCTGGTTCACCTGGAGCCTGTGCAATACAAAGGCTTTGGGAATCTCCATCTCCTCTCCTCTCTTCTATTATTAAAGTCCCTTCCTTTGAAATTTGGCTTATGTAAGGTAGGACGAGGCTCAATTTTAGATTGGATTTTGCGACAAGAGTATTTGCTATTTTAAGTGCCTGACGTTTGACAGATCAAAGAGATCCATTATTTCAGGCTGGCTGTCGAAACAGCTCATGCAGACTGTATGATAACCTTACGAGGTCTTGCCTGTGACTCACGGTGAAATTGCTTCAGCCCAGTGGATGAAAATCTCCCCACTGATTCTCAAACACATTCTCAAACTTTCAATTTCTTCCAGGACAATTTCCTCACTGTTAGTGTGTCATAATCTCTATTTGTCCATAATCCACTAGAACACACAATAGTTGTTGAAAAGGAAAGACAACAGAAAATGAGGCTCACATCCAGTACACCAGTAGGCTACATAAGGCTTATGTGATAAGTCCTCAGCATGGTTGACAACAGAGTCGACTACGACGACTTTGAGAAGTGAAAGCAGCAGCAGCCTCGGTGAAGGTTGCCTTGAGAGTAGACTTCATTTGTGGTCCATGCTGAGTGCCCGCTATTGAAGGGCTGTTGTTCAGGGAGGATTCAGAGTAGCAATGTAGAGATGTGTAGTGTGTAAATCCCTGTACCTTAGACAGATGGGGGTGAAGATCCCAGCCACTATGTTATCTTTCAAGGACATGCAGAAATATACTTGGCTCTGAAAGTAGGTTTGTAAAGATTTTCCTATATGGTGGCATTTTCAGACAGTCCTCCAGACTGCACAGTGTACATTAAATACTGTGGTGGAGAATCAAGGATGATTTCAGGCTGCTTATGAAGTTACCTATCTGATAGTGGTCAAGGACAAGGTTGAGGTCAATGAAACCAGACATACCGCTCAAGGCATGAAATCATTCTGCTCCTATGAGAACAACACTGAAACACTGAAGAAAATGTAAAAGCTTACGGAGAGAAGGACACCCAGGATATTCTCATTGTGAGATAAGCTAATGTGATTATGCCAATTATTACACTGTCAAATAAAGTAGATTTGTCTACCCCCTCCAGCTTTAAAGATGCCTACAGTAGCTTCTTTGGACCAGTAGGTGTACACACACACACACACACACACATACACACACACACACACACATATATATATGTCATATATATATGACATTAGCAGCTCCTTCCCTCTACCTCTCACCAACAATAATACCTCTCCTCCCAAATCCACTGTGCAACACCCAGTCTCTGGTTTATCAGATTCCTCCCCCCTCTCCCCTGAGGATGTTCTAAAGCTAGTCACATTCAAGCAGGCAACCACCTGCCCCCTCGATCCTATCCCCTCCCCCTTTCTCCAATCCACCTCCAAAGACCTTCTTCCGTTCCTTACCACCTTAATCAATTCCTCTCTATCCACAGGATCTGTCCTAGCTGCCTTCAAGACAGCCAGAGTCAAGCCATAACTACAGACCGGTATCCCTTCTCTCCTTCTTATCTAAAACCCTTGAATGTGCTGTCTCTAACCAACTGTCTAACTACCTCCTTCAAAACAACTTCTTTGACCCTCACCAATCCGGCTTTAAAGCTGGGCACTCTACTGAAACTGCTCTCCTCGCTGTCACGGAGGCTCATTTGACACAGTAAACCACCCATTCCTTCTCTCCACCCTCTCAGAATTGGGCATCTCTGGCTCTGCACTCTCCTGGTTTGCATCCTACCTGGTGACGTGGAGAGGATCGCTGTCCTCTCCACGACCCCTCACCACTGGTGTCCCTCAGGGCTCTGTCCTTGGGCCTTTACTGTTCTCTCTCTATACCAAATCTCTCAGCTCTGTAATTTCTTCACATGGTTTCTCCTACCACACCTACGCAGATGACATTCAACTTTTTCTCTCTTTCCCCCCTTCTGACTCACAGGTGGCAACACATGTCTCGGCATGTCTTGCAGACATTTCTGCTTGGATGTCAGCCCACCACTTAAAGCTCAACCTTGACAAGACTGAGCTGCTCTTCCTCCCAGACAAAGACTGCCATCTCCAAGACTTCTCCATCACAGTAGAAAACTCTACTGTGACCTCCTCCCATACAGCCAAGAACCTTGGGGTGATCCTTGACAACCACTTATCCTGTGTGGCGAACATCACAGCGACAGCACGCTCCTGTAGATTCTTCCTCTACAACATCAGAAGGATACGTCCATTCCTCACCAGAGAAGCAGCACAACTTTTGGTCCAAACACTTGTAATCTCTCGCCTTGACTACTGCAATGCACTCTTGGCTGGACTCCCCGCATCCTCCATCAGGCCTCTGCAGCTCATCCAGAACGCTGCTGCTCGTCTGGTATTCAATCTCCCCAAATTCTCCCATGTCACGCCCCTCCTCCGCACCCTCCACTGGCTCCCGGTAGCAGCTCGCATCAAATTCAAGACCCTGGTGCTTGCCTACCGGGCGGCAAAGGGAACAGCCCCTCCCTACTTGCAAGCAATGGTTAGCCCCCAAACCCCTGCAAGATCACTCCGCTCGTCCACCTCGGCTGCCCGCCTGGCACCGCCGCCTCTATGTGGATGCAGTGGCCGCGCTACTCGGTCACGGCTTTTCACTGTCCTGGCGCCCCGCTGGTGGAATGAGCTTCCCACTACTGTCAGGACTGCAGAGTCACTTCCGATCTTCCGCCGTAGATTGAAATCCCATCTCTTCAAGCTACATCTTAACAGTCCCTCCTAAAGACCGCTTCACCCTCACTACCCCCCCCTATACTAACCCTAACCCTGAGATCTCTTCTCCCCTGCTACCCCCCCTGTACAAGTTCTCTCCTGCTAATAAAATATTGAAAAAAAATAATAACCTACTGGCATTATGACTGCCAATGGCCCCTGGTATGAGCATTGATTACTTTGTCTTATGATGACTGTTGGATAGATGATTCACTTACTTAAACAAATGTATGTTGTAAGTCGCTTTGGATAAAGGCATCTTCTAAATGCCATAAATGTAAATGTAAATGTAAACATATATAATATAGTATGCTACATAGAATGATGAAAGGCTGTACATCACACAGTTTGTACATCACACAGTAACTTTTCTGTTCTCTCTGTGTGTATGGTGTCTGTTCGTCATGCAGAACAGAACAGAAGCACATCTGTCTCTATTGCCTAATCCCTGCGTTTGTCTGGATATTAGAGAGTCTGCAGTACCAGACTTAAGTTATTTATGATTTCCCCTGTCAAAGGAGAGAGAGGAGAACATGAAACCCCATTGTCATCTCCCCAGGACTCAGATTTAAGTTGAGCTCTGCCTTAAAAATAGTCTGAAACCCTCTTTTGACAGGTTAGGCTCTCAATCTTAGTCCCACATTCACTCCTCAGTCCTCAGGTAAATCACTATTGATCCCTAAGAGTCCATATATTGCTGCTCCACAATGTAGCAACTATATATTAGACATGGCATTTCATGACATGTTGCAAGACTTATCGCCTTCCATCACTCATAGTTTGTTCCTTGTCTTGCCCAGTTTTCCTTTTACTACATCTTGCTCAGGTTATCCCCTATTTCAGAGCCCTTGGCGATGCTACACCACCCTGTATCCACTTTCAACCTATTGTTCAAAATCCCTGTGGTAACGCAGGCTTTTACCACGAGAAACAACCAAAGCAGAGCAACAACTCAAACCTCAGCCTTGTTATTACTGTCGGATTAGGGGCATAGGGTGCGATTCAAGGCTCTCCTGAAACTAGTGACTACAGGAATGTTTTCTCTCGGATCCTATTTCTAGATAGATAGAACTATAGGTATGAGTCCTTCATACGTTGACCTCCTACGATCAATAGGCAGACTCAGCAGTACCGGACAATAGAATTGTATCTATCATGGATAAGTTATACACTGTAGTAAAGAACCCAGACCTTCACATCTCGTATTGCCTTTTGTGAATTGCCTATTTATGACAATTCCTTTTCATTCACACATAAGCCAACAAGCTTTACAATTAACACAATTTCCTTTTCTTTAGTGGTCTAAGTGATCAGTGACTCGTTTGTCCCATTGATGTTTGTATAAGATCTGCAGTAACCTTCTGTACAATTTAAATCTGTAATTACCTTTTCCTTGTAGGATAGACGACTAAAAAGCTCTATTATCTGGGGTAAGGCAAGACCGCGAACGTATTCTATATTTTACACCCTTTCACAAGTACATTCCTCTAACTCACATACGACATGTGTTTCCTGTTGATTCTTTCAACTATTGTCATTAGTGCTGACAGTCCTTCTTCGAAATTCTGCAGCTCATCAGTTTCCTCAGAGGTTGCTTCAACCCTAGGTTCCACCCCTCCCCTTGTTCCTTGCGAGGTCTCCATCAGGTCACCGGATATTTCAGGCTTGACTAAACCTTTTTGGACTTCTCCTTACCTCGAGGCTCGTGGGGTCCTTGGCCGGTCACTGGATGGTTCAGGCTTTACTTCCCTTATTCACTCCCATCGTAAGCGACGTGCGCGACCTCTCTCCTGAGTCATTCGGGTCCCCTGTTTCTGGCGACCATCAAGGATCTCTTGTTATTCCTCTGGAGTAAGAGTCATACCCAGTTCACCATTCACGACACCCTCTCCTTCGCCTTCTCTCCTTCTGTGCCTCAGCTGCTAAGAATCATACATTCAAATTGGGGACTCTGCATTCCTCCCTCAAGATATTCCTTGGCTCTATATTGTTTATCTCTCAGCAAATGGTGAGATACCAGGTGAGATACCAGGTAATGGTGAGATACCAGGTAAACATTGAGAAACACAAACACACAACTATAGTATACTAATATAAAAATAAAAAAAGAGGTTCTGTCCTTAGATACAGTATCACATTCCATCCATTTTGTGGTCCTCTGTGGCTCAGTTGGTAGAGCATGGGGCTAACAACACTTAGGTTGTGGGTTTGATTCCCGCTGGGACCATATATACTGAAAAATGTATGCACTCACTGCTATGTAAGTTGCTTTGGATAAAAGCGTCAGCTAAATGGCAATGGCAAGCCGACACAAGACAAAGGGTGAATTATGTAAGTTACATTACTACAATATATTATTATAATAATCAGACCTGGGCTGGCCAGTTTGGGTACGAGAGGGGCTGGTCTTCTTTGAGAACATGGAAATGTAATAATAATAGGCACCACTGTGGTCTGGCCTGCCTATTTTAGAGTTTCCACTAAGGTGTGCATTATGTCAAGACTCTTTCTTGATTCTAAAGTTTCAACATTTTCAAAAATCATGGTCAACAGGTCAGTTATTATGAATAAATAAAGTTTGCTCAAGGTCCTAGACGAATACATGGAGATTAACATTATGTATATAACCACAGGGCATGTATCATTGACTTCAACCATCAAGAGAGATAAGACTTAATCCAGCCATAGGCAAAGTTATGGACGTCGTAGTTTGGAGAAGACCCAGATAAAAAAATACTGAAATAAAAATAAGTTTTATGCAGGTAGGGACAAGGTATTTTACACTTCAAAGTGACATTACAGCATATTGAGTGCTCCTCAGTGAGCAGTCTTGCGTAGCCATGCTTCTAAATCCCTCTTTTGGGAGGTCTGGGGAATTTTAGATTAGCATTGCAAATGTTGGAAAAATAATTATTTATGAATGGACTATAAATGGCTTAGGAATGAACGTTACTATAAAGCAGGGTTGTCACCCCCTTTCCACAGTGTTTGCCAGTCAACATCTGAAGTCTCAATTAAAATTTAGGCTCCATGTGTTTGTGTTTAAGAGAGGGAGGGACAGAGAGAGAGAGAGAGCGAGAGAGAGAGATGAGGTGGGGTGGGGTGGGTGGGGCTTGGTGGGGGAGTGAAGGAGGGAGAATATGTGTGTGTCTGTCTATCTGTGAATGTGTGCGTTAGGAGCAGGTTGTTGTGTGGAGCAGAGCGCCCGGTCCCGTCAAAGCCCGTCCCCGAAGGACACGACGGTGCTGGCGCGTTGACAAGAGCAGCTGCCTCAGTCAACCCTGCGTAGTGATAAGAAGCAGCACATCTAAAGACTGAATAATGGCCTGCTGTCCTAACGCTTGCAGATCACTCCCCTGCTCCGGGACAGGAGGGGACAGGCAATCAACACTTAATCTCCGGGTCTTACAAAAAAAGGCGGAAATATGGCCGGTCCAGTCAGCTGGTGACAGGAGGATGATGTATTCAGATTGACAGGTGCACAAATGGGAAACTATTTATGTACCTGTACACATACACCTGAAGAGATTGATGACTGCAGTGCTTCTCTTGTTGAAATGGGTGACACATTCATCTCTTATTGGTCACACAAATCTTTCAATTGTGGTCTTTCTTTCCGACAAATAATGATATAATAATGCATTCATAAATGCATATGAATCAGGTGTATCTTACTTAGTGAAAGCGTACAAGGAACCTCTGGGATAAAACACTCTTCTTACACAAATTTTGATCTACAGTATATCGATGCATGCATGCATTGTCTCACACCAGTTTTATTTTCCGTCATAACCTGGAAAACAGATTTGATTGAATAGAGTCCTTGAACCTAAACGTAGCGGTGACCTCACGGTGATCAGTCCTCTTGTGCAGTCAGAGAGCTTTTCTCTGAATGAATGACTCCCTCTCTACAGACGGACAAACTCATGGCAATGCACAACTGAGTGCTTTTCTTCAAATGGTCCTCACGGAGAGGAGTAAACATCTCTACAATTAGAACATCCTCTTAAGATTCCACACAGGCTGCTCCACCTGTTGGCGTTCATTTGCCATCTTTATACAGGACACTCCATTTACATTGAAGATCTTTTTTTATTATATTATTTTATTATATTCATACAGAAGCTCAGGTACTGTAACACTTAAAGGAGAAGTTTACACGAAATCCATTTTCATGTGTATTTCTGGTCAATCCACAATGCCTACCATCTCAAACTATCACCATTTCGCGCGCAGCGGAATCATAGCTATCAAAATGCGAGGTCTGTGTTTACTTCCTAAAAAATCGATACCACGTTAAAATACGTCAGACAAGAGTTTTTGCACTGCTATGCCAGTGATTGAAGGACCTCGCTTGGGAGGGAGAGGGGAATCTTGGGAGTTGGGAAGTGACTCAAATTGGCAATTTGGAACATCAGGACTGATCAGGGCATTCAAGGCGAGATATCTTGACTCAGAGATATTTTTAAAATGCAATTTGTGAATGTGTCTACTATTGAATGATGAAAACAACAAATCCACTGGATTACAGGGTAAAATTTGAAACTATGCTGCTCTTACACCTTAGTGTTAACACTCAACTAAACATTAAGCTTAACTCCAATCCAGTGCTAGGTAGTCATTAACTTGTTGATACAATGTTATTACAATAGTGCTTACAGCATTACTATGCAAGTATAGGAACAACTTGTTACTGGAGGTCATTTATGCATACTGTATGTCGAATGTTTAAAATGTAAAAAAAAAATCGTTTTCTTTTTTTTTACTACACCCATAAACTGCATGTTATTCTTAGTTATTGATTTTACCTTAGTCCACCTTAGTTATGTTTCCATTTATAGAGTAACTACTGTAGTAAAGCCCACCGTTCCATAGTGACAAAGAGAAAAACCATAGCCTATTGTGGGTGGTTCTGCCTGTTTCTCCCTCACAACCTTGAGCTCCTGTAATTGATAGTGCCCCTAGTAACTGATTATCTGGGCCTCAACCCTGTTCAGGTAATAGGTACTTCACTGACCATTATGGGCTTCTCTTTTTGCAAAGAAAGGTAATTAACTCTGTCGTAAAAATACCTACAGTACAGTATGTAGCTTGGAGCTAGCAGAATGGTGTTGCTTCATGAAGCACTTTCATGTAACTGTTCCTGAACAGTGCTTTATTAAGCTGGGAGTTGATTACCTGTGAGTCTTTCCATGGTTCATGCAAAAGAGGGGTTGGGCAGAACATAACATTTTATGTGTTGATAATCTCACAGTGGGGACACTGTGCTTTTTATTATACACATTTAACCATCCGAAGAAATCACAAGCTAGGCTGCAAACCTGCTTATCTCTTTCTAAAAAGAAATATGTCAATGCTTTTAATGCTACTTCTTTTACCGCAGAGCCCTGTGTTCCGGTGAGCACAACAAAACATTTCGCTTTACAGGAACAAGATAAAGTAAAGCAACATCTAAAGGTTTTGATAAAAAAAAAATAAAAAAAAATAAGGGTAGGCTTCTCCTGTATCAGGCCCTGATGGTGTTTTTCTCCTGTAGGCCGCTCTTCTGGAAACATAATTCCAGATGTCACAGAGGAAAATGTTTTACTCATTACGAGAAACCTTTTACATTGTTGTGTAACATAAACAACGCTGCCTGCCTCCCCTGTTTACAGTGATGTATCCCCCAATGGAGGATAATCAGCGGAATGTCACTTGGTGTCACTCAGGTGTAGGAAACATGATCAAACAATGGCTAGGGATGATTTGGCGTCTCTGATCGTCGCATCCTGCAGAGTGCGTTTATGTCTCATGCATTATTCATGTGAAACATATGACCCGTAATGCATTCTCTCTAACCATTAATAAGACAATGCTCATTATTTTTCCCCTGCTTATCACAAACCCTCGCCGCAACAACAAAATCAATCTCCGTATAGAGCTTCTGTTTGGATCAGGGGGGAAAAGGGACAAATATTGCTGAGCTCTTGTGTATTTCCTCTGCGTTTAAAATTCAGAGGCTTCTCTCATTTGAAGAAGAAAATAATCCAGGTGATCGATTAGAGATATAAACAAAGGGATTTGGTGTTGTAAGGAATAGGAAAGGCCATTCCACATTTTTCACAGGAAGAAATTAGGCTTTAGATCAATAGCAGATATACTGTACTGGATGATAGCAATGGTATCTAAAGGATTATTATTATTTTTTTAGCTTATTATGCTTTCAAAGACACTAGTGCATACCTGGAGGTATGTAAAAAATATGTGTTTAAGGGCCTTCTCCAGCCCCTTGAAAGAAAACAATTCTAAGAGAACATTCGTGCAAATAATTTTTTGGGGAAAAAAGTTTTGAAATTCTGATCCTTCCAATTCATCCCCTCACCATGGCACTGCCTTGGTATGACCATCTGTAGCCACATGTAACACGTGACTAGGAGGCTGTCCGATTCTCATTGGGGAGCATAATCGTGACGATTCCATGAATGACTCAAATGTGGTGTCAACATTTTTATTGGGCACATGAGTCATTGGGGCAATAACATAGAATGTTCAATACACATTGTACATGGACATATTGAGACAAAACATACATAATAGTTAGGTAGTTACAACAATTCTCTTACAGTTTGGAATGTATCAATGTTTGTGTTTACAACATGTAACCTCTCCCTGTTGGTCACAACACACATTCGGCCCTTGGCCCTATTGGGGACAAATTTAAATCTATCCACAGCAGAATGTACAAAATCGATACACAATCAGGTTATCCGGTTGTTTCTCCTCAGTTGGGTAATTACTACCTCTGCTGCCTTCCAGGGCTTCTGACGTAGGAGTTTTTTAGCCTGGGTAATTCCCTCTATAGATAATTCTCCAGTGACAATAGCCTGAACATGAGCCACCAGCTCGGGCACAGGTAATTTATGATGCCTTTCTCTATCTGCAATGCACATAGACTCTCTGTCTCTGTATCCAGGCTGTCTCGTGCTTCTAGGGCTCTGAATGTATTCTTAGCAACATATCTGTTCATCTTCTCTTAGTCCATCCCATATTACTGTGTCGTGCCGTGTCGCAGTAAGAAGCTACAGTATCTGAGCTGTGACATCTGTTTGGCTCCAGGCCTCGATAAGGAGGAGTTTATCCATTTTTTGGGGAGGGGTGATGGGGGTGGGTGAAGGGGGGTAGTTGGACAACAGATACGGCAGGGTGATCATTTGGAAGCAGTATGTCCTCTGCAAAGACACGTCACCCTCTAGCCCCCAGTTTCCTCCCATTGTAAGGTAAGCACTGAGATGCAAATGTGGAGTGATTGGGAGGTCATATGTTAATTGGGAGTCAGATTACATTCCATGGCTCTAATTTCAGAGGTCCTCCTCCTGAAGAGAGGGCACCGTCTCACAGAGGGGTGTCGCTTCAACCCCATCCACCCCCAACCTCCCTCTTATCAGGATGCACACGCTGCCTCCTGACCATCAGGTGGAAGAACTAAACTCATCCCTCTCTCTCTCTCTCTCTCTCTGAGAGACCTTCACCTCTCCTCCTCCTTCCCATGCACAGTGAAAAATGTATCCAAACCTACTACTAAACTTGAATGACGCAAAAAACACCATTCTGTTTTCAGATGTATCTATTGTTGCTAAAACAGTTGTTCATTTTTCTCTACTGATACAATTTCCAGAATAACAACAACACACAACGTCTAGCCTTCCCCCCCAAGTCAGGGTTCAACTATTCCAGACTTCTCCCTTCAAAACAAATCAATCAAACCTCTCTACATATCCTCCCCCTGCAGCCTATCAGCAGCCTCAGACAGAGGTGAATGAAGCCCTTTCTCCAGGGAGATTTCGGGGAATCAACGTCTGAGACGCTGAGAGGAGTAATGACTGTCCCCAGGTGTTTCATGTAGATCTGTCTCATGGTTGTCCCTCTGACAGTGTACTTTCTGAAATGGCTGCCTGAGTGAGGCTTCAGATTCAGCAGGGAATGATTCTGTCTGAAGCAAAGAGGGACAGCTGCCAATAACCAGTGCTTCCAGGTACGGACTATCTGGAGACAGACAATAAAGCCTTTCGTCTCTCATACATACTGTACCCCTCTCTTATGTTCATCAGCCAAGAAGCACACACATATGAGAGTCCCCATAGCGGATGTCTTTAAGCCATATAAATCAAGCTCAGTAATTTGAAATTTCATTAGAACACAACCAAATTTACATTGTATTGCAATGATTTAAGAATTTTGTCTACTGTCTAGTCAGCTTTTTGTACACTGGAACTTACATTTATATGTATGTTTAAGACACCTGAGATATAAAGCTATGCTCCTTACACTGCAGCTTTATTTTTCAAACGAGTTAAGCACAAAATGAGGATGTGCAACAGGTTAAATCACCTGGGCCTTGGTGTCGGTGGGGAAACTAGGTGAAGGACAATGTGTAGATTATGATTCATTGCTTACCCTAGCTTATCCGTAGCTTTGCATTGGCACAAGTCAAGCCAAAAAAATGCAACACCAGCTTTCTGGAACTAGTTCTATAGCCTTGGTGTCCTACTTAGAATTCAGTGTCAGTAGCGCTGGCTAGGGGGCTCTGTGTGCAGTGGGCTGCCCATCTGACTTCTGCACCGCGCTCACGTCTAGTACACACTGTGCTAGTCATTAGCGAAACAACGCCCTAGCCAGCCTGATGAGGCTGGGTTTTGGTTTGGAGCTCTTTATAGTTTGTGGGTTTTCAAAGCAATATTTTATAAGGAGTGTGAGAGAGAGTCTGGGAAGCTTCATCATGAACCGAGATGAGACGCAGTTTTAATCAATACACTTTCAAAGGTAATTAGTCTGTTTTAGCAGAGGACTCAATTTCACTGATTAATGTCAAAGTCAGGGGGATGATTTGTGACTCTAAGATCTGTTTTGTTGAAAATACCACAAACCTGCTTATCGCCTAACACCAGAGATGATGACAGAAAAGGCAATATGGAAAACATAAAGGAATGAAATATTTTCTATATGAAAATTACGGAATAAAGCAATCAGCGCGTAAATTACTTCATAAGTAGGGGAGTGAAACAAACAATTTCCACAGCCATGTAAATACACACCACAGCACAGAGAACATGAACATGGAATCTTTCTTGCTGAAGATAAAGTAAAGCCCCCAACAGAAAGCAATCAACCTTGAGTTCTACTGTTTTTGTCCCAACAGTTGACGCATTTCACATTCTTGGAAACCTCTTTTAAAATAATCTTTCTCTAAAGTGTCAAAAGACTTCTCAGGAAAAGCACATTATTATGACCTAAATGCTTGCACTCCCCCATTAGCTGGAGAAACCCTTTGAAACCTTGACCCACAGGGAAGCCGTTGACTAGCTCCCCTAATTAGATGAAGAGACCGTACAGTGCATGGAGTCATAAAGAAAGTGAGCGTATACTGTACCTCGACTAAATTATAAAAGATTGTGGAGCTGGAGTGTCACCTACCTCCTCAACTATGTCCATATCTGCATAAGAGATACCATCAACTGGCACTCTCCCAAGGTGCACTGCACAAGTGTGAGCACTCCACAGCCCTGCAGAAGAAAGGACTCTGGGAGAACGCTGAGCTGGGCACTGTGGAGCCTGCAACTGATTAACTCCAATTGAGGAGTCATTAACATTCCTGCCAGATCATCACACGCACACTTGTTGATGAAAATCAGTACTGACAAGTCTATAATTATGGGACACTTTTGAATTGGCCTGGCCGATGGATTCTTTTCAGGATGGGGGTGCGAGGAGAGAAAACCACGAGCTCCACAAAGAGAGGACAAACATGAGATTACAGACTAGGGCCAATTTGCATTGATTGCTTGTCAACACATAATCTCAATGTGATATCAGAAGGGGAAGGTCGTACGTCTGTGAGGGCCCAGGGGGGGAATGTGAAAAATGCAGGTAGCGTACCACAATGATGGAGGGACCACAGCCTTTCTTCTCTCCTTTTTTTTGATCCTACTCCAGTGCCCTTGCCGTCGCCTTTTTTTTCCCCTCAGCGTTTGAGCATGGCCCACTTTCACAGTGGGCAAGATTTACCACTTTGTAAATGAGGAGAGCACACTCTCACCAAGATGAAGGCTATTTATTTTCCCCCTTCAGTGCTTGGCAGATTCAGAGCTTGATATACAGGTTATCAGTGGTGTATCTAGGTTTCCTCCGCTGAGGCTCACAGCCACATACTGTACTCTAGCCCAGTTATATCTGGGGGTTGCACTGCCTACATTACACACCATGCATGTGAGCTGTGTGTGTGTGTGTGTGTGTGTGTGTGTGTGTGTGTGTGTGTGTGTTTGTGTGTGTGTGTGTGTGTGTGTGTGTGTGTGTGTGTGTGTGTGTGTGTGTGTGTGTGTGTGTGTGTGTGTGTGTGTGCGCATGTATATGTGTGTGTGTGACTATGAATATTCAGCCTGACTATGACTAGAGCAAGTACTACACTTTAAGTAAGCAATTTGGGCAAGCCACAGTCTCATTGTAACTACTTACCATTCATATCAAGTGGGAAAGAGATGTCACTCATTTGGAATACCTCGACAAACAGATGTCGACTCATTGACTCCCTAGTATGGGTTGAAGGATTGAACAGATGCCCTGAACATTGTATCACATTGGGCACTCTGAACTGTCACACTGAACACATTCACAACAGCTGGGTGACTTTCACCAATAATTGAACATGCACAACCTGCAGCTAACTGCAATTGTTGGATATGGATATCACTGGATATGTCTTTTGAATTGCAATGAACCTAACCAAGCATGTCCTACCTTCTTAATAGATTTTTTCTGAACTACTGTGTATTCATACGTATTAATCATTGGTGATTTAAATGTACATGCGGACAATGAGACTGACTGAAAGGCCATAGATTGAATCATAGATGAATCTGTTGAATTCTATGGACTTTATTCGGCATGTTACCGGGCCACACCCTGGACCTAGTGATTACAAAGGTTTAGTCGACTCTGTGTTTTGGTTCAGTTGACTGTGTACCTATTCGCTGAAACCCTATTCAATCACGCCTGCACAGGGTGACGATGCTTGCGGGCACATAGCCCCGTCTAGTGCCCAACCTATAAAGGTATAGCATTCGCTGACTGTCCAAAGCTTACTCTAGTGCGTTCCCGTGGCTAGCTAACAACTTGGCTAGCTAGCAACTAAAACTCCTGCGGTTCTCCCAGGGTGTTAGGTTGTCTCTACCGGAACCATCCAGCTTCTGCTCGACAGTCACTTAAGAACTCATCGAATTGGTAAGCCAAGTTCGAGGGTTTTCACCTTGTGTGTACCTGCTTTACTCAGAGTAGCAGGCTAACACAAGAAGGTCGATAGCTTGGTGCTCACAATTCCACAGAACTTTTGCTAGCTTGCCTATAATCCCTCAAGTTTGTTAATGTTAGCGGTGATCATGCAGTGGACCCAAGTGAGGAGAGATACTCAGACGACAGCGTGAAGTAAATCAAGGAGAGTCTTTAATGAGCGAACTGAGGCACGGCATACAAACAAACACTGGGGGAAAAATGGGGAAAATAAAGGTGGAGAAAACCAAGCTCCGTTAACTAAGGTACGCGCTTCACAAGCGGAATAACTAGAACTAAAAACATACGAAACTGGAACTAGGGCTAAGGGGTAAACGACTAGGATACGGAACAGACGGGCAGACAGGGTACTCACAAACAGACGGGCAGACAGGGTACTCACAAACAGACGGGCAGACAGGGTACTCACAAACAGACGGGCAGACAGGGTACTCACAAACAGACAGGGAGAATCTCCGACAAAGACATGGGGAAAACGCAAACACTGCACAGCCCACTACAGAGATATGGGAGGTGCGGGGTGAGGTGCCTTTCAGAGTGGACATGTCCCCCCTGGAGGCTGTCAAGAGCCAAGTCCAAGCTCAATCTTGAGCTCCCCAGGGTCCTGCCACCACTCAAGAGATGGAATCACCCTGCAGGGTGAGCCCCCATCCATGCGCCAACATGTTCCCATCATCTGTGAACGCCTCAAGGCTATTAAGTCTTAAAGGAAGAAACTGGGTGGCCAAACCTCCCTCTGATTGAAACTTTTCTGGCCGATTACCTCGACCCGAAGGCTTGCTCCTTTACCATACCTAAGAGCATGGATCAGTTCGGGTACCACACCGCAGACTGGATCTACCATACTGCGGCGCAGGCGGCCCGTGAGGTGAATGCTAACATGATTCTGTCAGTTTATCTGGCGAGGCAATATCTTAGAGGCCAAGGAACGAAGACAGGTGTCAAAGTGGAAAGATTGATGGAGCTCCGCCTCCTTGTGGACAACGTGATCCGCACCATCAAGGCCAGGATCTCCACCCCAAGCCCAACCGGCATGCGAGTGACATCTCGGAAATCTCCTCTCTGCTGGCCAAGGGCATGATCCAAGTTGTTCCCGAAGAACAATCCCAGATACTGGACGTTCAGTGGTGCATACTGTCCTTAGTTTGGAGACTGCATGATGTAGAAGGGGTACATCCTTGTATCTGTACAGGTTTCCAGTTCAGGCCAGGAAATTGGGGCACTTTCCACGTCCCTTTTTTGGGACGGGTGATAGGCAGGGTTATTATTTGCAAGTGTCAGCGGCCTGTACCAGACGTGATTGAACAAGGGTCTTCAGCGAGAGATACAGTACAAAAGAGTGCCTGTCCTATAGTGAACCAAGTTCAAGTTCAGAATTTGCAGAAAGTCTGAGCAAAGAACAAAACTACAGGTCCATCATGATATTCTTAGAGGGTATCTTTCTGTTTTTAATAAGGCAATCAGAAACACCAGATGAGATCATTTCACAAAATTGATGATGAATCATAATAATTCAAGAGCTTTTTTCAATGATTGACAGCCTTCTAAATCCCGCCCCCATGACACCTGCCCACACGATATGCCCTCTCGATTCTATTCCCACCACGTTTTTCAGGACTGTTTTTAACTGTGTGCCTGAGGATGTTCTAGCTATTGTAAATTATTCCCTGCTTACAGATACTTTCCCATCTGCACATACAAGAGCCATGTTGAAACCCCTCCTGAAGAAAAGTTCAGTCTTCAGTCCTTCAATCAATTTTACGCCAATCTCCAACTATCCCCTTTTCAGATAAATTCTTGAAAAAAGGGTTAGTGTTCAAGGGTTGTGTTCAAACAGTTAAATTATTTCCTTAATGCCAACTGTACCTTTGACAAATTCCAATCTGGCTTCCGTGCCTATCATAGCACTGATGCCAAAAAGCTGAGTCCAAAAACACTGATGCCAAAAAACTCTCTGCCCTTGTCCTTCTGGACTTAAGTGCAGCCTTTGATACTGTCGACATCGATGTCCTTATTGGACTCCTATCTAACTTTTATTGCCCTTGGCGACCACACCTTAGAAAAATAAACATCTCCTGCGGGGTCCCTCAAGATTCTTCAGTCTGTACATGTTACCCATTGGCAGTGTCATCAGGAAGCACAATATTAATTACCACAGTTATGCAGATGACACCCAGCTGTACATTTCTGTATCAACCAACAATTTCACTTAGATTCATTCCTTGGTGAAATGCATTGCCGACATAAATGTATAGCTCAACCAAGATAAAGTAAGACAGGGGTACTAGTCATTGGAGCAAAATCTGAAAGAGAGAAACTGTCTGCATAGTAAGGAGATCTGGCCTGGTGTATGCATAAAGCATCATAGATATCACTTCTTCAAGTCTTTCAAAGTGTGTGATTTTTGAATGATTACTGTATGAAAACGTTTAGGTATATCCATAATGTTTGGATGTCTGAGAGAACAGGTTTACAATGATAATTAAATCCTAGCAGTGATAGAGAAATCATCCCGTATGGGAGGAGTGGAGTGGAGCCTTGGGGTGATCCTGCACGTCTCACGGATCTGCACAGGACTGGCAGGACAGAAATATTAATGGTAGCAGTGGTTGTGCGGCGTTTCACATTAATACACCACCTTAATGCATCACTTTCTGGCCCTCTAGGCTGGACCGCTGCCCAGAACAAAGTGATTGAAAGTCATTTGGATCAGGGGTGTGGAGCAGAACTTACATGAAATGAATGCTGGCAACCACACCACCAATGAATACTAATGAGGAGTAGAAGACCTGCAGCAGCCTGAGGTGGAGAGATGCTCAGAATCATTCAACCATTCCTTGGAACTTTGCTCCTTCATTCTTTAGAACTTTGCATCTCCTACTGGGAGTTAATGCTTTAGTCGTTTTCGTGATGTTTGTGTTCGGTACAATGCCCTTGAACTAAGGATATAGACACAGCCAGATTTGTGAGATGTGTTAACAATACAAAATGGTCCACAGACACTGCACTGCACATGGTGTGCGTTTCTTTCTTACTTTTGGTCTGTTTGACAAATGTTGCCTTTCTAATTGAATGCTGACCCCTGAAAGCTGCCTGAAATAATGAGGCCTATTTTACTCTCATTTTCTCCCCCTGGACGACTCCTTTCCTCCACTTTGGTCCACATCAAAGCTCCTTATCGACATGGAATCTGGAGCTGGGGCCATTATTGATCAGTCTGAGTGCCTGAGCCTACATGGTCTCTCGTCCTGCACTGTGTGACATTGTATTGATGTAGACAAAAGCGTGTTTAGAAAGTAAATGGATCACAGATATACTTCCAGCTAATTCAGGATACCATCAGGAGGTTTTACATTGCGAGAGTCAAAATTTTTGTTTTGTTTTGCGTAGACAATAAATGTGTGTCTCTGGCAGGCCATTTTTTTAAATCAATTTAAGAATCAAAAGTAAAAGAACAGTCAGAGATAGTTTTATAAGCGTGCCTCTAGACTAGTAGACTGGCTGGTGGACGAGACAAGCAGAGTCATCACTCATGTTGCTAAGGTAGAGCCGGCCGCCTGGTCTGTTGGTGTCTATTAACCCGCGCTGGTATGGATGATGGTCAACCTGTCATCAAACAGTACATGCCAAAGGGAATTAACATGGGGGTAATGACCTGCTTAGACTCTGACTCACACAGACACCCCATAATGAGATTTTATAGATGATTTCCATTATCTCGGATAATGGTGTCTGTTGTTATGTGTGTGTAAATGGGGTTTCTACCTATGTATAATGGAAATGTGATTATTCAGACAGTGAGCTACAGTACTTGGTGATGACGTAAATTACATCTCATACGATGTGAAAAAAAAAGATGCAGCTGAAAAAGATGCACTTTTGACAACTGTCCAACAGCCTCCATTAGCACCAGCCCGAGATCGGAACGTTAAAGAATCCTTAAGATTCTTCATCAGGATTCTATTTGCTTAACCCTCCCAGGTCTCATCCCATTGTCCCCCATTTCCCCCACTCTCATAAATTCATTTTTCATAACAATCCAATAAACATGAGCTATCAAGTGTATTACATTTACTTTTTTACGGGAATTTAGTTATATTTCTTTCATATTTATTTATGAAAGTTGAGAAAAAATTGCATTTTTTTTTTTACATCAATGTTAAATTCTCTCGTTTCCCCTTTCCAAGTAAGATGAGAAGAGGAAGAAGGCTGTGCAATAAATCATTAATCCTATCACAAGGGAAAAGGAGGGAACGTCTCACTCTCTTTTCATGTAAGTTACCCAGTGAAGCTCATGGCAGTGAAGCTGATCTCCCCGGCGCCTCAACAGGCACACTGGAAGAAGAAGGAGGGAAAAAAGTTGTGACAGAGAAAAAAAAACACACAACAAAAGAGCCTCTCGTAGCATCTCACTGGGCTTGATCTACTCTTCAAGGAATTGGCTAACGCAAAGGCAGCACCCTGGCTTAATGTCACAAGGTTACAGACCCAGAATGGTCTCTCATTCATCATGGAAGAGAAGAGGGCCCTGGATCTCTCCCGAAGGCTGTCATTCTCAAAGCCCTGCCTCTGCCTCTCATTCTCTTCAGTCGCCCTCACCAAGGATTTCCATTCACATGTGAACTGTGTGTGGCTACAATATCAATTAAAGATAACACTGAAGCATATGCAAGCATTACCAGATAACATCAAAAGGTCTCTCTACCTTCAAGTTTATATGCAGAGTAGAAGAGTAGACAGAAGAAAGCATTAACTTTATTTTTCATCATTCAGTAAGTTTCATCATGTGAACATGATACATATGTATTGCTCAGCGTTTGGTTCCCATAAAAGACGACTATTTCTGCAGTACAGTATATATGATCTGAAATACAATAAAGGTTATCTCCAGTTACTGTGAAATTGGAATGGAGATTAAACGTACAGTATGGTCTGTTCAAATAGTCAGTTTTAAATCCCTTCCAACCTCCACCCATGTGAATCAGAGGTCTGGCATGAAGTGACTGTGCTGCTCTGTCCTCATTTGAAAATAAATACGTCATGCACCATAGGGATCCATTCATACCAAGGATTTTACTAAAATAACCTGGAGACTACAGAGACAAAAAATCTCATGTACTTGTAATATGTTAATGACTAAATCAAACCATGACTGCATACCCTCTTCTTCAGAAGAGGTGTATATGCAAGTTCACTAGCAGCATTAATTTGGAATTTTAGCATTCAGCTCAAAATTATCTTTAAAGCCAAGTTGAATCTGGGAGGTTAGACAGGAGGACTTCAGTTCCCCAGTCCCTCCACTAGAAAAATCAGAGACCTCCCACTTATCCATCTTCCTGACAGCATGTACAGTGTAGAGCAGCAATCAGCATGATCATGACCCTCACCCTCTGAATTCCCACTCTCTCTCTCTCTCTCTTTCTCTCTTCCTCTCCCTCTCCTTCTCTCTCTCTCACACTCTCTCTCTCTCTCCCTCACACATACACACACACAAACACAAACACAAACACACACACACACACACACACACACACACACACAGAATGGGGATGTGAGTTGGAAAAAAAAGAGGGCACACAAAGTATCCAACAGCTTGCATGTTTCTGAGAGGCAGGGATTGCACTGTTTCAGCGTTACAGTTCAGTGGTGACAGCTAGATAGCAGGGGACATGTTATGACCAGAAGCAAAGAGCGGGAGAGGGGTGGAGGAGTTGGATGGGGAGAAGAGTAGAGAGTACTGAATATAAATGACTGTGAGACCCTTGTGAGGAAATGACAGATCCATGATTAACCATCAGCGGTCAACAACTTCCCTGCTCCGTTGTTACCTGGGAGTGGTGCATATTCTTCAGAATGCATATCATAACATCAAGTATTCACACAGCTCTCTATCATCCACTCACTATTGTATATTCAAGGTTTAACTTGATCAAACCCTCATTCCCACAGTGGACCATGACTTTGGCTTCTACTGTAATAACAATTTTGATTGAGCAGAAGTGTGAATTGTGCTTGAGCACTGCACTGGGAAACATACCAACATAGGTGATAGGAGATAAGAACTTATCTAGATATACATTGATTTGAACACAAGGATACATTTTTGGTCCGGTTCTTTTTACTATTTGCATCAACAATATTGGATTGTCTGTAAATAATTGTAACCTGCATCTATATGCTGATGACACTGTTGTACGACTCCACGACTGACCAGACTCTTTCTGAGCTACAGTCTGCATTCGCTGTCCAGCAGAGAGCATTTGGTGGACCGTGGCTTGTGCTTAATGCTGGAAAAACATTAACATATGTTATTCACCAAATCACAGAAAAATTTATCTGATTTATGCATATGTACTTTAGGTGGTGCCCCCATTGAGCATGTCCCCGCTTATTAATACCTGGGCATTTGGTTTGACAAAGACTAGATGTTCAGAAAACATACACAGAGGAGCCTGTTAAAAAGCTAAGATTTAAGATGGCCTTCTTTTATTGGAATAGATCTTGCCTTTCCCTCAACAGCAGACAGCGGATTGGGCAATCAACCTTTATGCCAGTGCTTGATTATGGTGATGCCATCTACCGAAGTGCAGCAGCCACTACCCTTAAACCTTTGGATGCCATCTAGCATAGCGCCCTTTGCTTTACCACAGGTGATAGTTTTAATACACATCATTGCATACTTTATCAAAAAGTTGGCTGGACCACGTTAAAGTCCTGCAGATCTCTTCATTACTCCCTTGTTGTGTATAAAGCCTTACTGCATAAACACCCAGCTTACCTAACCTCATTATTGAAATTCAAGAGGATCAATTACCTAACTCGTTCTCAAGAGTTGGTTACTGAATTGGGTAAATCCACTTTTAGTTGTGATGCACTTCACTGCTGGAACAATCTGCAGAGAACATTTCAATTGGTTGCTCTGGTGCTGCTAGAGCAGTTTAAACTTTTGATTGAGGACCTCTTTGTTGAAAAATGATTTGATTGTGTTTCGTTATGTTGTCATTTTGTATGTGTATCATGTATTATTGTAAACTGTGTGTATGCAGGTCTCCCTTGTAAAAGAGACCTTGGTCTCAATGGGACTCCCTGCTAAAAGGTTAAATAAATCAATATCAGATGAATGTAAATTACCCTGGAGCTCTAGAGGAATGCACATTTTGACCAAGTTATGAAGTTGGGGAAAGTTCCCCCCTATTAAGTAGAATTCTGGATCCTCCACAGAGAAGCTCAGACATGTCTCAGCTGTCACTTGCAATCACAAGCTAATTGCAGTGCAACACCACCACTAATAGCCTTCAGCTTGTGGCTATCCTCACCATTAGCTGATTGCTGCACGCCCACACTCTCATTAATATAAATCCCTAAGAAAATATGGGTGAGACACAATATTTTTTTCCGGGGCCGTTCACAAGCACACATAAACTCAGCAGGGTCCCCTGCCTTATAGAAATTCTTAATGAGTCTTAACCAACCGCCAAAGAGAACAATTTATAATTCCATCCTGCTGACTACTTGAATCACATTTTTTTTGTTGAGGAGGCACTTGCCGGGGGTGGATATACTGCATTTTAATTTACTGTTTGGGAACAGAGGCAATCCATCATCTACCTTTGTATCGCAGCAAATATAATTTATTCCCCATACTTATCTTGTCTCTGTGGGGTAATGTATGATCCTTTTTCCTTCGTCGACTCTATTGTTATAAATTCATCAGTGGGTTTGTCACATTTCTCATACTCTGACCAAGGCTGTGTGCCTTTACTGCAAGTACCCCATTTTAGTAAAATGTTGACAATTAATATCAGACCAACAGCAGAAACACTCAAAACACAACAGTCTTGGTGGTTATCATCTGTAAACATACTCAGTCTCTTGGCAATGAGCAAATATCCATCACACCATTGTTCACTCATGTTCCTGTTAATCATCGCTGCTATTTAGGACACCCAACTCTCTCCAAGTTTACGTGACTGACACTGTCTCTCACTCTGTTTTGGCCTAAAGTACCTTTGGAACCATATTTCCAATATTCTATCATGGCCTCAACCACCTCATACAATCCATTGTGATGTCTCCCCTCCCACTATATATCCCATGTTGTAGTTTACCACATCCCAGATAGGTGTTGTATGCATCTTGCTCTCTAGTGCCCCCTGCATGTAATCTGAGTAGTGCGGTAGAGATGGTGGAAGCCCAAAGACAGCCTGCCTCCCATTAGACACAGGGGAGAAGCCTGCTGTTACCTCAGCTCTTTGGCTACAGCCCATTCAGAGCCCTAATCTCCTCTCATGCTGCTTTGGCACCTGCCAATATGTCCTCATTTAAGAAATCGCCCAAGCTGATAAATGGCCATACTCTCTCTCGCCATAACTATCGAAGCGCCAGCAGTAGCCTGTAGGGTTGACAGCGAGATGCTCAATCTACCGTGACAAAATTACATCTCATATTGGCTATTGGGATGAGACCAGGGGCCTTCAGATGGGAGTGGAATCACAGCACCACGAGTACAGAATCCCTCTCTATTGCTTTCTAACTGCGTTATCTTCCTGTCTCACTCCCTAACAATATTATCTGCTTCCCTCAACACACTCCCAGCAAGAGCAGAACTCACTGTAGAGATCTCCCAAGTCTGGCCCCCTTGAATCAATACTGAATCAATGCAGTCAGCTTCATTGTGTCTCTGTGTGAAAAGAGGCTGTCTACATCACAGAGGCCGGAGTCTTATCTGCACACAACAATTGGCCCATCAAGCTGTAGACATTTTCCCTAAAGGACTACAGTACAGTTTGGGTGTTGTTGGTTTTTGTGCAATGTGTTTGCTCTGCTATCCTTGCTGCTTCTGTATTGGTTCTATCAGTTTTAGTACATTCAGTGGGTGATTTCTGACCCTGTAAATGTACTGCATATGACAATTGTATTGTCAATGAAACTCACAAAGCCATCAAGCAAAAAGAGCGGCATTCTCACAACTTGGTTTTCCTGACTACAGTATCAGGGAAGCTAACCTTAATATCAACAGAGGGAAGATTCTCCTCAATAAAAGGGGTCAGGGCAGGGGGAAAGGGATGGAGCGGGAGAACTGGGCCAGGGTATTCCTGCGGAGGGAGGGGAGTAACCTCTCTGTAGCTGCACCAAGGGCTAAATTTGGTGAAGTGTTAATTTTGGAACTCTCCCCTTGTCTAGTGGACAGGGTTGATTAATGTGGTTCCTCGTCACTGTTAGCTGGCAGAACCAGGACAGGCATATCCAGTTCAACCTCCATTCTCTCTTCCACCCCACTGCTGCCAACATGTGCCTGTGCTGCAGTCACGCTCAACAACAAATCATGAGAAATAACAGAGGAATTCAATCATTTATGGGTATTTCCTGATAACTTTTTCTATCCCCCTCAAGTACTATAGTCTAGTTCATTCCCTTTGAGTGCGACAGAGTGTTGAGTGGAGTGTGTATTAGGTGGAGAGAAGAGGTGAAAATGCCCCAGACAGCAGTTAGGACACGTAGAACAATGCTAACACAATGTTGAAGGGTAAACAAAGGTCTGTGCAAACACCTGTTCATAAAGGTTAATGCGGGTGGTGGGGCTGGTAAAACATCATTATCATTCAGACCTATTCATTTTGCTCTGGAATACAAGGTCAGGCCAGATGTTCACTAGACAAGGACAGCAGGTTATCAATAAGTGTGTTTCTTTTAATGATTAGAAAAGTAAATACACTATGCACACACACACACACGCACACACACACACACACACACACACGCACACACACACACACACACACAAACACACACACACAAACACACACACCCTCCTGTCTTCCTTCCCAGGTTCAGATAGCCTGTAAGCCTGATGTGTGATTTGACTGCGTTGACTCCCACAAGGCAGCCTCAGCCTTATCTCTGCTGTAGGAAGCACCTGTGTGATGGGTGTGGATGGTAAGAGCAATAAGGCTGCTGACTTCATCGTCTGAATGCGTTCTCAGATGCCACCTGAGAGAGCCTTGAAGGGCAAGTTCCAAAGGCTGATACCACAGATAAACTGTGTGATGGGGTTAAGGTTGCTCCCCCTCATCCCTTCACATCAAATACTATTATTCCATCTATGAACCAGTACTAGTTATGCATTCATGTGTAAGGACACTGTTGCATCAGCGCCTCTCCAACCGCCATGCTGAAAGTCTATTCAGTCTAAATAAAGTAGAAACCTCCAGTGCCGAACAGCAAACACTACGCTTTACTGTATTGACAACAGAATATTCCTTTGATTGTGCTTCATGCCACCCCAAACACCCCTGAGGAAAACCAGTTTATTTATTTATCAACAGACATAAACAAGTCCTAGATAAGTTAAAGGGAGACTGAGCTATTTGCATGAGAACACTTCATAACGAATCACTAATTTTGCTTGCCATTTGCATCTCACATTTTCTCTCTCTCTCTCTCTCTCTCTCTCTCTCACACACACACACACACACACACACACACACACACACACACACACACGCCATAACCATAAATTAAACTAGTTATGATGGATCACAAAGGATGAAAAACCACCAATGGAAATTTAATGCAAGACAATGCACTGGAATGCCTGAGATATGTGGTTTAATTAAGGACAGGAAATGTGTGGACTGAATAATACAATGGCTTTAAAAAATATGTACTCTATGAATTACGTTTTGAAGCTAGCCATGGTAGGAAATGTTAAGAATTACATTGGCAATAAGAATAATTCACTTCCCAAGCAAGTTACACTTGCTGTTACTGCTTACAGTGTAAAGTGTGTAAGTCTGGTGTAAAGTTTGAACACTTGAATTGAATGGATGAAGCTTAGTTTTGAATTCATACATTACAATACTTTTGACTTTACACAGGGCAACGCATCTTTATACAGTACTTGCCTACAGTTGCTCAATAAAACACGTGTACAATAAAACATTTTTATTCTAAAGGAAACACAGGCCACCTGACAAGAACAGACTTTCAGTAAATTAGGGGGCCATGAGTTTATCCTCAAGTGAACTCTGCAGGTCTGTTGTATATGAGCAAATAACATTTCTAATATATACAGAGGTCACAAGAGGGTCACATCCAGAGTCCAAAGGGTCAAGAAATCTGATTACTTTATCCTCGTCCACAGGCATTCCTACTGAGATGCTAGCTGTATACTGCTGGTTCAACCCTGGAATAACCCTAATAATTAAAATGATGTGTTTTAGCGAAAGGGTCCATGGTCTTCTCCTTCAGGGTCAGTCGACAGGAAGACTTATACAGTAGCAGTGAGGCAGGGGATCTGTATTGCATTTTAAGGCTGTTGAAATATATTTCCCAAAAACATTTAGCATCAAGTTATTCTTGTGTTGTAACACTGTTATCGCTGTGGTTACAATTTAAACTTAATTGCAATCTCACAAGGTTTGATATCTGCTGTGTTCATCATCAAAAACTCTTGGTATCATAGACCCCACAGAGCAGGTTCCAGTGACCCTAGGGAGCAGACATGGGACATTGAAACATGTAGACAACTGTGCTGCATGCTCCATCAGTTCCTTGTTCCTGGTTCCTGGCTGAAGCTCTGTCCTGAATGGCCTCCTGTCCTCATTAGGAGGCATCTCTTGTGTAGGTTTCTCCCCACAGTCTAGCTATTGTTTTTACACAATCTTGTACACTCAGAAAACAGGTCCGCTACTCAAGGACTGTAGAAATAGCTTCTGTCCAGGCAGTGGGTGAAAAAATGATATCCATCCATAATTACGATTGTTGCTTACTATAAAACCTTCAAGAAAAAAGAAAAAAATTGCAGTGAAATTAGCACTATGGAAAGATTTAGGAGTAAGCAAGTCAACATTGGACCATTTGGAGTGTAAGAAAGTATATCTAGAGTTACAGTAAATATTGTGATCGGGTCCAAATGCATCCTCTGCCAAACAGTATAAGTGGTAAGTGAGTGTACACTGCCATTTATCTATGACAGATGGATTTACTGAGGAGTCAAGCAAGCTAAAGTCATGGTGATGAATTTCATTGAGTTGAACGTAGTTGCCAAGACATTCTGTTATGCCTGCCAGTATTTTGTCATCATTTGTCATATACAATATATCCTAACATTAATTCAGTAGCACCATTCAGAAACTTGGAACTGGAAAAAAAACTTGTGGAAAAAGCAATAAATTGTCAGCTGAAGTCATCTACAGGTAGTGGAATTTAAAGTGAGCACTTGTCAGCTACAGTATGTGCTCTACTGAAACAAAAAACTGAATTATGTCTTGGCTCGTAATTAGCATCATGTGATGTGTAGAGGCGGTTTATGATAGAAACAAACCAGACATTTGAGGGGTAATTACTTGTCCACAAACAAAAAGTTAAAGCTAAGTTTCAAAACCCCCCGGGAAGACTTGAGTTGTTCCAGAATCTTTAGAGAGACAGAACCCTGCTGGCTGCTTCAAAAGAAGACAACTGCAAACCCAGTCTGGCAGGCATATGACATATTCTCCAGACTGGCTTAGTGACAGTGCCAAAATGTTGAGAACACACTTTGGTGACCTTCGGAGAGTTCTGAGACCTGGAAAGTACAACTTTTAGGAAAGTTTTCTCATCACAACACATATTGTTTTGGAGTGTCTCCTGCCCTGCATGTCCTCTTTGCCATTCATGAAATTAGGAGAGAAAATAAATTCCATCAATAATTCCATTTTCTTCTGTGCAAGCTGCATAATGCTCATGAAATATTAACTGACATTCCTGAGCTTCCTTGCAATTTGATGATTAATATTTATATATTTATTTTGGCAAACAAATTAACACACACCATCTGCAGTGTGCCAATAAGCACTTTTCTGTTAAATGCAAATTAAACAGTGGAGGTTCTATCTATATAATGAATAATTACCCAAACAATTTACCTGCAACGGGTAATTCTCAAAGCTGGATGATATCATTGGCTTCTGGTGGTTTCTCATACTCTACCTTCACCTTCCTAAGGGAGCGGCATGTACTTGTGATAACAGTGTTTATGGTAGAGCAGTCTACAGTAAGAGGTCTGCATGGTTGAAGATTTTCTGGAATTTCGTTCCTGTACTTATAAGATGTGTCGCTCATAGAGGAACAGCAGCCACTCTGCCAGAGTCAGCTACTGTAGAGTTCATGTCATTTGTATCATAGCCATTTTCAACTCTGGTCCCCAGGCCCTCTGTGTAACTGTGATGATGACATTATGCCACTCGGTGTATTTTTATTTGTATGATCTGATGATCAATACATCAGCTATTTGGAGTGCAGTCCTACTTGGTATACTTGACGGGCCCTGACTGGTGCAACAGTGCACCAATGTACTGAATTATGAAAACCATTGATGGGTGAAATATGAACATCAATCTTGCTCAGCTCCTGTGTGCTGAATAAATTACTTTTAAAAAGTTCACTGCCATATTTGTAGACATGTACTTATGTCTCTGTGCTCTGCTCATTCCCCAGTGGTTGACTCCCATTCTCCCTCTATAATGGCATCAGTTCTCTCTTGAATCACAGGAAAGTTGCGTCAGTGAAATTGCAAGTTAATTAACAATGAACCAAGTTGACATATGCTTTAAAGGGTTTGATAACAGTTACTGGTGACCCAACGTGAATGCTTTTCACTGAGACAAGACACAAAGTTAATGGGAATTATGATGCAACATGATAGTCATCTTTTTTTACTTTGAGTATCGGGTAACACTGGATTGATGTTGGACTGAAGTATCTGCAGTACAATTAGTTTTAATGTGTTTTTAGACTGTTGCCTCAACTGAAGCTCACCTGGGGCTGATGAAAGAACTAACCCATAATTGCTTCTGCGGTCAATAACAGCAAACTGTAGTTCGGTGAAAAAATAATTGAATGTACACTTTCATATTAGTGAACTATTACTTGAAGAGATTGGGAAATGACTACAGTATGTGTATACAAAGTGATTAGAGTATCTGCAGTGTAAATTCTGTACACAGATATAGGAGAAACGTGAAGAAATGTGCATACTACAGTACATGTTGGTCAATCTCCTCATTGATATAACTACTGCATCTCCTGAGCCATATTGGGACTCTATTATATGAGTAATCCCATTGTGCATGGCAGGTACATTTTTCAAGGTTCAAAGGTAATGAATGGGGGGTTATTTGTCATGGTGCTAGCCTCTATTGTGTCCTGAGTGCCCATCAATTACACACTTTGCAGCATGGAGGTAAAGGGCAAAGCTGTGCTTGACATTTTCTGCTACCTGCTCAAAATGGACTGCATTGATTAGTGGAGGTTTTTCAACTGATGTCACAAAACCATTCACAAAAAAAACCCCTGGTCCACATTATGGGTCTTTGCAGTAAGCTCCAGAAATGAGACATGATGTATGACGTGGGTTGGCAGGATGACAGGGATTATGGTTTGAACGTACTGTAAGAGAGAGATGCACCACTTGCTCATTCATTCATTAATATCGTCGAGTCTCTTTGACATGCTTCATACTGGTCTGGTAAAATTTCTGAACATGAGAGCTTATTTTCCTATACCCCATGTTCCCCCATTGTTTTCATTTAGTCTTGCCATAGCAGATAATGCTCCCCATCCCCTTTAACAACCATGCTTGTTTTCTCCCAGCCCTCAGATAGTCCCCCCACTTAGAGGAATGAGAAATGTGCCATGGTGCCACTGTGTGCAGCTGTGACCCAGTTTGTAGACTCAGAAGGACAACAGCACTAGCTGAAAAGCTATCCCCCCGTGGGGTGGACACACACATATGATTTGCTAGGACACACACCACCCCCCACCATTCCGCTGTGCAGTCCCATAATGCCAACCGTGATGAGCAAAAGCAAGCACTACTGTACACTTGATGACTGCAATTATGACCTGCCCAATACACTGTGAACTTATACTCATTGCTTGTCAAGTTGCATGCTGTCTCTATCAGGAGAGCCTACAGTATATGAACAGTGGCAGCCATTTTGAAAGTGGAACCTCAAACTGGCAGGAGAAAAACATAGTGATCTGTGCCATGGCGCTGTACTGTATGTTGGAAGGAAGAGTTTGAACCATGTAGGAACAAAATACCCCACTGAGACTCCCCATGTCGGAGCAGGGCTGACCAGGTTTAGCATTTTATCAGACTAGGTATTGATTTCATAAGGAGTCTGAGGCAATAGTGTAACTCAGTCTCAAATAGTGAAGAGAAAATTCAATCAAAGGTTCCTATTGGAGAAAGAAGATATTGAAATGAAAGTTTTGAATCGACTTTTACTGCAACAGAAATGAATAAAACATTCTATTACGTTGCTGGTTATACGATCATGTTGCCCTGAATTCAGATCCCCTCCTATAAAATGTTTGAGAAATGTTATGAAAAATGCTAACATTTCTATTTAAAAGTTTATGGACAAAAGCTTGACCACTGACTCTGCTCTGACTCTGTTTCAAATCCTGGCCTCAAATTCAACTGTTCAGAGTTGCTTAGGCAATATGCAAATGAATTTCCTAAAAGTGGCTGATAACCATCTTAATCCTTCAGTGTCATTAGACCTAAATCAATTAGTTTCAAATGAACCCCTCTCTCTTCCATTTTTGTTCAAAGCTATAAGGCAATTTACTTTCCGGCTAATTCTCTCTCCCTCTCCCTCTCTCTCTCTCTCCCTCTCTCTCTCTTCTCTCTCTCTCTCTCTCTCTCTCTCTCTCTCTCTCTCTCTCTCTCTCTCTCTCTCTCTCTCTCTCATTCACACAGCAGATCCTTTCATCAGGAGTTTCTAAAGTCTCCAGTATTACAGCCTTTGAAACAGCTGGTCATAAGGGTGTTTTTCTATTGGCCCTCTGCCTTTAAAACAGTCAGATTGTCTGGCACTGTTTACACCTGTGTCAGTACAAGACACTGTTGTCATGAGCACTTGTATGGACATACTCACAAACCCACTTTCATTACAAAACCCCTCAGCATCCTCATGTTTTAACAATGAATAAACACAGTGCTCCAAATGCCAAATAGATCAAAGACACATATTTGGCTTGTTTTAAAAGCCTTTTTCTAGCCGTGTTGTGTTGTGTTCTCCTTCATCCCCACATCAACTGAACCGTGCCGTGCAACAGATAGATGTTGGTGTTGGAACTGCTCATCCGTGGAGATGTTGGTGTGACTGTCACATGGTTGTACACCCCACTGTGACTAAGGCTATCAGAATGGAATACCTGACCTTGTTAAGGTTCATGTTCAATCACAGCACTTGGGCGTTGGTCTTGTTGCCTGGTGTAGCTTGATTTAATTTTCCCATTGCTAAAACAGGGCTCCTCCCCTTGATGATGTTTTTTCATGTGACATTGATTTATATGCAGGTTATTAGAATTGGCAATGATGGATAATGCTCTTGGATTTATGATAATTATATTGAGATTAAACATGTTTCAGGAATTTCAATGTCAAAAACAGTTACGAGGATAGAGAGACACCCATTTCTATGGCTCTGTGAACTGTAATTGTTTTTTTTAAATTAATATATGAGTTCTGTGAGATTGACTCTCTAAATTTTTCCATCCATTTCTGTTTATGAAAATAGTGACTATTTTCTACTCACCTTGAATTGATTGTAGTTGACTGACAGCCATCCTCTCATGCTACCTGTCCTAGCATTTAGTTTGTAAACACTGTAAACAATGTAAACATATTATGACACCTACTCCTCATAGTTAGATGTTCCTGACATGTGAAAACACAGCTTGTCGCTCATTTGAAGTTTTGCAATCAAGAAATGATCTTGTTCCAGACAGCCTTTGCTGTGTGATTGAAATCTATCAGAGCAAAAAAAAATTGCTGCTCTTGGTAAAATGAAGAAAACAGTGATGTGGAATCCATGTCACTGTCAGGGAGAGTGGAGGTGGTTGGGGGGGGGGGGGGGGGGGGTGTTCATATAAAATGCTTTGCTAGGCTTGAGTGAGCGTGCCTGTCAAGGAACTACATCCTTCGCGAGAACATTTCTCGGATTGAGAGAACGAGAGGACGCCCCCTACTAGAATGGCAAGGTCTAATTGGTGTGATTAGAGAAACTCCCAAGCCAGCACTTTTGATTAAGTGGAGGGATGGGGGTGATAAAGTCCGACTGTCAGGTGGCCATTAGGGCGTCAGAATGAAGGGGAGTTTCACAGAATCCTCCTTTCTGTCAGTCCGTCCGTTTGTCCGTTCAACCGTTTGTCTGTCCATTTGCCTGCCTATCTGTCTGTCTGTCTGTCTGTCTGTCTGTCTGTCTGTTTGTCTGGATTCTGTCCTCCATTCTGTCCTCAGGGATCGAGCGAGAAAGGAACACAACCATTATGACACCCCTGGGTTTTATACATTAGATTACTGTGTTCAGTAGTTGCATCCATGTATCTGTGTCTGCGAACACACTTCAAACCCCATACTGACACTATATCATTTGTCTACTGAGAATACCTTTCCCCCCTCTTGTGGAATGACTTGTCGTATTTACATCTTTACTGTGTTTACTGTGAAAAAGACAATTATGATACTAAAGCACACACATTTTCCCTGCACGCTGCACAATGCAATACTTCCAATGAGTAGATCGGATTTCAGTTTCCCTGGAAGACATCTCAACAAAATTACGATTCAATATAAAAACAATAACAACCCAGAAAAGAGGGGAGAATGGGCTCCTATGAGATCCTCAGGGCATGAGCCATAATTCAGTTTGGACGCCACAGAAACAGTTTGTTCCTTCCCTCCCATTCTGATGACTTATGTGTGTTCTGTACACTGCGACTTTGACCGCATGCCCCTGCACCCCTGCTGTTCTGCCTGGTCCCTGCAGGCCAGTGCCTGCACGTTTAGTTGGGCATCTTGATAGAGCATATTACTGTGCCAGCACACAGCAGGCCACACACACACACACACACACACATACACACACACACACACACACACACACACACACACACACACATACAAGTCTTTAAACACAAGGGGCAGGTTTCTCTTAACAGGCCAGGACGTGGCTCAGCCTCTCAGTATAATTTTGGAACGCCAGTCTCAGAAAGAGACTTGCATTGGTGTGGGGTGGGGTGGAGTGGGGTGGAGTGGGGTGAGGAGGATATTTGAGTGGAGAGAGGCACATGCTGGCTGTGGATCTAATGGGGCTCTTTGGTTAGATTGAAGGGTAATTGAACCCTAAATGTAAAGTTAGGCATACCGACTACATGTACAAATCACTTACTGTAAGACTCCCCCCCCCCCCCCGACCCCCACCCCCTCTTTCTCTTGGGTGTTCATCTTATCCACTGTCTGTCTTGTATTGCACTACTGAATCCAAATGCATTTTGTAGTGGGGACTTAATAATGCCTTGTGATCTGAGGGAGAGGGAGCACAGCGCTGTGGTATACTGTAAGAAGACTAGCTGGTACGTCAGGATTAAGACACGGCTCTTTCATATGATCCACATGTCAAGGCAAGACGCCGTGACGAGTAGCATGATATATACCCAGGCATAAGAAACACGGCATGATCAGGATTCTGAGCCCAAGAACAATCTGTTCCAAAGTGAGGCATTAGAGGCTATGCCACAATGGGACCATGCCTATTCCTGGGTTGAATAGCTGCCGGGTTAAAGCTGTACAAGCCCCTTGACTATCCTACTTTTTGACTGACTGTTTGAACACCTTACACTGACGATGTAGAGGGAAAAAAGAGCTTAACATATAATTCTCAAGGAAATCTATTACCTCAAGGTTATTAAAAGTAAATGTAGTGGCAGTTAAATGAGTCAAGGTCCTCGGTTCCTTCGATTCTCTGACACACACGTGTTCTCTTTAGCTTTCTATCATGCCTCCATGTTCTATATACCAGTTTTATTGCAGGAAATAAGAGTTTCTCCTTGCAGGTATGACATTAGAATATGAATATGACATTACTTGTTACTACACCGTAGTCTTTTCATGTATGTATTATAAAAGAATTGAAGTAGAAATCTGAGTTAGTGTAAGATGTTCAAGGTTATGATATGCTGTCATAGAGATTTGCAGTGGATTCATGGGAATTTATATTCCTGTGTTTCCGTACATACATTCAGGTGACATTTGTGATTAGCTGTGAGACATACGATGTCATGGTATGCATGCTGGAGTGTGTGTTTACAAATCCCCCCCCAGTGCCTCTCGTTCCCCGTGTTTCTCTGGATAACCATTGGTTTCCTCTCCATCTCTGTCCAGTGACAGCTTGTGATGTAATTCCAAAGCGGTGACATTTACATCCAAATGGTAATTGATTCACAGGAAGCTGTTGGTATGCAGCTACAATTTAACAACCCATCTCAGGAGGGATCTCGCTCTGGAAAGAGAACTGTGTTGTACTGAATGTTTACCCAGTGCCAATCCGAGGCTACCCACGCTCCACACCCCAGAGAGGGCAGCAAAGCCTGGGGAGCTGTGTAAAAGGAGATTGGAACAGATTTCTCGTTTTTTTTCCGCATTTTGCTTACTGGTTTACCAACAGTGCACCCTCGGAGGTAAGGCTAGTTATTGATTGGCTGCTGCCGCGGGCAGAACGAACCGTGTCACAAGTAGTGCATGGTATCCAAACCTCGAGGCTGTGTTTACTGGTGCGTCATCGTCTCGCCTGTGAAGCCCGGGCGCCACAACAGGGACCGACACGCAGCCGTAATCTTCCACAGATGCTGTCAGGGAGGGCACACAAAACTGCCTTCACATTTTGTGTCGTACTCTGCCCACGGGATCCCAGGAAATACAAATAATAGTCACTCACAATTGTCTCTCATTAGCATTTACTATAAGCGAACGCAGTCATGATACGATCTGACCCCCCTGGGGACCCATGCAAAGGTTGTGATTGCGTGCTGTCGTCTTCATTACACTCTTGGCTTGAATAACAGCCGCTAAGATGAATGTGATTATACATGAAGCCACTATTGACATAGTCATAGTGTATAGTCAAGACAGAGAATGGAGAGTGGTCCTCTGTGGCTCAGTGTGGTCCTCTGTGGCTCAGTTGGTAGAGCATGGCGGTAACAACGCTTGGGTTGTGAGTTTGATTCCTGTTGGGACCATATATACTGAAGTGTATGCACTCACTGCAATGTAAGTCACTTTGGATAAAAGCGTCAGCTAAATGGCATATATTATAGAATGAATACATTAGCAAACCTGTCCCCTTTGTGTAGCCAACTGTAATGTTTCTCTTTCCAACTTGAACTGTGTCCTCTAAAGGAGCCCTACTTCTTAAAGTATAACACACTCTTTTAGAAGAAGTGCACATGTAGGCCACTGACCCTGAGTATTTCCATTGCAATTCATTGGTTAAACAGGGATCAGATTGCAAACCTACAATAGCCTTGTTAGCACATATATACCTGTGGCATCTTGGGACAATCTATTCTCCTGGCTTTTCAGGACGATGGACAGAAAACCTTGGGAAGCAGCCTAATAGGCCAACAGCTCAAGCAGGTGGTAGCTATACTTTCCTATGATTGGTAAATCCTTTACTCCCAGGAGTGTTTTTATTTCAACATTATCTCCTGTGCAACAGAGAATGGAATGCTGACATGAGTAATACAAGGACCAATTTACTGTGGTGTTGTGATTCTCTATGGTACTGGAGTTATTAAAAACAATGTCTCCCTTCACAGAATAACCCATTTGAACTGCCAGATGCCTTCTCATAAATGCATGTTTGCTCATCAAAAAGCACCTGCGCCACACAATGCTGCCTGTTCCTGGTTCCCCCCAACAAACTAGTTTTGCATTTTCTCCCATAGCTTCACTGCTTCCCTTGAAGCATCCCTTGGTATTCACAACACGTGAAGTCGTATGTTGTATGTTCATGAGAGCCGTCATACATATCATCAACACATCAATAACATCAACCCCAGAATTCTCCAACTGTCCAGTCTACTGCACACATCCATTAGTAATGGCATCAATGTGTGTCTATTAGTTCACGTGTCCTGGACTTTGCATTGCTTTCAGTAACGAAGCATGGGTTTACTTCAAGTATGTCACACAGGGTCACTTCAAGTCAATGTCAAAATCAGTGCACATGGAAGTTTGAGCGTACCTTTTATACCCGTGCTTTGAATCACAGAACACTGACGTGTTTACGGGAGATAAGGGTTTATAGCTGTAACAGCTAACAGCACGCCACACACACAAGCACTTCTTTCATAGTGTGAGCGCTCCAGCAGCAGCAGCCTCTGTGATGGCTGTGCAGCTTTGCTGGGGCTGATAAAGAGAGAGAAAGGCAAGACTGCTGAAGCTTTGCTCTCATTTTCCACAGGCTGGCTAGTCTTCTTTGCTCTGGCTCTTTCTGATAGCATGGTGTAGAAGGACAAACACAGGCCAGTAGCCATCGCCATCACCCTCTCCCTCTCCCTCTCCCTCTCCCTCTCCCTCTCCCTCTCCCACTCCCTCTCCCTCTCCCTCTCCCTCTCTCTCTCTCTCTCTCCCTCTCCCTCTCTCTCTCCCTCTCTCTCTCGCTCTCCCTCTCTCTCTTTCTCTCTCTCTCTTTCTCTCTCTCTCTCGCTCTCTCTCTCTCAGGTCTCCATGTTCAACCTTTCTCTATCTCTCTCCCTCTCTCTCCCTCTCTCTCCCTCTCTGTCTCCATTTTCACTCTCTTTCTCTCTCTCTCTACCCCCCTTGCTCTCTCCATGTTCACCCTTTTCCTCTCCTTCATGTTTTCCACACCCCATTGTTTGTTTGTGTCGCCTCAATAAATCCAAACCATCACTGACATTCCCCCAAAGACTTATTACAGTTATGGCTCTGTACCATATACCATGTATTCCAAGAAAAATTGCTTTAAAGTAATCAAACCGACACCATGAATGTTGAAACATTCTGTTCTAGCTTCATGTGACATTTGAGATGAGTAAGCCACACAGAAACTTTGATAACATCAGCTTGGATAAGATCTACTAATTTCCACAATCCTATCTGCTCTTGATGGGAGATGGCTTGGGCCTGTCATACAGTGAAGATAGTGGACCCTAACATATGTTCTCATTAGGTTGAGAGTTATAATAGGTAGTTCGAAGTAGTCCACAGACCCGTCGGAAATGAATCCGATCTGAGCATAAGGGTTATTCTAACGTGTAGGTTTGGAATGTGTTTTTCTAATGATGTTGCGGATATCTAATGCTCCTTCACTGCAGCAAAAATGCTTTTTAAGAATTCACATAGCTTCGAGTATTTCCTCTGTTGTTGAAAATATATTTTCACAAATCCATTAGAAAAGGGAGCTGAATGTACTCTACCTTAAACAGATCAAAACTACTCAGAAGTGCAGAGTGGTTTCCTCTGCATCCGAACTGGGGCAGACATTTTTGGCTGGTGCCTTGAACTAAGGCAAAACAACACCCACATCAAATCCCTGATTAACAGGGCAATATTTAGACATGAATTCGATTTGGTACAGTACTGTATATGGGACAGAATAATAATGAAAAAAAAAAAAGCTTCATTATTGTCAAATGCTTACAGCTACGCAAGCAAGAGTGGAACATTACATTGTTACGCTTTACGGTTTCCAAGTCGGTCTCAAAACGTTGATCACACCTCGTAGTTTTAAGAGGTCAAGTGAGTAAAATTCAAATAATCCCCACACATTCATTATTTAATTCTTCTGAGGAAATATGGGTTCATTATTCCTGAGCCAATGTCAACCCAGTCGTTACCTGTCAATGCCTTTTGCTGAGGCCAGCTTCAACGCTTTAAGCTGTTAAACACTAATGGACAATCCTTCTTCCCTTTGTGCTTCATATGCCATCTCATGTGCCATTTTGACTGACAGGGAGACGGGGGGCTAATTTGCAAATGCTGTCGTCCATAGCATCCAGTGTGGAAATGCATTCATCAAACACATAGTGCCCTTTTCTTGTCTCCTTGTCATATTAGCTTCCCAACATTGTCAGAGGCACAGGGGAGCGTACAGTAGGAAAGTGATATCAAACGCCCCCTCCTGTCTTCAACACACGACTCAGGATGTGGACAAGGTCAAAAGACAAAGTACTGTACAACATTTTAAGATAAATTATCTCACCTTTCAAACCTAAACTATCAAACCACTACAGTATCTCACATATCAAAAACATGTGAGTACACAAAACTGTGGAAATGGAGAGAGGAGGGAGAACATGTAAAAGGTGCATAATTCATTTTTCAATTTAGATGACAATGTCTCCCAGGAACCTCCACTGAACTGGAGGCTTGGCGTCAATTATGTAGGACATTGTTCTGTTACAGTCTCCACTGCCTCATCCCAAATTACATGGAGGTTGAACATGATGCAGTGGCTCTCATTGAAAACTAGGTTACTGCAGCTTATGAGGCCTCTTGCAAGTGTGTTTGCTGCAAATAGTGCTGCATTTTTTTCTTCAGATATTACAGTCACTTTGCCATACATCATAGTCTGTGGTATCAGTTTTGCCTTTTACTAAAAGCCACATCCCATACTAGCAATGTCTCGTATTGTAGCCACTTTTCTGAACACAAGAGAGCATTCAAGATGCCCGGAGTCGGCCTCTGTATCATATTGCATTCGCCTGTAGTGCCATATTTAGATTTAAAAAAACAACAACAACAACAGATAAACGTGTTTTCACGAAATTGAAAATGTTCAACATCAAAGAGAAACACCAACAGTTGCAACATACTGTGTTACAGGACATAAGTGATTGCAGCATTGTGCAGTCAAGCGAGGATTTACACCGCCAATGTCGCAATCTGAAAGAGAAGCGCTAATGCAGTTGTAGAACGGTCCAGATTATTGAGTGCAGCCTGAAGGCATGACCAAGGAACTGCTGTCAGAGAGGGATTGGTAATTAACTGAAGTACCTGTATTGGTGACGTATATGGCTCATGTGCAGGGGGAATGAGCTATGGAGGCGGGCCGGAGCGGAGCGGGGTCTCGCGCCTTTCCGAGGTTCTCTGATTCAGTGGCAGTGCTCAGACACCCCGTTGCCGGACACATCAACTGGTAAGATATGTTCTGTTTTTTACTTCGGAATGATTTTGCTACTCTGTGCAAAAGTTTAGTCACATTATACTTATATCTATGCATAACACTGATGGGGTGTTAACTTTTTACATGATACGGAGGAAATCAATTAGTCCCTTATTTCGGTAGCCTATTCTATTTTATCTGTTAAGTCATAGTTCATCTGAGAAATGTGTTGGACCCCATTGTCTGCGAAATAACGTTGTATGAACGTTTTAAAATTGCAAATCATGGCACACTCAAAGCATTCCTCATGCTAGTGTGGTCGTATAATAAGAAGTCTCCGCTGTGCGCTGTCCAAGGTGCTGAAACAGTTTGAGCGTCTGTGCGGGGGAACGTTATTAGCGTGGAGTCTTGTTTAAAGCGCGTATGTTTCTTTACTTTCCGGCTTTCATTGCAATTTATAATTCACAATTGTTGGTGCATACTGTTTTCTATTTTTTTCTATGGCCTGTATTTGTATTTTTTTCACTGAAAGGTTTTCGACATGGGGAATTGACTCTATCTCTTTCTTCATATTTTCCCTCTATACAGGAAAAAAAGAGTTCAGCTGCACAAGAACTAGAGTTTATGATAAAGATATATTTTCTAGGCTAAATGGCATTCTCGGAGATAGCCGGCGGGGATTCCTCCGCCCGTTTCTCAAGCTGAATACAGACGACACTTGCTCTACCCAAAAGTCCCCCGATGACCACAGAACTCCATTTATTCGGAAGATGCACGTGTGTGACACGGTCGTCCGACTTCAATTGATTGGTGCAAGAAGCGTCCGTCCCTCAATCAGAGCATGACACTCTTAGCAGTGGACAGTTGGAGAAGGGTATCGAAAATGAACTCCTGTGGACAGGCGCAAGACTTGCCAAGGAGCACGACTCGGTGAAGAAGCGGAGCACTCAGTTCGTGTGAGGACGAAAACATAAAACTAAGAAAGTGGGGGGCAAACGATCGCATCAGAAAAGACATAGAACCTCAAATCATGGGGATACAACATCTTCTGCTTCTTTTGATTTACTTGGACCCGCTGAATGTACTGTGCGCGGCTACGAACAAGAAGAGCAAAAACGCTCCTAAGCGCAACCAGAAGATGAAGGAGGTGAACAGCACAGCGATGCCCACGGCGGTCCCACGGAGGATCACACAGGTCCAGGCGCCTTCGGTCGGCGCCCACGATACTTGCCTGGGCTACTACGACGTGAGCGGACAATTAGATAAAGAGTTCGTGTGCAACAACACTGACCACCGTTACTGTTGTGGAAGTTGTTTTCTGCGCTTTTGCTGTGCAGATAAAGGGAAACGCTTAGAGCAGAAAACCTGCACGAATTATAACACACCAGATTGGATCAAAACACAGCCTCCGTCCCCTGCGCCAACAGGTGACCAATACGATCCTGATTTGGATCAGACTAACACAACGGTCTACATCACCTGTGGCGTAATAGCTTTTATCATCGTCCTCGGAGTTTCTGCTAAAGTTGCCTATGACAAAGCCACCAAGCCCCCTCAGGAAATGAATGTCCATAGGTAAGTCAAAGAAATAATCAAGTAAGACTTTCACGTTAGGGAACGTTTTGAGAGTTTCCTTTTATGTGTGTGTGTGTGTGTGTGTGTGTGTGTGTGTGTGTGTGTGTGTGTGTGTGTGTGTGTGTGTGTGTGTGTGTGTGTATGTATTCACTTCGTCACCACTGTCAGTAAAAAATCAGCCTCGGTTTCCATACACTAAGGAGGTGACATTTTAGCGTAACATTTGTAAATAAATGCATCACAGGTGTGCTGTGATGCTCAGCTTATGAATGCAAAGTGATGATAGACAATCATACACAATTTCAATCTTCCATGTTGGAAAATGTTCTATGTTTAAAGTCACCTACACTCCATTACGCATATAGGAACAGCTCATTACAATTACCTCTCTTTCAAATCAAATCTCTCGTATGCAGCTACACAGCCTCCACCTGACCCACCATGCATTTGATGTAATCTTTTATAGTCAAGTATTACTCCAAGTATTGCTTCAGGTTCACAAGCAGCACACAGGAAACCCACCTAGACAGGAGTGGCATATCACTGACATAGAAAGGGTATCAGGATTCAGAGTTCAGGTTTGTACTGAACAAGCAAGGTTCTGTTTCTATATATGCCATTTAGCTGACTCTTTTATCCAAAGCAACTTACATTGCAGTGAGTGCATACATTTCAGTATATATGGTCCCAGTTTCTTCACTGCAAAGAAATGAGTGGGCACATGGAACATAGAATACCCTTACTCCTTATACTCCTATACTGTTATATATGTACTGTACCTCCAGGCAATTAGGTAGGTGTTTGAGAAGAACAATTTGACACAGGAATTATTCAAGATGCCTGGTGGAGAGGTGGCAAGGTGTGAAATGGTACATGACATATGGGTGTTTCCTTGACTATGCTGCATCAATTAAGCTCTTCCCACAGCTTGGACAGTCAGCCAGTCTGAATCATGGGACTGGCATTGTTAACCTCCTTAAGTGGAGGGTTTGTAATGGAGGGTTTTGTAATATGATGGATTTTGAGCTGTCTGGACCCTCTCCCCAATCTGTCTCAATAGGTTTCCATAGAATTCTGTTTGAATCCATTTTTTAAGACCCAGTAAAACCGCTAATGAACACATCATTACCCATCATTGCCAGTTTAGATGGTGATTATGAACCATTAATTCACCATGAAGATCTGTAGAAACTATTCAGACGAGGCAAATCAGACGGTATCCAAAGAGACAGTTTGCGTGGAGAAACCGCATGTGGTTAGCTAATCATTGCTGTTGTGTAATGATGGTGTGGTGTCTATTGGCCTAGAGCAGAGGGGGATGTCTAGCTCTTTAGCCAAAGAGGTTGATTAAAGCCTGTATGAAGCTAATTGTGCCTTGTTGGAACTGACTTTCATAGCCTTGTTGCCTGCTGGTTCCAGAATGTCAAGATAGAATGCTTGCTATCCACAATGATTGCTCAGACCGCATGGAGCATTCTTTTGTACCAATGCTTTCGAAAGCCCCTCCCATAGAACGTGGATGTTCGTCCAACAGTCTTTTGGAGATGTTCACAGATTTATTAGATGGAACACCCTAGCTTGACGTTACATTCAAATCAAATGTGCGATAGATGTATGGGATAAGCTCCTATGACCAGATTTGCATACTGCCATCCACTAATGGAAGACTACACATAATCACACTTGCACAGGTACCTGCAATGACTATGACTATATGTACAGGGAAGAGAGACATATAAGCAAGTTGTGTCGGTGGTCATATCAATGGTAAACCTGTGACAGAGTGTGTGCTCATGCATGAATGAGTGCGTGCATGCCTGCGTTGGTGGGTGTGTGTGTGTGTGTGTGTGTGTGTGTGTGTGTGTGTGTGTGTGTGTGTGTGTGTGTGTGTGTGTGTGTGTGCATGCCTGTGTGTGAAACTAGCTGCAAGGATATTGAAGGGGGATTTGCCTCAGATTATAACTGATTCTAATTGAATTAGAGAAGTTCACAATGGTGACATAATACATACATAATACCCATTGAACTACTATAGCACAATTAATATCCCCATTGATACGTCTCACACTGTGCTATTGTTGGAAAATCATACTTGTATCTCATTTAGCCTTGGTTTGAATATTGATACGTTCCAGTCATTTGAATTACCAAGGTTTAGGACTGAGAATGAAGCTCAGCAAGACAAGGGACTTTCACTCCTAAAGTGAAATCACTCTTAACATGCGAAGCACCTGGATCTTGCAGGTAGACAGAGCTGTTTACAAAGTATATTATACAAGATTTTGAAAAGTGAACCATGTTGGCTATATTTTATGTTGATTGACCCAATGCCATGACAACAACAACAACAACAACAACAACAAATAATGTCATGTCCATGGTCTACTGTACAAGATAATTTTCTCAGACACTTCATAAATGACTTCCATCACACCAAAGACTATAAAACTTCTCTGAGGCTGCAGCTTCTCCATCTCGGCACTCAGAAGTGTGGAGACTGTGAGGTTTTATGGCCTCCTAATGCTCTCCTATCCTAGCCATGGGGCATACTTTAAAGTGGAACTGCTTAATACCACCACATCAGTATGAGCAGTGGCCACAGGAGTTTAGAGAGTGAGAGAGAGAGAGAGAGAGAGAGAGAGAGAGAGAGAGAGAGAGAGAGAGAGAGAGAGATAGAGAGAGAGTAGGGACGACCGAATGGGGAGACATTCCATAGTGGACATTCCATAGCTTTTTTATGATATATTTATATTTTTCATTTGGCACAGTAGTGCCGCCGTAATGGTCTCTGCTGGAAAAGACTTCTGTGGCTGACTTTAAACATTCATGCTGACAACCATGTCCAGAAAGCAGTAGTGGAACATGGGATTAACTATACTTGGTGAGGGTTTGCTCCTAAAAAGTGGAGGAACTTTTTTGTTAATGTATTTGGCCTCTCTCTCTCCCTGAAGTGCTTGAGACTTTTACCTCAGTGACGAATGGTGGAATGTGAGGTGAATACTGAGATGTTGGTAGACCTTTACGGTTTCATCTGTGACCTTCACTGAGGCACAAGAAATGTCGGGTGAAAGCCAAAGCCAGTGATTTGAGTGGTCTGTATTGATCACTTTCTCGAAAGCAAACATGGATGCAATTTAAACTGGATCTGTTGCAAGAGGAAGAAGAGAGCTCTCCTCTTTGGACTGGATAATTGAACACACCCGTCCTCAAAGGAAAGATTTTGTTTGACCAATGAAAAACCCTGTTCAAAGAAATTCAAATAGGGTTTCTAGAATGGACTTGCTCAAGGTGTGATTGAATGTGTCACTGTTGAGCTTATAAGCCATTATATAGGACAAAGAAAACAGATTTAGAATGTGAGGGGAAATCAATGGAATCATAGTAAGTGAATGCCCTGTGTAGCTAATGCATCTGCTTAGGGTTTTGCCAGTAAGAAAGAGTATTGGATAACTGTGAGTCATGTAGCTGTAGAGCTTCCAATAGATCATCATAGTTCAGTACGACATTCATGCTTATAAGCACCGTAACACCCCATATCTTTCTGCCGAAGTGCCCTCTGCTGAAGTTGGGTATCTTGTAGAATTTCTATATTTTTCTTGATGGCCTGTACATGCTACAATACAGTACTGTTCAGCCATACTGTATCATTGGGCAGTAAATCATTTTGGTGGTCATAATAGACTTAGGAGGTAGAATTCAACTTTGTTTAATTTTTTTCTTCAACTTAGATTGTTTTTGAGGCAGAGGTAAACTTTGACAAGTCTGGAAGCTTCTTAAATCACACTTTTCTAAAGCCCTGTTGTTTCTCCACTGTGTGGAACTGGCTGTACTAACTCCCGCTATACAAGACGCAGCAGCCAACTGGGGCGATACAAATCAGGTCGCTTCTCTCTGTGAAAAAGATATGGTTAAAATGTGCTCATCCTGGAAGGGAAAGGCTATTAATATACATCTCCCAAAGCCACACAGAGTTATGGAAAGAAGTGGACTCTGTGGTTGCTTTAACAGGTTGACATTGACACAGTTAAGACGCCCTTTCTACTCATATGAGAAACCAAGATGGCGAACACCCTAACCATTTCACATCAGCTTGAAGTAGAAAATGGGCTTGTTACGGGTTACTTAGAGATCCATTTGAGCACATTGAGAGGTACAATTCTGAGAGTGCATTGATGAATGGCTTTTGTTAATTTCTCAAAGCCTGGAGGCCCAGCTGTACACGGTGTACCTCAGTATGAAATCCTGGCTCATTTGCCACCTTGGGTGTAATTAGAATTTCCACTGTGCCTGGCTCTGGCCCTCTACAAATAACATTGAAGTTGTTGTAACTCAATTAATTAGATGGACCTTCTGGGTATGGTAACGACAATGTTTGTAGGTGACTGGAAAATGAAATATTGTTGGTACTTGGAAATGAAATTATTGTTTTAACAATTTGCATTTGTGCTTTTTTCTTTTCTTCTTTTTGCAGAGCCCTTGCGGACATTCTGAGGCAACAAGGACCCATTCCAATATCTCAGTATGAGAATGACAATATTGCAGCGATGGATGGTTCGCCTAAAGAAAACACTCCTGTTAGAACTTTGAAGAACCATTACACTCCAGTTCACACCAAGGCTTTAAACCACGGTGAGTGTCCCTGTCCTGTGTCTACTCACCATATCACAGAAAAGCCTTTTTTTCTTTTTTAAGTTGAAACCAGAATCTGAAGATGCCTATTGACATGCATTTGCTGCATGATAACATATCAGATCAAATGAGGTCTGACGTCCCTGCTCTGTATGAAATCAATACCCACGATGACAGGGTTACTATGGCAACAGATACTATGTTAAATAGCATAGTTAGGTACTGGCTTTACAATCTAAAGTGTTTGCAGTTGTGTTCCCCCAGAAACACTCTCTGAGAGGTATACTAGACCTAGGCTGAGAGGAGCATCGGTTTTGTGTAGCCAATAGCCAATTGACTTGCTGATACTACATTGCTGACACATTTATTTGCTAACCTTGTGCATGCTGCAAACAGTTGTACGCACTGCGTACTGTACCCTACACTGTACTTACATGGTTATGACCAGATATTATTACTATGGTACAAGGCCTACAGTATGCATGGTAGGACCTTTTTGCTGTCTTTATCTGTCAAAAGGGCCTTTGACACACGCACACTGAAATAGAGGGGCCATGATCCTACCAGCAGCATTTATTCAAGAGAAGATACAGTATGTAGCAATTTAGAGGAAGGGCCTCTGCTGAGTTCTCCTCTTCCTCATGCTGGGGTCCCATAAGCCTACTCAGCATTGGCTAAAAATTGAGATGCAAATTAACATCTTCTGCAGGAGACGCAAGCTTTTGTCCGGAGATAATTCCGTCTTGCGAAGCTGTTCCTCCTACTTTTATCCGGTCTCCAGATCCCTGCTCCAGGGATCAGCTCGTTTGCTAAGTGCCCTACTACAGTGTCCCAGATTCAACAACGTTATGTTTCACTCTCGTGTCAAAGTAGACTTTCCCCCTCGTCAAGGGATTGTGTCAGAGGAGAGCGGTTACGTACTGCACCGCGGGATGTGAGCCGCTTTACTCAGGCAGACTCCGGGCACAAAAGACACTTCTGCTGGTGTGTGCAGTTAGTGTAATTGAAATGTAGCTACATCACTGTAAGGGCCAGCCAACAGAGGCACTAATGTTTCCCTACATTCCTGCACTTGACACCTTAGTCCTCATTGTGGAAATAATAACCACTTTGACTTGCTTTGCACAAATGGCCAAAAATAGGGTTGCTGCTTTATTATGAACCCCACATGGGTGCTCGAGCGTTGGAACCGAGAGGGTCTCCACTCTCATCCCTCTTTACAGCCCACAGACAGTTTGCTTCATTGATCAAATGGCGCCTCTGTGACCCTTAAGTGACCTGCAGAGAACCATGATGCCAAAGTGTTTTGCATGAAGAGATTGTGATGTGCTGAATAGGTCCCTAGCGGCAGATTCTTTTGGTTTGGGTTCACGTCCTTCCTGTAATTGGTCTGCATGCATTGTGTCCTCTTTTCTGACTCTACTCAGCTTTCAAATGTCCAAATATACAAGTCCCTCAAGTCTGGCACCAGCTGCACTGTACTGGGCCTGTTTTATTTTCATAGTTATAAGGGGATGTTTTTATTGATGTTGTATGGCCTCTGCTTGACTCTACAGTCATCCTGCTGAAGGATAATGAGTCAATTATTCACTAAACAACACAAAATGTCACCTTTTGAGATATTTTGAGGCTACATTTACTGAGATAAAAAGGAGGAATGGGATTGTTTTTCAATGTAGGGTTTGTATCACATTAAAAGTCTTAAAGTAACTACATTCAACCCTTAGGCACTGTCCTTGGAATAGACCAAGGTTATGGAACTGATGATAATCATCGCAGCTTATTCAACACTGGCACAGATACAGTACTATGTTGTCGTATTTTCAATTTTGTATTATCGCTAAACCAGCAGACCTCATGTAGACACATTTTCTAGCAGATGAACATAGCTCTGGCCTGTATAAAACCTCAATGTAATGAAGACCAGGGGTAATGGTCCCAGGTGTTCTCTTTCATTATGGTCATTTGAAATGTCGTTCGATCTCTGCCTCCACGGCTCAAAGGTCTGAATGACGGTATTGACTTTGAAGTGGCTCCTTCAAGATGAGGCTGTTTAACTATTTGCCAGACAATGCAGACTGGGACTAACAGAAAGAGAAATAGAGAAAGGGAGAGAGGGAGAGAGACAGAGAGAGACGGGGGGGGGGGGGGGTAACTCCATAGCCCATACTAAGACTAAGACAGGCTGTCATCAAATTTCTCCTCTTCCTTCAATGCAAGCCTTCAATGATGCACACTCCCCTTCTCTAAGTTACCTGCCTCTTTTTGTGCCACACATGTTGGTGGTTGATTGGCAGGACAAATGGAGGTTGTCAAAGTGCTGGCAGGCACTTCTGCTCGCTCCATTGTACACCTCTGCACTCTCCATTACAGGATTGGTTTCAGCCAGACAGAACAGCACCTTGGAACAAATTATGGTACCTGGTGATCTTTAACACCAAGTCAAGCCAGAACGATATGTGGTGCTGCAAGGCAACCCAGGACTCTATAATCTAGACAGTATGGAGAATAAAAGGGCACATACACTAACCGAACACTTTATTAGGAACACCTGTATACCTTCTCATGGTGGAGGTGGTGGAACACCTGTATACCTTCTCATGGTGGAGGTGGTGGAACACCTGTATACCTTCTCATGGTGGAGGTGGTATACTTTATTAGGAACACTTGTACACCTTCTCATGGTGGAGGTGGTGTAATGGTGTGGGGAATGTTTTCTTGGCACACTTTGGGCCCCTTAATACCAATCAATGATTGCTTGAATGCCACAGTCTATTTGAGTATTGTTGCTGACCATGTGCATCCCTTCATGGCCACAATTTACCCATCTTCTAATGGCTACTTCCAGCATGATAATGCACCATGTCACAAAGCTAAAGTCGTCTCAAACTGGTTCCATGAACATGACAATGAGTTCAGTGTTCTTCAGTGGCCTTCCCAGTCACCGGATCTGAATCCGATAGAATACCTTAGGGATGTGGTAGAACAAAATCTGCAGGAATTGCGTGAGGCAATCATGTCATCATGGACCAGAATCTGAAAAGGAATGTTTCCAACATCTGGAAACGTCTTTTCACTTTGTCATTCTGGGGTATTGTGTGTGGATTGATGGCTAATTCTTTTAATTTAATCCATTTTAAATTGAATCTATAACACAACAAAATGCGGAAAAAGTGAAGGGGTCTGAATACTTTCCGAAGGAACTGTACATAAGAAGGGTCAAAGAATTCCATTGCATAATGATGGGAACAGAATTAATGTGTTTTAAAAATACAGCTGAGGGCATTAGAGGCTATCATTGACCTTCAGGGTCAAGAGCCCAGTCCTTACAGACATATCGCCTTCTAATTATTTTTGGAAATTTGACTTGCCATGGTGAAAGGCCAAGGCTTTTGACCTGAATGGGCATCTCTGTTCAATTTGGGGAAAGCGTTAAGCGTTAAAGTCTTCACTAGCTCCCTGGGCTAGTGGTCATGGCTCTGTGAGTGTGACCTTTGAGGTGGTCTGATGATCCTGAGTGTACATCTGGTGGTATAAATTGTTAATGTGAGACCTTCCTTGCCCTCAATGTCACCGCTCCTTTACGAGGTGGAGGAGCCAAAGAGGGACTGAAATACAGAGTCTCTTCAGTATCTGTCAGGATAATGGGCGAACTGAACTCAGACACAATAAAAGCCAATCTCCTGTGAACACAGCTATTCATTAAATGGAAGAATGAGGCTAATGCAGGTTATTGCATTGGATCGGTTTGCTTCACACATGGATATTTGTACATAATTGTTTGTGATTCTGTATTTTTGTTTCTGTGTGTGTGTGTGTGTGTGTGTGTGTGTGTGCGTGTGAGTGTGTGATGAACATGCTCCATGAAGCATCTTGGTCAGATAAATGGTCTTAGTCACATTGATTCTGCATTCCTCACACAGGGCACTATGGGAAAGAGAACTTCCGCAGTGGAGGCCAGCAGGATATGCACAACTACATCTCGTCTGGGTTTGTGACACTAGGACGGGGGCACCTCAAAGGTATCGTCCACACCCATTGTCTGTCTGTCTGTCCGTCCATCCATCGGTCCGTCTGTCCGTCCATCTGTCCGTCTGTCTGTCTGTTTGTCTGTCTGTCTGTCTGATAACCCTGGGGTAATTTTTTAAAACATTTAGCTAATCTCACTCTCATCTCATTTCTCCTGCATCCCCCACCTCCACACATTTGTTAACTCCCTTTTGGAAGAAGAGTCAAACTGTTTAAGTGGATCAGGGGGGAAACTTGGAGATATTTCCAGTGCTTCGTAAACTTCCTCACTTCCAAGCTGTCAGGCAACTTGGGAAATGGGCTTAAAGTAATTAGCTGAACAATAATTATATCTCAAAAGGCTACATGAATGGAGAAGAAGCCTCCATGAGTATACAGCATTGTTCGATTGTGAATGCAAGTATGTTGTCCTTATTGTTTCCTTATTTCTTTTCTCTCCCCTGACTCACTTTAAACAATGGCTCTAAACAATGGCCATGTGTGGCTCACATTATACACAGCGCCGTCAGCCTTGCATGCTGTTCTGTCACGTCCTCGTCTTCTTTGTGCCAGATCACTGTGGACAGGACTGTGTATTTGAAATGAGGGAGAATAATGGAGTCAAACGAACTGACAGACAGGATGCACCGCGAATGTTTTACACCAGCAGATTCCTCTCACATGCTGCAATAACCACAATAAGTACACTGTTGTTTTAGATACATGCTTAGACACATCTCCGGAATTAATATGTTGAAAAGTTCTATATGTAATGATATAGATGGTAATAGATAGGTAATTGAGTTGTTATAAAGCTAAGTAGTGAATAAGTGGCTGTTCTTGTGTCTTTACAGCGCAGCACTCAGTAGACGATTTAGGGCAGCTGTCCTGGCAGGGAGATGTGGACCTTCCTATCTCCTACAGTACGTACCCTCACTGTCTGCCTCCTGCAGGAGAACAGCCACACACACCTCCTTTCTGCTCTCGCCAGATAACACACCTCTCTCCCTATTTCACACTCCCAGACCTTAGTCCCATGGAGTAGGGGTTGGCTGTTAATCGCACCAGCTCTTCAGGATGCTCAGTGCAAGGCCTCCTACTTCTATAATCCTGCAAGTTCAGCTTTTAATAAGCATGGCTGATGATGTTTGGTTTTACCAGATACAGTAAGTAGAGAAACAAAAGCGAGAGGGCTTGAAAGCAGGTTTGGATGTCGGTGCTGGTCTGTTCTCTGAGTATGAAGCAGTCATGGTTGATTTAGATGACTAAGTCAGACAGGGACGAGTGACAGACATTCACATGGGCGCTATCATGATCAACAGTGTGGGTCTGACTGGAGAGATACAGTGTGATGTTGTGACTTTGTCTGCAATCTCATACATGCATAACACTTCTTGTCCATTTTAGGTGTCTGCAAGGTAAGTGATTAACTGTTCTGTTAAAAAGGAAATAATCATACATTTCTGATAAAAAACTTTTTCCTGGCAAATGTGTCAAAATAGTTGCCCTATTTCATCGGATTTAGCGATTATCTTCGTTTAAGCTATTCTGGCTCAGAATGTTTACTCGGAGCAACATGTGTCAACTGGGATTTGAACAAGCACACCTACTCCCTTCTCTTTTAGGCCAATGCTACAGCTGCCGTATGCTAGTAGCTGTCATTTCAAAGCACAGGGCTTGTCAACCTCAATCACATGTCAGTCTAACAATGGTTGTCAATAGCACTCTGCTCCTGTACCTCAATCAGGACCACCTGACTGACAGACATGGAACGTACAGTGTCCCTAGATAACACAGCTGAACCTTGTTACGATACAGTACACTGTGCCACACATACAGTTCAGTATCTCACCTGAATCCCCTCATGCTTTTGTAGAATTTTGCATGTTCATAATGATATTCTGGATTTTCATTTTCATTGTCATTCACTTAGAATCTCTAAATGTGTAAAAGAAGAACGATTTAGCCAATGGTTATACTGTAAATGGGTCGTCTCATGAGGGATTTTTGACTCTCAAGATGGTTTAACAACTGAAAAAAACACCACTTTAAAAGACAAACAACTGCAATAGAAATTATCTCAGACTTCATTGAGCAAAATGTTTAATTCTCCATGGGGGCGAAAGCAGTGAGAAGAACGAACAGTACAAATAGTTGTACAGATTTGAAAATGCGTCAAAGGGTAACAGGCAGCTAATGTAAACAAAGCCCCAGGCGATGTTTGCATTAATATTCATACATCAGTGACATTACACCATACTGTAGCATATGCTTTTCTCATACGTATAAACACAGACACTATCGGGCTGCATGCTAACGTCGCTAATCCTTGTAAAATAGGTGTCTGGTAAAGTGGCTTTTTGGAGGCCTGGGCCAGAGGCTTATGATTGTGATTTATGCAGTATGATATCAGTGTGTTGGTTGAGAGACGGCCAAGAGTGCTGCTGTGGAAAGGTCCTGTCTGCCATCTACCTCCTCCAGTGATGGATAGGGTGAGCCGACGAGGCGGTTTACCGACAGTTGGACGCTACAGATTTATTTGACAGATGGCCAAGCAGCTGCCACACAGTAAATGCTTCTGGAGAATCACTTTCATTCATCTGTTTGACAAACATTGCATTGATCAGGAGTGTTTTTGTCGTTGGTTAAGATATACTTTATATGCCGGCTGATTTACCTAGACTTGGAGGAGTTTGAAGATAGTCAGGTTCTCTCTCGCTTGATTTGGAGGTCATGGCAAGGTTGTTTGTCCATTTCTAGAGAATCTCAGTGTGACAGTAATATCTCTATCTGACTATCCCTGATATTTGACTGATTTGATTTATTCAGGAAGCTATACCCATAAATCATAGTTTGACAAGTTTTGTCCTGGAACCTTTCAGTTGACTAATTGGTGATGAAAATGCAAAGCTTCCCTGAGCTATGGTAGAAATTAAACATATCCTAATAATTTGTATCCTAACTGACTATGATATTGGAGCGTGTCTGAGCCTGTGCCAGTGGGTATAGACTAATGTGTGTCGAAAGTTTCATAATATTATAGCAAATATAATTTCATCCCCTCGTGTCCAAACCCTGAACCCCAGGCCTTTTTCTGCAGAGGGAGCCAAGTGTGTCTGAGGATCAAACAAATTCTCCTTTGTGTGTTAGTTCGCCCGCTAACGTCTCCCAGACATCTCGTGAACAAACATTCCCCTTGTCCTACGGGTTATCTGTCTTTCTCTTTCCCACCCTCTGCCTGTGGCATCCACTGATGTGCATCCTGGTTAATTACTTTTTCATGAGTCGCTCCCTGATTTTTGTCCTGAGGGGAATTGGTTTCTCCTCATCCCAATCCACTTAAGGTGACCTTGTCTCATAGGGACGCGTTGCGCTGCCGTTGCTGCAGCACTCCCGCCCCCCTGCTCCGTAGTCCCTCGGGCTGCACCGCCACACGTTTGGAGGGGAGTTAAAGTAAACCAAGCAGGTGTCACTTGCACGATTACCTCCATTATTTAGCCCTCTCTATGTCTGAGGCCTAATGATACACATAGCAGCTGCAGAGTGGTATCCCAGCAAGGCGGGAGTGAGGGGTATGGCTACAGCAAACTGCCCCTGAACGAGGGTAAGAGGAACAGGGGTACTTAAGGAGGGAGGCAGTGTATACCAGTAGCCTAAAGCACAGTGAGAAGAAGCACTCAGAGGTAGAAACACAAAGGTGCAGCCCAGTGTGGAGGTGAAAAGAGGTATTGAGCCCAATACAATTAAGTCTTGGAGCTCTAAGACCAGCCGAAGCAGCCACCGGAGGGCCGGGCTGAGGGAGCGTTAAAAGCCTGACCCCTGCGGCCTGACCTCCCTCCCAGCAGTGTGAGCCTCCATCGCCCCTCCTGAACACTTCACTGTGCCCTCAATCTGTGTGATGGGGAGGCATGTCACGCCGCGCCAGATAAATCCTAATAGACAGAACTGAGCTCCAAGACAGGCTGTAAGCCAAAAGGGTGGGCATTGTGACCAGAGCATGGAATCCTGAGGCACGGAATTTGTTACCCTCACGCGTCTCTGACTCGTTCTTTTCTGTCACCTAGAAAGAGATTCTGAAGGCTTTATTCATGGTGAAAGTGGAGGATAGAATATTCTGTTTGTGGTCTGTCTTTTGAAAGGGGAGACAAACCTTTTTTTTTTCTACAGTAGAGGCATTACAGAAATGCTCCTGCTTAAGTGATTCTTGTTAATAAAAACATGTCTTGCACATTCGGGTGCATCTAGGGAATAGCAGACCACAGAGATGTCACAAGCAGACATTGTGGAACTGGGGTCTTTTTGATTAACTTCAGACAGACACCATTTATTTACTCTCAATGATTGTATTCAACATGGGGAAGATGAATCGTTGATTCCTTCAAGTAAAATATTAAAACAGATTATTACAATACGGAAGCGTACACACGTGTTTAAGCTATCGAGTGAGACAACTCTGATTGGCCTCTCGCTTGCTTTTTCTCTTCTCTAAGCGACAGCAACGTTTGCACAAGCGGCAATTTCATTTGCTTTCTTGTTGAACATGGCTTGCAGCAGCGGGCAACCTGTCCTCTCTGGCGTATGAATCTGCGACAGCCAAATGCACAATTGAATTGATTCTGATCCTTGTTCAGCCTGTCTATTACAGCAGCAGACTAATGGAAGTGATTATGCCAGCAACATGAATCTTACGCTCCTTCAATCTCACAGGGCCTTCGCACGGCCGTGGGTGGCTGTCAGGGTTCAGTTCTCTCTGGTCGCTCCTGCCACGCAGACAGATACCTGCACTTCGCAACACCCCTACTGAGCCTTGCTCCCCTCATTCTCTCTCTGGCCGCTCCTGATAAACAAACAGATACCCTCACAACACCCCTACTTATCAATGTTCCCCTCACAACAACACCCCTACTGATCTAGGCTCCCCTCACAACAACACCCCCACTGATCTAGGCTCTCTTCACGCATGCTCTGCTGTTATGTGTGTTTGTTCAACGGAAACACATCTGAAGAGCTGGTCATAGATCAGCATTGAGTGTGAGCTGCGTGTGTGTGTGTGCCTGCCTGCCTCCATGTGTGTGTGTGTGTGTGTGTGTGTGTGTGTGCGTGTGCGTGTGCGTGTGTGTGTGTGTGTGTGTTTCTGATTACATGTGGCTTTAGACACCATCTGAATGTTGATAGTATTCTGGCCTTCATTATCTATGAGGGAGAGATGGGATGGGCATGCATTAATGCATTGCTTACTTATCCCAATGTGGCGTTATCTCAAATTGGAAATGTGATTCCCTTTCTTAATCTCCATATCAGATATTGCTGCATATATTGCACTGCCTCACTTCAAATGCTCACTTGAATTCTGAACGGACATTCATACTATTCTGTTGTATTCTCCTCAGATGTTTATATATTGTGTATTTCTGTAGATTCTCAGCTGTGCAATACATACATTAGCTCTATACATCTAGTAAACACATTAAGACAATGTCAAATTAGGGTTTTTTAAAGTAATTCATTCACATGTTATTAGTGTACAGTATATGGACATGCACTCTGTTATTATTAAGGAAGGATACAGTATATTACTCTCTCTCACCACATCACTTCTGCATGCCCCATAAGGTCATTAATAAGACCCATCCATTACTCATGAACTGGGCATTTGGATGGGAATGTCCTAAAACACTTTTTTTTCTATATAAACAATGAAATAGACAGTACAGCAAGAGTACAGATTTGAAGAGACCAAGCATTCAGCTTGGTTGTGCCGTAAACTACACATAAAGACAGTGTGAGAGAGAGAGAAAGCCACTGGCAATGGTTCACCTGTCCAGCTATAGCAGGAGGAACTAAACATGAGAGAGAGGTTGACGATAAGAGCATTTCAAATAAAGGGCATGGGAATGCTACCGTGAAATGTTATTACCATGTTATAAATGTTACCGACCCAACACAGTTGTGAATTTAATGCAATAATGATGAAAAAGCACTTCATTACACATGCAAACCTGTTAGTATGTAGATTAGCATTATCTGCGCTCCACCTGTCAATATCTGTTGTGAAGGGAGGGCAAGGACAGGGCAGTGCTGGACATGCAATTGCATCTGTCAGCATGCTAGGAAAGAGGCGACATGAATGGGGAGCGGTGACCGCAGCCCTCAGAATACTTAACAGGCAAGAGCTGATACTGAATGCATGGCGCACCTCTGCTCTGTTTCCCATTCCATGCTAGGCTTTACAGGTTGTTGTTTTGTAAAGTCAGTACCTGCCCTCACGTTGAAGGGATATCTCATTCAAAGTTCAACCGAAGCTGACACAAATGGAACAAAGGGCTGAAAGATAGAAACGATATCTGACACCCAAAGGCCAAGAAGCTGCAGCATAGCCAGGAGAGGCTGTGTGTTTGGGGTTTTGTTGACTGTGATGCGTACAGGGAGGGACAATGTCCTACTGTGGAAAGCAAATGGTGTAAGCTTCAATTTTGTAAAGGTATATAATCAGAAACCCACACAAACACACACACACACGCACACACACACACACACACACACACACACACACACACACACACAAAGTAACGCCACAATCAGCTCATCAGGGAGAGAGAGACAGAAAACTGCAGTGCACACACATCAGTGGAGATGTGTTTTTGGTTTACACATAAAACCTTGCCTCCTCTATCTCCTCTCATTCTGGGCACAAATGGCTGGTAATTGCAGCTCTGCAGAATGGCGTCAGAAATCACAATTGCGGCTAATCCATATGCTGATGACACCACCGGAGTCCTCATCACGCACTCTCCTCTGGCTGCTTCACTAGGCGACGCCTTTGAGTAGATTTCTAGCGAATGGGGAGAGGCCTACGCTCCACCGTAACAATCGCCTGTGACTGTTGCTTATTCAGGAAAGCACAGCATGCTCACTTTCCCCCAGATCTGTAACACAAACGTAGGGAGGCATTCTATACACCCCAGTAAGCAGACAATTGTGGGCCAGATCTGTTCTCGTTGTGGCACATATGGAGTGCCAGAAACAGCAAGTATTACATGGGCCAGACCTGATCCAAATGTGGGCCAGCCCTGGCTGAGAGTTGACAATTTGCTGTGGGCCAGCTCTGGTATGAGGAATGTGGCCCTGATACGTTCCTGTAGCTACTGGGCCATCTTTGGTCTCAGAGTGGTTGGGACCTGGGCCACATTCACATGCTGGTCAATGTCTGGACTTTTCATGGCAAAGATAATGCTCAGGAATGGCTGCCAGTTCCGGTCCACTTCTGGCCCGGGGAACCAAGTTGCACCTGGGTGACATCCAGATGCCAGTAGAAAACAGACATAAGCCAGATTTGGGCCATCATTTTTCTGCTGACTGGAACAATGGCCACATCCATTCCTCTTTTTTTCACATTAAAGGTGAACGTAGGGAGCCATTTCACAGGAACATTTCAATATCCGCAGCATAGGGCAGAGGAGGAGGGATGTACGGTCAAGGAATGCAGGCTGACTACAGAGCTGTGCTTTTAAATAAGACAGAGGTGTGAGAGCCGAGAGTGGACAGGGATGACAGGTCTGTTATCAGCCCAGTGTGTTGTCCAGGAAAAGAGGAACCAGCAACAACCCCGCCAGAGAGAGAGAGAGAGAGAGAGAGAGAGAGAGAGAGAGAGAGGGGGAGAGAGAGAGAGAGAGAGAGAGAGAGAGAGAGGGGGGTACAAGAGAGACCAAGGGAGAGGGAGAGAAAGAGAGAGGGAGAGAGAGAGAGGGGTACGAGAGAGACCGAGGGAGAGGGAGAGAAAGAGAGAGGGAGAGAGAGAGAGGGGGGGGGGTACGAGAGAGACCAAGGGAGAGGGAGAGAAAGAGAGAGGGAGAGAGAGAGAGGGGTACGAGAGAGACCGAGGGAGAGGGAGAGAAAGAGAGAGGGAGAGAGACAGAGAGAGGGAAAGAGAGAGAGAGAGAGAGAGAGAGAGAGAGGGGGGTACGAGAGAGACCGAGGGAGAGGCAGAGAAAGAGAGAGGGAGAGAAAGAGAGAGGGAGAGAGAGAGATACAGACATACATACATAGAGGAAGAAAGACAGAGGAAGAGAACAGAAGAAGCAGGCAGAAGGCTAGGGTTTTGGAGTTCCAAGGGTGCAATCCCCCGTAATGTGACACATCAATCAGGGCCATTTCCTCGTGCTGTGTGGCCACTTTTTATTACAGCTCATTAAGAGTAGACACCGGTTGGGTGCCAGCAAGAATGCAAGGAGACTTTCATGCTAATTTCTCCCCATTTTGTCCCTATTCATCATGAGCTGAGGCTCATGTTGCTGTGTGATATCGGCAAGAGTACGGGCCCATGAATCTGGACAGGAAGAGCAGTGGCTTTGAAGGCCATATCGGGTAATAGCAGCTATTTTTCTTCAAGCAAATAATTGCTGTGCACATATTTCTGAAGTGCATAAACCGCCCACCAGGAAAGCAGTTTTCTAACATAAAATCACACACAGCGGCTCTTTGAATTCTCTTTAGATATTCTCGTCGGTTAAAACGGTTAAAAAGTATACTTAAAAAGTATACTCTCCTAAAGTTTATTACTGAAAAATGTTTTCTCTTCAGCTACAAATCATTTTAGATATATTATGTAGATTATATTAGATTATATATCTTTTGACAGTCAGAACACCAGACTGCTATTTTACTGGCAATATTGGCTTGGAATTATATCAGTTGAATTAGACTTTTGGTGAGATTTGTTTGATTATAATGCGACATATACTGTAAGCAGAGACATGACCCAAAATCTTTTGGGGTGGAGAGATAAAGAACCAGGTGCCTTTATGGGGCAGTAATGATGCATGTAGCGCTCTCATCTCCCATCCTTATCCTTTCCCATGTCTGGATGTGTCCTGTAATATGCAGGCAAGCAGTACAGCACAGCGGCCCTATCAGACCAGATCTGGCCCGGGGCGAGTGGAGCCTTCATGGGTGGAGGGGTGGAGGCTGAGAACTTCTGCTCCGGGCACTTCATATTCTTCCTATTTCTCTCAAGCCTCAGACAACAGACTGGGAAAAATGACTGTGGGTGCCGCCAACTGTGAAATTAATTGAACTTGTGATCCGAGGGGTAGGGACCAGTATCTACCCTGAGGAGGGAGGTGTGTGTGTGTTTGTGTGTTTGTGTGTTTGTGTGTGTGCGTGTGTGCATGCGTGTGTGTGTGTGTGTGTGTGTGTGTGTGTGTGTGTGTGTGTGTGTGTGTGTGTGTGTGTGTTTATGCTTACATTAGCCCATGACAAAGGAACAGCAGAGCTCAGGGACACTGCATCGCTGGTCAGTTTCCTCGACAAGATGTCTCCGGACATGGCTGGATTACTGCGAGAGTTGACTTGGGTGACATTGCAGCCGACAAGCGTTTTGTTCTGTCAGTTCTTGTCAGGGATTGTTTACCTTGAGAAAGCAGTGCCTTTCACAAATCCTTAATGCTGGACAAATCGGATATATCTTTCAAGCACCAAGCTTGTATTCTTTTAATGACACTCTCACAAATAAGTGGATGATTGCTATAGGTACAGACCTTGTAGCAGTAAATGAATAAATACACAGAAAGCAAGGTTATGAACACAGCCTGCTTGTACGCTTGTACGATAGTGGTCCGTTAACGGCGTATGTTTGGATATGATAGAATTTTATCAGTGGACTCAAGAAATCAATTACAATAAAGCATGCTTCTGGACACACTGATAAATGTTTGTAGGGTGCTGTTACACTTTTATTGGGAAATACTGTATATTTCCATTGGCGGCCCACCATAGACAGAAGGGATGGGTAGAGGCTGGAGACAGACTGCAGATACAGTACATGCAGTGCAGAGAGTAGGCCATCACTGCAGTGCATTGCTTTAAGCAGTTTTTGTCCCTCCAATGGTTCCCAGCTATGCAGTCTCTAGCCCCATGGATACAATGCAATCTGTGCTGCCCCACATTGGATAAGTGCTCTCAAACTCACATCCAGGTCACATTGCACCATGTAACACAGCAGTGGCAGCAGCAGCAGCAGCACAGAATAGACTCTGCCTTGAGGTGGATGGCTGGGGTTTATTAGTGCCAGCAGGCTGTCTGGCTGTAGAGGTATAAACCATTGCAACGGTTAGAGCATGGTGTCAGAGTAGAGTGTCCATCATTCATTTGGTCTGTAGTGAAAGGCGTGTTCAATCTAGGAGACATTCAGGAGAGGGGCAACAGCACAATGAAGGGTACGAGTTTAAACCCGTCAAACAGTATGAGCCAGAGGAACCTGGATAATCGGGATCACACCATGATAACAAGACAAGCAGAGCTTAACAACATTATGAGCCACATAATTGGTGTAATTAAGACAACCTAACAAGGGGGTATTAAAAAGATGTGTTAATACAGAAGATTGAACAGTCAAGTCCCCTCTCGGAGTGGGAGAACAGTGACAGACGACTCTACATTAAATCAAGATTGAGCAGCTTTCTGCCTCAGCCAGATTTTTTTCAGGGCTTCAGGACAAAAAAAAATCTACCACAGATCATTTGTCAAGAGGAGACTTTACCTCCCAAAATGGCTTGGGCATGCATTAATTATTGATGTCTTGCCAGAATACATTGTTATGGAAAATTTTCAAAGAGGTAGTGTGGAGTGAATTGCTTTTCCCGGCATATTACGTTCATGTCTCTAGGCAATGTTGATAGAATATCATCTTGTTGTTGCTTTCCAAGAATGAAAATGCAGCGTGACATTCATTTATTTATAGCAGTCAGAGAGTATAGTGATATTTAATTAGAATGCTTTGAATATGGCGTTCAAATATCATGACCTTCATGAACACAGCCATCTGTGTTGCAAAAAGGCTATGGCTGCTGCATTCCTTAATCAATTAAAACGTGTAAGCTTTTAAGCCGCATTCCTCCAAATATCTGAGATATGCATAATAATGACCTCATTACCGAAGCCGCGGCAGAGCGCATGGGCATCGTGTTGGGTGAGATTGGATGCAAAAAAAAAACACTTTTATCATCTGTAATCTATCCTTCAGAGGACCCCGAAGGAAATTAAGAATAAAATGGAGGAAGGCAGATTGTAAGGGGAACAAGAGAGCGGCTGAGAAACCAGCCACTCAGAAACCAGCCACTCAGAAACCAGCCACTCAGTGCGAAATTGAAACCAAACTGAGTCATTCAGGGCATGAACGCATCTCCAGCCATCTATGGTATTTGTGAAGGCATGCTGGTGCATGGTCGATTGCAAGGTGCATGAAAATACACTTTGTCAAGGACATGGGGTCTCACTACAAATAACAAGTATCAACTGTGTTAAAAGGAATGTTTTGTGTAGAGGGAGAAAATTCAACCAAAGACACACAGAGAACAGTGTGTGTTCCCTTATGTAAGACTTCTCTGTGCTCTACAGCAGATACAGGGTTTGTTATACGTTCAGGATAGTGTTGAGGTTGTAAGTATGTTGAATGTGGTATGGGAGGGCACCTGAGAACCAGAAACCAAGTACAGTACCAGTCATTCTGAGAGTTACAACACTCAATTATGATACCTTATGAATACATATTACATATTCCCACTGTGATAACAAAGGAGAAATTGAAGCCATTGCAGACCAGCTACAGGCATTCATCAAATATTCTGTCCTCCACCCACTTTTAGGGTGCATGTGAGGTGTTTGTTCTGCAGTGTACCAGTAGCAGGACCTTAGTTGTACTATGATACGCTCATCGTACTGTACAGATCATTGATACACAGGTGTTTATTTGAGATGACGTTACAATCTTTTTACGACTGATACAGTACAAGAGGTAAACAGCAGTAATGCTACAAGGTGATAAAAGCGTAACATTTTCACTGCCTCAGTGGTATGGAGGCCAGCCAGGTGAAATAATGCACAGAGACGTGGAAGAGCTGTTTATTGAAAGAGTTTCTTCCCACCAGAACCCATGTTTTAGTCTCAGTAGGCTTTCCTCGTTCACGACCCATATTACTGCATTCAATCATCTGTGGCGTTATTTGAAATTATGGTAAACCCTTTATTTTACAGCCCTGTTTTAGATGGTATTTACACAGTTTTTACTTTGTGGATACCTGCTTAAAACAGGCATGTGAAGTCTTGTGAAAATGACATTTGTTTTAATCATATAAAGAGGGAGACAGATTGCACCTTTAACTGTTGTGTGTAGTGCATGGCTCACAATGACTACTTCAAAGTATTTCAAACACAGCAGGGGGGAAACAAACACATGTAAGCTTTATTTTTTCACTGAAGAATAACAACAAAGAGAGTTGGAGAGCAGGGAGGAAGATGAAAGCATCTTAATCACAATACTTTTGCACTCAATCCAATCATCCCACCCCACAATTTACTAATTTATTCTTCACACACACACACACACAATGTCATCAACTGTGCTCCCTCCTATCCACTAATCAACTCACACCTAACCTCCACTAATCACCTCAAGCCTAACCTCCACTAATCAACTCAAACCTCAACAAACCAATTGTTTTTATACTCATGTCATCCACCTGCTACGTCATCAAATGAAAAAGAAACCTGATTTAGATAAGAATGGCTTACGATACAGTATCTGCTAATTCGATCTCCAACATTAATAATTTTCACATTCACAAGAAAAGGTTCTGTGAATATGCAGGAACATAATGTACTATCTATATGTACCATTCTAAAAGATTACATAAATTAGAAAATAACTTTAAAACATTGCAGGGATCCAAAATGAATCACGTCTAAATGGGGTAACGTCTCATCCTTTGATTATCTCTTCAGATTCTCAAAGTGGTGATTTTAAGGCAAGTAAATGGAAAGTTAAAGCAACATAACTGCATGTTATAACCACAACTCATTGAAGTGAGAACAACAGTTTATGAGAACACACATTGCAATGAAATAGCTATAGAAGATGCTTAGGAGAGGAGAGTGCTATGACTTGATGAAATATCCCAGAGTAAAGGCTGGACTTTGTACAATACAGTTTCCAATAAATCCCAATCACATCACAACACATGCCAGCTATTGCATGCTCTGGTGGGTTTTGACATGATTGTCTTCCCTTTGAATTGAGTCTTAGTAATCACACGCTTGCATAAGGCTTGATATTGAAATGTAAAAATGCCCCAGAATATGCCCAAAGTGTGCTGGCAGAGCAAACAGACATTTATTAGCTTGTGTCTATTCATGTCATTCTGACGAAGTATGAATCTGGGCATGATGATATCTTTGTGCCTTGCCACAAAAGTCGTTAACGGCTATAGACTGGCCTTTTTCTTTCTTTTTTTAAATATTGCATGCAGAGTTAATGAAATCTGTGCAGCCTCTCAGTTGATAAATGTGTCCGGGAGAGGTTGTCAATGTTATTCATGACGGCAGAAGTAATGCATTTCAGCTAAAGACATCCATTGTTTAAAAAAAAAGCAGAAATGTACTCTACAGTTCAATTTCTTTTTCACAGATTCTCCCAAGGTTGTGATTCTCAAATCTCCTTAAATGTGAGAATTATGTACTTCAGTTGATTATTGTTGAATCTAAGTTATTCACTACGTTTACTAAACTAGAATCCCCATCAGGTAATGTAATTCACCATCAAAACTGTGTACATGTACAAATTACAAAAAGCAGTGTTGATATTGTACACACGAAAGCTATTTATGTGCAATTATAAACATTATGATTCAAATTACTCAACTCTGATGCATTGGCGTCTGGCATATTGCCTTGACAATGACATTACTCAGTGGTAGTTGCAAGCGACGCAATCAAAATGTCACTGGCAAAGAAAAGGCTTTAAAATTCAGAAACTGCCAATATGAGGAAATGGAGCCCAAGCCAGATAAGGAGATGAAAAGAAGGAAATGAAATGTACTGCGAGTACTGGCATATTTAATACTTGACCTCATTATTCAGAGTGAGCTAGGAGGTGTGTCTCTGCTTTATTGCCCTTATTGCCCTTTATTGCCCTGCACTGACTATGTTCATCTCAGGAAATTATTATGATCTTTGGTTGCTGCATGACCTAGTTTTCAGCACTGACATTAATGAAGCCAGTTAAGATTAGCCGGTGACTTTACTCACATCATTTTTCTTTTTATTAACTCAACTTTTTGTTTGATTTAGGAAGTTTATCTGTTTTTACCAGTTTGATCTGCCAGGATTTTATCTCACTCAGATGCACATGCAATGTGACCAAAAACCAAAGACCAACAAAGTGAATCAGACACCCATAGGACATCATGTAAATGTCCTAGGGTTGTTAACTGAAAATTAATGTGTGAGTGTGTGTGTGTGTGTGTGTGTGTGTGTGTGTGTGTGTGTGTGTGTGTGAGTGTGTGTGAGTGTGTGTGAGTGAGGTGTTAGGCCTCAGGCTATAACAGCACATGCTTTTACAATATCAACACCGCTATCGTTAACAGTCCTCATATGAGGTTACCATAGCAACGTGTAGAAGTATGTTGTGTGTTTTCACTCTTTTGGAATCGACAGATGTTCGGTTTACACCGGGTTTGTTGGTGTGGACCTGAAGCTTACACTCAATATGCATGGTAATATCCTTCTGGCCCTGCCTTGTGTGCTGAGCAGCCCTGAGGCATGTTCCCTGAGCTGCAGTGTGTGAGCCTGTTGAAACGTTCCCTGTCTGGAATGGTTGGTTGGATTCTAATGAAACCAGAGGATGTTCACATAGGCTAAATGAGATGGAAGCATGGATGATAAAAGACAGATGCTCAGTGAGCAACGTTCTAACTTGTCTATGTCTGGGATCACACAGAAGCAAAAACATCTCAAACCGCTGAAGAACTGACTGAGCATTTCAAGTCAGAAACAGCTTATTACATGAAACATATTCTCATTAATTTGGGCTTAATGGATTCGAGAGTGAGCTGATTGATGATCATTGATATTCAGGCTGATTGTGTTGCATCGACTGAAAAGAGGTACGGATGTGGCAGCGTTTGGTTACTGAAGGGAGTACAAACCTATTAAACACTTCAATTGGATGAACAGATGTCTTGTTAAAGCCAATCACAGTAGACAACAGAGCAATCAGAAACAGAGCAGATTTTTGCCAATAATGTTCTGGTGGATTTAATGAATACACCTTTCTGTTTATTTCAAAAACAATGTGGGAAAACTGGGGTTTCCAGACTTTTACAAGGAGAAGATGGATCTTATCATTGTATAGAGAAAGAAGTCACAAAATGGAACTGAACCCACTTGGTGTAGCCATCATCATGCACCAACCAACTGAGTTCTCTGCACCTAATTGATCTTGGAAATAGGGCATAATCTGGTGATTGATTATTTTAATGGTTAGCTATCTGTTCTTTCGCCACAAAAACTAATTTAGCAGAGGCACATTTCTGGATGTGGAGGCAAAATAAGTCAACAGAGTGTATTTTGTTGCATAATGCAGGCCATTACCTGGGTCTACAGGAGCAGGGCGAGGGCATCATGGCTCCCATTAGATTAAAACAGGCTTCGTTCATGGTTCCCAGGGGACACATTTGTCTTGTGCCAGTCACCAAATATTGGCTAATGGTGACAAATGCGCACTGCAGAGTACAACACTTTACAATTTATACTGTACTCTCCTATATAGGGGCTGTTCATTACTGGAATTCATTGTGCTCTGTGGACAGACTGGGTGATATTGTGTGAATTGAAAGGTACCAATTTACTTTAACAATATGCAGGGGATCTCTTAATCCCCCGCTAGTCCTCATTAATGAAACGAATGGCTGTGAATGCAGGGCCCATGTATCTTTAACTAGCTCTGCTATATAAGGCTGCCTTAAATGCCTGATTGCAGAACCTGCTTAGTTGGCGGCCCTGGAATGTAAAATGGAAGTGCCAGCTTTCATCTGTGCAGCTGCCTGCTCTGTCTAAGGTGGTTCATGTGTAACACGGTCCCCAGGTTGCCCCATTGTATGTGGTGGCAACGACGTCTTCGAGCGACCGATCACTTCCCCGGGTCGTTGGAGCACGAGGTTTGATCCTAGGTTTGAGACGTCTTGGACGGTCATGCAACTGCTGGTCCCGTGTCTGTGGACAGGTTGGCTGTTCTATACGGGTAGTGTTAACCTACCCCGAGCCTTCACGCTCTAGCTGCCCTAGTTAAAGGGGTATTTTAAGACTTCCCAGACGGGCTTATTTGCCCTCTAACGGCGATCTGTCTCTTTCTCAAGTTCAGCCTCTTCCTTCTCAGGCGTCCTCCTCCTTGAGACTGAAGGAATGAGAGAATCAGCTTCCATGCGTTGTTGTTGCATCATGTTTGCACTGGATGCCTTTCCCAATCGCTCTGTCTGGTGAATAACACCACAAGTAGCAGAACTTTGTTAAAATAGACGGATTGTTTATCCTGGTCTCTCTTTTGCACTCAATAATACTGGCGGTGTAATATTGGCTGCTTTATTACCATAGAGTCGGTTGGTAAAACTGTCAAGGTCACATTGCCTTGCTCTGTTCTTGAAATGCATGATGCATTGATTAGAATCAAAGTCAGATGGAAACTGTTCTAACCTTGACTTCTGGTAAATGTTTGCTTTATGTTGCAGCTTTTTATCTATGTAGACAAAGCTTCATAGCATTTAGACTGCAGTTTCTAAACATAGATTAACATGGAGCTTACTGTTGTTGATAAGCGAATCAACGGGTTTTAACGTCTTACATTAAAGTATTCTGATGAAAAGGATGTAAATTGATGATCACGACCCAGCAGGCTTTCGGCTGAATTATTTCACTTAGCACCATTTTGTTTTTTGATGTGTTTCAAACTAATGTGATTTCAATAACGACACATCCATATTGCCTTGATTTTAATGGCCTTTGCCAGAGTTATGTGAACATTTAATTAGCATGACATTATTTGAAATTGTCTCTCCCACTGCGCTCTGTTATTTGTTTCTCCTTTCCTTGCCCTGCTTTTTAACTCTTTCTCTTCAGATTGCCTTTATGAACGATGAGCTGCTCCCTGGTTTTATGTCATCCAATATTGCAAACTGGAAATGAATGATGAATTTCCATATCTGCCGTTGATTGTTTAATCTGCCAAAGTGATAATAGATTTTTAATGGAGTCAGCAAGGAGGTGGTGTCCGCCAGTTTGTAATAGGACCCATTATCTCTCATACACTTCTGATAAGCGTTTCTGGAAAGTAGCTGGAGACCTTTTGTAATTGGGTTTACATCTCCCTATTTCACTGTTTGAAAGGCTTCACTGGTGTGTCAGCTATATAATTTAAACAGGGTGTATAGGAGCGGTATATAGACTCCTTTAGACGGGTGTGTGATTGACTCAACAGGCAACTCCTTTGTGTTCCCCCGAGTTCCGGTCAGCACATCGTTTTATGGTTCCCGAGACAAGAGCAGACACTGCAGATATGAGATTGAATAACTAGATAGATCATAGTCACTGTATGCCTGCTAGCTATTCATCTTGAAGGAGTCATAACCCACAACACCAGTAGACGGATTTGCCTCACACCTAAAAAGGACAAACGGATGGTGGTAGAAAAATGAGGCACTCTCAGAGCGTGTTACTTAAGTATGTTGCTGTACTCTGTCTTTTGAGGAATACCTAAAAATACATTGCAATCATAATCATAGGGGTGCATTCGAAGACAAAACATATATATATATATATACAGTATATATTAATTAAATATTCATTCCATATAACCTGTATTCAAAGTAATCTCACAGCTCTTTGGGATGTAATTTTCTATAATTTACACAGATTTAAAGCAGCCAGTCTATGATCAAAACACAATAACTGCAGACCTATACTTTCTGTAAACAGTCGGAGAAATCTGCTTTGCTTTATTCAGTTTAGATTGTCTCTCAAGTGTATCTTAAAAAAGAAAACCAATGCGTAGGCAAAGCGTGATGATCTCTTCATGTGTCTTATGAAAAGAGCTTAAGATGTTTGGTTAGAGGGAGAGAGAGAGAGAGACATGGAAGAAAAGAGCAGCATTTGACCCGTGCAGGCACACTGACAGCAGCAGTCTTCAGATGGAAGACAACAAGAGCTGTTAAGAGATAGCAAGGTTTTCAATTACTCTGCAGTTTGATGCGCTCGCAGGTGCGTCACGACTCCAAACAAATCAGTCCCTCAAATCGTTGTTTGATTTCTCCTATTCAATGCCTGCAAATGAGCACTTAGGAGACTCCCAGTCTCTTCTCTGCTGAGATTGATGATTGTGTGTGATGACTAAGCATGTTTTTATTGTCATAGGCATTACTGAAAATGGTACATCGAACAACTTCCTATGTAAACTAGAGTACATCATGTAGAAAGATGCCTTCACATTCAGTTCATTAGATCATTCTGCTCTGTTGTGATGGAAATGCAGGATGCATGGTCCAGAGGCGGTACGAATGTCTTGAGGAAAATGCTTTTAGGGCCTCTTCAGTCTTTGATTTTCCCATTGAGTCAGGTACAGTATCTGACTGTGGCTCAGCTGAAGAAGAAAAGAAGGTTGTAGGAAGGGGGATGGGATGGTCATAGAAATGCCATTACTGAGGCAGGCATAACGGAGGGTGTTATTGATTCGCTTACAAAAAGAAGAGGCTTTTCAGGAGGTTTTGGTGTGTGATAAATATTGATCACTTTCAAACAGTGTTTGAGCAACCAAAAATGGAACTCAGGAGGAGTCATGAGAACAAGAATGGGAGGTGAACATAAAGGGAAACTGCAAATCAATGATTGACAGCGTGAACTGACCTATGCAGGCTGTCAGATTGAAACTGGAAAGAGCTAGAGGTGTTTGATTCCTTGATGTTGTGATGTGTGGAATACCTGTGTGAATACTGTACCTCTCCCGAAGACAGGCCATAGATGAGTCATTTTACCTCCTTTCCATTCAGACCACATCTCATTCTCCTGCCTCTTCATCTCCTTAGACCTAACCTCAAACGTTCAATTTATTCCCCCTGGTAATTCACCATCACTTCAGTCGGTAGCTTATTCATATCCCCTAAAACCACTAATGACATGGCCTCCTGTCTACATCCACAATATTACAGACTCTTTTCATATTGGCGTTCTCTGCTCCTTTAACCTGTTTCTTTGGACAATTTGACCCAGCCTACCTACTCTTCACCCTCTTCCCTGACCCCTCTTCTCTCTGATTCTAACAGCTCTCCAATACTGTGAAACACAGCCCTCCACCCACCTCACTGTCTTTCATGCCCTTTTCCCTCTCATCATTTCCAGCCTCCTTCCAGTTCCTCATCTCCCTCATTCCCTTTTGTCGTTTTTTCATCTCAACTTCATGATTGAACCTTTCAGATTAGAGAATAAAAGCCCCTCTCATGCTACACTCCACCCCACAACATGAAAGCTCATCTTTTTTAAGAACCTTCCCTCAAACTCACAGCCATCTTCAAACTAGCTAGACCAATCTTTCTCCCTGTCCATCCATTTTCTTTTCGGAATATCTGAGAGCATTGCCTGTCTGTCAATGTCTTAGCTTCAACCTGCATACATTAAAATAAGCCTGAACATAATAACCTTACTTTTATCCTCTGCCTTCCATTACATGCTCAATGTACTCTGCTGCCTGGCTTGCCATCACCTTTCATATTAATCTTCTCACATCACTTCTTCTCTCTGTCGAGTTCAGGTATGTGCTCCAAAAAAACATTGCTGACTCTCACTGCATTTGATCAATATCTCCCAGCACCATTTTTGTCCAAGTATCTCCCTTCAGTATAATCTCCTACTGGTTCAATCTCTTCCATCTTCCTGCCATCTCTTTCATCTCAGTTGTTGGATGTGCACTGTAAACATTTTCTTCTGTCCCCTGCCTCCAAATGGGTATGAAAACATGGATGGATGTGTATTGTGTACAGTATGGGGGTGAGAGAAATCGGTAGCTTTGATCAGAAAAAAAAACACTTTTTGGATCTTACCTCTTCTACCAGACCTGTTCATTTTCCTCAGCTACTCCACTGTTGTACTGTTGTACACGGCAGGCTCATTAATTAGCTCTGACTCCTGCGCGCAGTGTTAGGAGGGCGCGAGGCAGACTGTTGGACACCCACACAAATCCAATAACACAACGTTGCCAAGAACCCCTGCAGTTCGTTTTGTCGTTACTGTAAAGGCCCGATAGTTATCATCTTGACGTACAGTACAGTACACACAAGTGGAGGCTGGTGGAGGTAGAAATCCGAGGAAGGGCTCATGATAACGCATGGAATGGAATGCATGATGAGGAATGGTATCCAAGATGAGGAATGGTATCAAACGCACGTCATGATACCACTGATACCATTCCTCATTCCATTCCATGCATTACAATGAGCCCGTCCTCCAATTTCTACCTCTACCAGCCTCCACACACAAGAAGTGCCTAGAAATGCAGGGCACAGTGGTTGTTCCATCAGAAACCACGGTGAGACACGGTGGCGTGACCCTCGCAACGGGACGTGGAACGCTAGCCGGGCAGAGCCGTACTGTGCCACCCACCACGGTAACACAGAGGACAGGTGTACGGCGCCAATTACCTCCCTTAATATGCTAATGAAAGGGAGTCTCACTGCTTTCCAAATAACAGAGCCATCTCCACCCCTGCCACCGTGCACAATCTGTAATTAATGTGGGCATTACCAGACTGGAGTGCCGACCGCAGCCTGCCGCTGTTTATTTGAGATACTTAAAACTTAGCGCTCATCATTATGGGCGAAGGCAGAAGCTAAGGCGACTAATCAATGAAGCCCATAGCTTCTGGAGCAGCGAGCGCCTCGGCCGTCACTCCATCACTATCCGACTGCCGCTGTTGGTGCTGCGGCTCAGGCTCTCTCCCTTTCTACGAGAGGATAGCGCTGCATTAATCATGAGCCTCATGATACATGCTACCAGACGAACGCCATCCATCCGGCACAGTCACACAAGGCGCCTCACTGTGTTCAATGACTATTAATTAGCATCATCGTACCCCAAACTGTTTGCGGGTTGTGAGCGATCATTTAATTAGGTAACTTTAGATGGGAGATATATCCCAAACATTTTTTGAGGGAAGGGTAACCAGATAAGGAGCAAACAGCTCATGCAGCTCCAATAAACAAAGTTAACTGTGTACAATAGTACGCACAGTATCAATCATGGTTATTATGTAAATAGATACAATTAACTGCTCTAATCATGTTGCGGAACACGTTCTCCATCAGATTAGTTGCATAACAAGGGTGTTGGGGAAGACGGGAGGCTAGCTACTTTAAATCCTCTGAAAGTGCCAGAAGTGCGAGGGAGACGAAAACAACTGCTAATAACAGGAGATACTAAGCCGAGTCATCCCTCCTTCCCTGAAAAGCCGGTACAATAACACCCACTTCCTTCAAGCGTCCTGCTCAAAGATTCTCTGAGTAATTGGAGAAAAGTTAGACAAAGGATGGCACATCACAGAAGGTGAGCAAGTAAAACCACATTTACAAATAGGACTAACATCAGCCACTTACTTACTTACTTATTAAGGCTCAAAGCCTTCTGTACAAACACTGTATAAGAAAGAGACTCTTTTGAGAGTTTTCTGAAGTATGTTATACCTTCTGTTTATACCTTTATTTATACCTGAGTGTTTTCTCCCTGCATATATAGACTCCATGTCCCCTGATGCCCAAGACTCAGTGTTAGATGTGGGATTTCCTGTACATGAGTCACAAAGTCAGCCTGAGGGGGAAAAAGGGTTTTGCCTTCGCTTGACTGGAAGCAGCATGCCAGACCAAACCAGAGCATGATTCACCTCAGTCTCCACCAAGACAGCATGGAGGCGGTACGAAACATGATCCATAATCGATGGGGACGGATCAAAGATCGTCATGCCAGGGAGGGCCACATGGGGGAAGACGTCATCTGTAAAGCCAGCCTAGCACTCTCACCCCCCTGGCATTGGTCTCTCTGAGGGGAGGGAGGATTGTCGGAGAGCCTTAGAGCCTCACACAGAGACACAGATCTGTCAGTGTAATAGATGGACCTCCTAGCACATAGCTGGAGAGGTCCAGAAAGATCTTAGGGGCGGTGGCAGCCACGGCACCCACTTAAATGCTCAGTTTCCAGGAACACCTAGATTTGAAACCTCCTATCCACCCTTTGGTGTGTTCCAATGAAATGAAACCTCTGATATTGTACCAATATAAGGTACAGTGCCTTCTCTGTGGTGCTTTATGACTGTGAAGTTTACAATGTGCATGATTGAGTGATTTTGTCTCTTCAAAATGTTGACTTTTAGTGAGTGAACTCAAATTAGCAGAGCTCTATGGAAAGCCTGCAGAAATTGAACTGAAGTATGTAAACATTTAGATTCTGTATTCCGTACACTTACGATAAAATGTCAGTGAGCAGCCAGCTCCAGCTCATAATTGCAAAGTCATTAACAGATCTGAGTTGTAATTTTCTAGTTTGTGGTGTTTTCACAAAGCCTGACATTTCTCCTTCATTATTTAATCATCTCCCTTATTAACTATTGCCTAATGCTGAAATACAAATATAATTGCGGAAAACATTCAAAGCAATCATTGAAACAAACAGTAGAGAAAGAGAAACTAATTTGCAGCTAATTTTCTGAGCAATGTACCAAACACAAAGACCCCTTCTTGAAAAGCTTAGCATCACTACAAATTAATTGAAATTTTAACATATGACTCATCCATTGTAAGAGCATTCTCTAGTGAAGATACCCATTACAGGTAATTCCAAAATATAAAAAAGCAATGCTGTTTTTATATCCTGTTTATACATGTTCATCTTTCACTTTTATTTTTTTTTTTACTTTTGCCTGTGGATACCTTTCATAATACAGGCTTCTCTCCTATGACTCCAGTACGTTTTCAGGCTTTGTTGTTCTATTCACCTTGGATCTCCCTCTTTCTACGGACTCATCTACCAAGAAGGTGCATGCTAAGGCACGGATAAAGGCAGCTTTGAATGATGTTACTTCTTTCATATTTAAGAAGACATCAGATAAATCTGTGCTTATCCTTGTTAGCAACTCGGTCACCTCAGGAAGAAGCTCTTCAAGGCAAGATCAACCAACGTCGGTAAAGTTACAACCTGTTTTTGGTTTGTGTCAATCATGTGCAGTTACTGCGTCGCTCCCCTTATACAAACTAGTGACTTTGGTTGCACTATAAATATTTCTGGTGAGTAAAAGCTGTATATATATACCATATTAATTACAAAATAAAGATGACACCTCCCACTCTTCCTAGTGGGGTCTGTTTTCAGTATGTGGTACAGAACACTAGTGATTTTGTGTCGACACTGGCATTGGCAGATGAGCTGGATGAAAAATGCCCCGACCCCCTGAAGATTTGTCAATGTAGGGCAGATACAATTATAGACCAGCATTAGTTAAAGCTCCTGTGTCTCAGCGTGTCTTAAAGCAACAGTGACAAGTGTCCAGACCTAAATTGCACCCTGTTCAAAGCACGATCTCTTATTGTGCCTCAAAATGTTACTGTGTAATACACTGTACAGTGGTAGTAGTATATTGACATGGCCAGTCTGTGACACTGATACGTTTCAGTCCTTGTTTTAACTTGTATGCTCCGAAAAGCTTTATCAGACCATTTTGATGTGTTTTCTGTGAATGTTTTCTCTTGACTCACTCCGGCACAGTGACAGAGTGAGTCATGCTTTACCCGTGGGTGGCCCCTCTTGCCCATGTCAATGTATATAATACAACAATACTCATAATTGAAGGCACTGTGACGAGAAGCAGCAACTACACTGTTATATGCACGTGCATATCCCATTATGGAACATTGTGTACATAGAAACCTCTGGTCACAGCCCATATCAATACAAAGCCCATTTCAATATGAAGCCTGTGTTGATGGAAGGCTCTGTCAGCCAGGGCTGTAACTGTCCCAACTGGTCCGTGTCCCTCGCTTTCCCACCAGGTGTGAGGAGTAACATGGTGAGCCACCCGTTGGACCCACACAGCTCTTCCCACAGCGCCAGGGTAGTGCCAGGGTAGTGCCAGGGTAGTGACACGGCGTGGGCTCCCATCATTACAGGCGGCCCATCCATCCATCCGTCAGGTTTCTCTGACAGAGCCAGAGCAGGGGAGGTTTTTTAAAATGGATCTGGGTCACAGTGGGATCCCTCCCTCTGCTCTGTCCATCCTCTGGAACCTGAGAGGGCTCTTTTTCATTTGTGCCCAATATGCCTGCATTTGTGCAACCAAGCCTATATGATATGCTAGGGCGATATTTTCTGCTGCATTATCCATAATGTACAGTATACCTATGCTGTAAGTGTGTATCTTTTACAGTGGATTTACAGTAAAACATTTCTCGGGGCGAACAATATGATAAGTAATACATTGACATACAGTATCAAGTCTGGATGATTAATCTCACAAACCAAAGCAATCCCATGGAATCTGCTCCATTTTCCTGGCCCTCATTGTTGAAGGAGCACTTTTACAGTTGAAAGACAGAACCTGAGGTGCAGAAGTTCCATAACTCGCACAATTCAGATAATGATGTTACTCATTTCAAATCCCTCCGAGCTCCTTCCACTAACATTAGGCTCCAGAGCCCTGTAGGCAGCACAGCTGTTCACGCAAATGTTCCACTCCTGCCCACATTCTCGACTGGTTTTACATGAATGGAAACCTCTGTATAGATCTCTCTGTTGTATGACTACACAATATCTCCATTTGATTCATACTTGGGACATTTGCATAGTGAGGGGTGGGGTGGGGGGGGGTCCTGAGGCCTGGCTTGTTTCCACCTCCTCACTACACGACTCTTTTGGGTTGTTTGTCAGAGATAAGCAGCATCTGGAGGGTTAAAGAGGGAACATTTTCTGCAAACAATGGCATTTGTTATAATACAGTTTTTAAAAGTATTATATTTCAAGGCACAGGGCTGTTCTCACCTTGGATTCATACTCAGTTGTAGAGATGAGCCCTGATCAGACAACGGTGGGCGATGAGATATGAACTGTATCATAACCACTATATAGTATAATACTATAGTAGCTGTTCTCGCCAGTTATTACATGTACCTGTACAAGCAAAAGGAAAACCAACAGAGAAGGAGAGCATTTGATTGCATGAGCAGTCAGTCAGTCATCCAAGGCAACATTTGAACCATCTTTAAAAACCGTTGGCCTGTTCTCCCAGGTTTAAGAGATGGTCGGCTGGTCTTCCCTAAGGATGGGCAACTTGTGCAAATAGGGAGATAGCAGTGTTGTTGTTTTTTTTCAAGTAAGCTGTTTGCTTGCCAAGCTCAAAGCAGGTTCGTTTAACTCAGCCATCTGAAGATCATATAATTGGTCCCCTGATCAAACCAGAGTGATTGAACAGCTGTAGTTAGTGCAGGGATTGGGCAAAAGTCTTGTTTTATGTATGTAAAGGATACTGGGATTTGGAATACTAGTACATTGTCATTTAAGACTGTTTAATTGGACCATGTTTTCTGTTGTTGGTTTTCTGCTCTATTGTGCTTGTCTGAAAGATGCTGAAGCTTTGTAAAAAATCACGTTTAACAAGGAACTTTGAGCTATTGTCTTGATGACGTGAATATTTCCACCAGAAAGGGTTAGGGTTATTTATTAATTTTTTCCTCCCCAAATGTATTTTATTTGCATTTCCAATTACTTAGTTAGAGGATAAAGAGAATGAAATGCGGGCTTGTGTGTCTCTCTTGTAACTGCCACCTCTCACCATTAGGAAGTCCCTGTAACAGAGAGAGACCAACTGTTCTCCTTCACCAAAAAGAACACACTGTCCTGTCACTCCAAATTAAAACACGTAATTTGAGTCTTACCAGGTTACTATGTTCCATTTCCTATTGTGTTAAGCCTTCTAATGGGATGATAAATGAAGTTGTTTAAATGCAAATAAGGTAGAGTTATCAAATATTCATGCCCTGTATCTTCCTCTGCTGTAGAGGAAAAGCTTGCTTTGTGTCGACTAACCAGACGTAATTGAATAAAGGGAACTTTTCATTCTCTCATATGATTTGAAGTCCCACAGCTGTCAGAGGATGGGAATTTGAAATTAAATCTGTCTTACCTCATCCTTCATTGCTCAAAGGGGAAAGTATAAAATGACTGCAACACAGTGTGAAAGTAGCACGAAAGGTCATGTTTCAACAGACCCATGCTTGTAACATGGTAATAAGCTACCATTGAAATGGATGCCCATCAAGCCCATGTTGTTATCCTACCTCCGTGACAGATCAAAAGAGACCATGAATCAATGGGCAGCAGTGATGCAGTGCTCAGCGGTGGCCTCTGTGGAGGATGAGTGCGCACAATACCATAAATCATCTGAACAGACTTCATGAAGACCTCTGACAGGCAGACACAGCTATACACAGCTATCTATAGACAGAATTCAGAGTTTGGGTTTTGAGACGAAAAGACAGTTTAAACAAAAATGTTGTCAGTGGGAAATGTGTGGCCACTGGCAAACGTGTTTTGATTTTGTTTCGATTTATGTTTTGTTTGTTGTAATTCAAGGTGGAATCCACATTTCAGATAGAAGTAAACAACATAAAACATGTATTAAGAGGAACAACATGAATATTTTCATAAAATATGTTTTGATTTTTAATATTAACTTTCTCATGTTTTTCCCCAACAGGCAACCATCAACATGATTACCAACATAGTCACCTGGACCTCACAGCTCTGCACACACCGAAAATTGGTAAGGATATCTAAGGTTAAGATTTCAAGTAAATCTTAGATTATTGTTGGTACTTGTGTTGTCCTAGTCAATATTTCAGATAGACTTACAATTTGTAGAAATGCAGAAGAAGGTTTGTAGAAAGCTGATGCGGTATGTACAGTATCATTCCAGCACTCTTAATCTCATGTGACATAGAATATTGAGATTTACAACGCCCACATTATGAGCAAATTATGTGACGGTTTACACACTGCCAACGGGAGCTCTTGAGTACAGTATGCCACCCCGATGGCTTCATTTACCCCAGGACATGGAATGACTCAGTCATAATGATTGCTGAGATGCATTTTTTTGGCAGCTCTAATAAGACACATGGACATTGTCTAAATTGAAAATGAGTCGAAAGATGTTCTTTCAGATGTGTGAATGTAATTACTGACAAAACAATTTTTCTGGAGGGGAAATTAAAAGCTTAGATAGCAAATGAAATGCGGTTTGAAGAAAATGAAAAACAAAAATGTATGATAATCAAATTTATGCAGTTCACTCAAGTTATTGAAAAACTGCGCCCTTATCTATTTCTTTAAATGTATTTTTCTATGAAAAGAGAGACTTTTTTTTAGCATGGGATTACTGAGTGGTCACACCTCTAAAACACGGTGAAACACCTCTAAAACACGGTGAAACACCTCTAAAACACGGTGATGCAATCAGAGAGTAAAAATCACATATGTTTTATGCCTGGGTGCCTCTCCATCTATCCAACATGATTGGCCAAGAGCAAAGTCAATATCTTTTAGAATGTTCATGCTGAGAGTTCAGCTCTGAAACATCACACACACTCTCTGTTTCAATATCACTGAAGCTGTAAACTTCAACTTATTGTCAAGCTACAGTAGTATCCACTCATCCTGGATTTTTAAAGGCCATGATTTTCAAAGGCAAAAAGACAAGAATGGAGAACTGGATTGAAAAAAACTGTTTAAAGGCAGATTCAACCTGGGCAAACCAGAGCTGAAGATGTTCTATTCAGCTGTGTGCTGTTCATGACCTGAACAGCACACAGCTATTCTATCACATCTGTTGACTAGTACGATCAGTAAATTGTAGCAGATGTGTATGTAATCAATACACATAACAATGTTCGTTGCAAACAAAAAAGGTCTGCCACATTGGTTGAAAATACTCTGAATCATGTTTGTTATTGATCCTTTTTCTCTTACTTGGATTTGTTATGTAGCCCACAGAACAATGAGACATGGTAAGTAATACACATATACCCCTGCTGTACATGTGTATTCCCTTCCTCTTTCACACATACTGTATATGTCAACCACTGTTGTGACAGTCAGTGACAGTGACATCCCGTAGAGCACTGGGGTCGAGGCAGGGGGGACCGCTCTTCCTTTTTGCTCCGACTGAATGCACCAGTGTTGAAGCTGAACTCTTTCCCCTCACTTTTCTCTCTTTATCTCTCTCCTTTCATCTCTCTTCTCTTGCTAGGTTAACTCCCATGCACTGTTTGCATTTGTGAAATCTCATTAAGAACCGTGTTAATATTTTAGTCCATGACCTCTGTAGGAGCTGATCTCACACGCACACGCACGCGCACACACACACAGTCCCACACACACACACACACACAGACACACACACACACTCACACACAAACTCAACACTGCCTCTCTCCTTCCTTCCATCTCTCTGGCTACCACATCCACGGCCTCTCTCTCATTTTGTGTCTCTCTCCCACTCACTGAACTTCTTTGCCACATGCTCCTTGGTGTTGTGTGTCCCTGTCCTCTCTGCCGCAGTAGTCACCCAACCCTATTTATAAACCTGCCACCAGTGGCCAGCGTCTCCACCGAGCCCTGCCGCCACCTCACCCCCCCTGCTGCTCCAGCTCCAGCTGCCTGCACCGTGACCGCGTGTCCCACATATCCACAGGCACACAGGCCAGCTAGGCAGGCGGCGCAGAGCAGCGAACCGCAATGGTGCCACACTTCCTTGTGACAGCCAGAGCACAGAGTGCAGCCACAGCCAATCAAATCACACCAGGAGTGCACTGTTATGTTTTTACAAATCATGTAAAACTCAGGTTTGAAAAGTCGATTTGGTGGACTACAGTCAACACTGCAGTACCCACCCACCCACCTCCTCTCTCTCTCTTCTCTCCAATCTCCTCACGCATCCCCCTCACCCTCACACTCCCTATTCCCCTGTCTCCCCCAGTGAAGACCCCCTGTGTATCAGCCCCGTGTGTGTGGCGTCCTCTAGGCTGCTGATTGGCTGATTGTGGCCTGATTGCACTGTGCCAATCTCCTCTGTCTCCCCTGCAGAGAAGCCCCAGCGGATGAACAACATCCTGACATCGCAGACGGAGCCGTACGACCTGTCCTTCTCCCGCTCCTTCCAGAACCTCACCCACCTTCCACCCTCCTACGAGCTGGCAGTCAAATCCGAACTAAGTAAATATTCCTCTCTCAAGAAACTAAGTGGGTGGTCATTCATTTCATCTGCCACCTTGTTTGCCTGATCTCCTGCTTGGAGCCCACCAGCACACAAGGGGGGAAAAAAGGTTGATCTTTGCACATTGCATTGAAGTATTGCCACACATGGCATTACCAGTGATGCAATAGTATCCCTGTATGGATGTCCATTACAGGGATATGTACATAGTGATGTACACAATAAAAAGCCAATGGGGTTATGAGCTGAGTCTAAAACGGGGGAAGCCATGCCATGAAATGCACAACCAGGCGTTAAAGTCGTCAAATTGGCTCTTATCGTCATCCCCACATATCGCCCCAGCCCATAGACTGACATCTAATTGGCATATAATTTGGCTCCATCTGTGGCCCATGTCATGTTGCTAATGTGTGTTAATGACATTTCTCCAGCTGAACATCCCGCCTATATGCCTACAAGATGGGACTGATGTCTTAGAAATGCTATGTGGGTCACCTCGATTATCCCCATTACTTCCTCTGCCTGATGATGAGACTTTTATCATTCTCAGCCTCGCTGACAGCTGCATGATCTATGATCTTCTGATCTCATGTGATTGGTCACATGTGGCATGCTGGACAGCAGTAGTTCTTTCCCGTTGGAATGTTCAACAGTGCAGTGTGTGCAGTAGGACGTTTTTGTTTGTCACTCTCAGTGTGGACAGGGAAAATCAGTGTGACTCAACCCTCAACCTGTGATGTGGACAAATATTTGATAACTGAATCATATTGCTGTTTCATCTACTGAAGTGCTGTTTAATAGAAAGAAACATACAAGACCACCACTATCCAAGGATTCAGTGACCTTGATTCTAAAGAAAATAGAGGTCTCATACATGATGTATTACCTTAGTGTGCTTGGTTATTAATGGCAACCAGGGAACAACAATATGTTCCGTTTACACTAGGCCCTGTGTTACATCTAAGGGAATGTAACATGGGGCCTAGTGTAAAAGGGACATATTGATTCTGTCTCTCTCTCTCTCTCTCTCGCTCTCTCTCTCTCTCTCTCTTATTAACCCTCTCTTATCTTGTAAGCACACAGAAAAGCACAGAGATTAATTAAATGAAACTAAAAGTAGCCATCCAGTTTGCTGGGCCTCTGGAATATTGGTCAGAAAAAAAAGTGAATCCTTTTCTAGTTCTCTACCTCCTTACAGCTTTGTGACAGCTCGTCTTATAGGAAAGCTATTTCATTCTCTGCCTCTCCTGTGATATATGTGGTGTAAGTACATGGGTGGCTTTTTGCAAAGGGAGGGTCTTTGGAAAAAATCCCAAAAGTAATATAATTAGTCGGTTTTTTTAATGAAACCATCTGGATAGATGAGGACGAAATCAAATTAGTATGGTTAATTTGTGACTCTAAATGCACACACTGTACACGTTCTTCTACTTCTCTTGTTCTCGCTGTCCTTCAGCAGCGACTGGGAATCTGAGATGGAGGACACTCCTCTAAAATAACCTGCTCAGCTCCTGGAAGGAGGCAGAGAGAGAGAGAGAGAGAGAGAGAGAGAAGAGAGAGAGAGAGAGAGAGAGAGAGAGAGAGGCAGGAGGAATCTTATTTGGCTCTGTTTTCTTCCTCCTCAATCACCCTAAAAGGGATTAGAACACTCTTTAGAACAACACAGCCTCTTTAATCCCTATGTGGCGAACAAAGCAAAATGATCTCACTGTGGCCCTCTTCCTTCTACTGTGCCTTCATCTAAATCCCTTCTAAAGATCACTTTTAATTGATGTTTCACAAGTTTCACAAGGGTATGTGCATTATGTGATTACTGTTGCTTCTGGGCTCGGACAGAGTGTTTGGATCAATAGCCGCCATAGCTGAGTGTACTCGCCATATTGAATTTAATCTTGGAGAGTGGAAGCTTTGGCTTCGTTAGCCACTGTTGGGATGTTGTGGTGTTTGTGGTTCACCTCATGCTTGAGACCCCTTGACCCCTCTCCAAAATCTAATGAATTTTTGAAGTGCAAAGTCATGTTTGCATGGCAGCAAAATGAACCCAGCATCTGTAAAAAGAAAGTAAAAAAGGGAAGGAAATATTCATCCTCTCTGATTAATACATGCTGTAAGATCATACACACAGGCCCCAGGCACACAATAGAGACCCGTCAATCATTACACTATGGGTGGAATCTACATCAACCTGGCAACAACAGACAAGAGTTGCGTTTCAGAGCAATCTCTGGTTGTCACGGTCAATACTTGCCAAACTAACATGGCAAGAGATAGAGTGTTGCATCATTCACACAAAAGTGTATGCTAATAATGTAGCCTCAAGCCCTGTGTGTATTATTTAGGAGGCACATTTTATCATAAGTTAAAATCAAAGTATTTTATTGCCAGAGCTAATGCATCTAAGGAGAGATGCTGTTACATATTGTGGGCCAGAACCGGTCTTGTGGGGGCACACAGTGCTGGAAATGGCAAGTACTATATGGGCCAGACATGGTCTGAATGTGTGCGTGTGGGGGGGGCAGCTCTGGGTGAGAGTAGGCAATTTTGTTATAGGCCAGCTATGATATGAGGAATGTGTCCCCGATATGTTTCTGTAGTTACTGGGCTATCTTTGGTCTGAGTGTGGTTGAGTAGTACTGGAAAACAAAGTCATACCTGGGTCACATCCACATGCTGGCCAAGGTCTGGCCTTTTCATGGCCAAGGTAAAGCTCAGGGATGGCAGCTAGAGTCGGCCTACTTCTGGCCCGGGGAGCAAAGTTGTATCTGGGCCACATCCGGCTGCCGGGAGAAAACAGACGTGGACCAGATCTGGGCCCTAATTTCTGTGCTGACAGGGGAGTACAACAATCAATTCAATCAATGTCTTTCTTCCATATGTCAAAGCCTTGTGCAACATTGTGACACTCCTTCTGGCAATGATTGGACACTTAAGATCGACCTATTCATTGAGCTACGGGGCATTCCTGGTCGATGGTGGGCGGGCTGTATCCTCAGGGTTAGTTATCTTGACATTTCCTACCATAATGTCACATCTAGAGTGAACCCTGGAGAAACAGACAGGATGTTATAGCCACAGGCCTGTCCTGGGTCCACCGTCATTTGTAATGCACAAGGCTGGGGGAATCAAACCCCACATGGGGGTAACAATAAGGTGACCTTCTCTACCCAGCCATGGCATCCATCCAAAGGGGAGAGTTCTAACATCCACACAAAAAACGAAATCCTCATACTCTAAACCTCAGTCGAGCAGCAGTGTTGTTCTAACATTGTTATTCCAAGCACAGTGCTCTTGAGAAGCTCAGTATTTCACTGCGGCTGAGGTAACCACCCCCAGCTACGGGTGACAGCTAGTCACTGTTGTTCTAGGGTAGCATCACTCTGTGGCCATCAGTCCCATTGAAAAGCAGGTAGCCTGTTTAAAAGTCATTCAATAGGTGCCTGCAGCTCTCCTCATGCAGGTGTAATGGCTTAAACATCAGGAGTGTGTTGGCACTCACTGATGAGTGCCCCTACTTTTTGGCATGAGAGTTAAATCGCTGGCTACCTCCAGTGCCAGGCTGACACCATTGACTGTTATATTGTTGAGCCTCGCGGCAGGCTGATCGTCCTCTCCACACCCGAAAAGCAGTGCAATTATTGTGATGAGAGCTGCTGCCTTTCCTCGTGAAAAACAGTTACAAAATGTTTTTTTGACGGGATATGTAGGAGTTGACATGCATGCATGTCATAGTAGAACTGCGGGGCAGATCCACCCAAGGTAGGCCGGAGGTATGGAATAATTTTCTCTATAGAGTGTAATGTTTCTAATTTCCCTCCCCCTCTCTCCTCGCCCTCTCCCTTTGTCTAACTCAGGCGATAAGGACATAGATGAGTACTACATGCGGAAGCGACACCACCCTGACATGGCGGCCCGGGGGACCCCCCACATGGTGAAGTTGAACTCAGAGCCACAGCAACAGCAGCGCCAGCGGCCACGCCGTGTCCAGAGGGCGATGTCCCAGGACCACGTGCTGTCCCCCGAGAGGACCCCGCGCCACGACTACGGCCTGTCCTCCTACAGCGGTATGGTCTCCTACGGCAGCAGCCGCCATCTCTCAGAGGAGCAGCTGCTCTCCACCGACCGCCTCCACTCCCAGGACCCCCTGCTCTCGCCCGACAAGATGCTGTCGCTACGGCGCTCCAACTTCCGGAAGGAGGCCATGTCGCGGGCGCTGTCCCACACGGACATGTTTGTGCCCACCACGCCCGTCGTGGACCGGGCCTACAAGATGACCAAGATGCACTCCCATCCCAGTGCCTCCAATGCCGACTCGTACAACACGCTGACGGTCAACCCGCCCACCAACAAGAGGCAGCAGTTTGCCTCGCGACGGACACACACGGTGGACCATCTACAGTACCTCCCAGGCCACCACCATAACCAGTACCGCACGGCCAGTAAGAACGAGGTAACTGTTTAACCAGAGGGTGGCTGGCCAAGGATTCCTGTGTCAACAGACAACAGCTGAGACGGCAGAAACTCTCCAGTCAGCAAATGCCCCAGGCAGAGGTGTGCAGCCTCCGTAGGTTTTCTTTTTAAAGTAACCAACTAAAAAACTCTTCTTGCTTTCAGCACAAGCTCTCTGTGTCATTCAGATTGGGATCATCACAGCTAGAGTCAACAATCACAAAGACATCTGTGCTTTTCTCTCATAGAGCAACATAAGGGCTTTGCACGTTGACACATAAGGACTGCTTTAAGTCAGGGGATGACTGAGGTTATTTTCTAAAAAATTGGGATGGAACTGGAAAGGAACTGGATCAACTTTATAAATATATACATATATTTACTATTTGTATTTTCAGTCCTTGTTATAGCTTTAGAGATTCTTATTGAACTTAAATGGTGTCAGCACTTCAAGGGGTGCCTCTCAAAATTGTCCCATTTCAATGATGAAGTGGATTTGTGGGTTAAAAAGCACAATTATTGAATTTGTTTTCTTGTTTTATTCTTCTCCTTTGGTAAAGGCCAGCACATATCAGCTTATTAGTGAAAACAGTGGCACTTTCTGTTGCATAGATGATTGTAAATAGGCTATATTAGCAGCATATAGGAGAAAAGCTGGCCCTGTGGAATTATGGAATTATGTTTGTACCCTGAATCTATAGTGGATTCACAACTAATGATCACAATGTCATATTAGTCAAACCCCCCAAACTAATACTTGATTCTACAAATGTGTACAATAATGTGTGTGTGTGTGTGTGTGTGTGTGTGTGTGTGTGTGTGTGTGTGTGTGTGTGTGTGTGTGTGTGCGTGTGCGTGTGCGTGTGCGCGTGTGCGTGTGTGCGTGTGTGTGTGTGTGTGTGGACCGGTATGTGTGTGTTTCTTTTTGTTGTTTTTTACTGTGCTTGTGGAATGATTCTGTATGGCTATGGTTGAATCAACCTCACGCCACTGTTAACTGGCAGCTTTAGAAGGTAGTCACTGCTCCACAGGTAAACATGTATATGCTTATTTCAATAGCTATATTTTTTTCACTCACAACCTTGCTATACCATTAGTGGGGATGACCTCAATCTGTTTTTGGCCAGGAAAAGCTGCTTTCATTTTGACATATCAATGACTCAGTGTTATATTTATGACTCCATAATATGTCAGCATTGAAGAATAGTTGTTGTTATGTGGTCACAATGGTTACATTGTCGCAGCGGTCTTGGCGTAACTGAAACAATCAACAAAGAGGACATCATTATAATCATTAGCTAAGCAAGGATTAAAAACTGTGAATTGTTTGTCCAGAAGTTTTCATTAAAAGCAATGCCTTATTGTGTGGAATCCCATACTTATATCCCATGTTCTTAATTGTACAATCATGCTTGTGTTATACAGTATGTATTGCGCCTATCTTGCTCTTGCGTAACCAGCATTGTATGTCCTGTTTTAATCATGAATAATTTACCAGCAGTACCAGCGGCTAAAAGACCAATACCTCAGATTCTCTTTAGAGTCTAAAAGTGTACGATAATAATCTTAAATACACAATCTAAAATGTTCTTTGGAAAGGAAAAGGAACATGTTTGTTCAATCAGAGGACCATAGAAGTCTTAAAATGAAAGAAATATCTGATGATAATTGTTATTGTTTTTCACATTATCTAATTCACAGGATTTGCCCTCTCATATTAGGAAAACTCTTACAAACTGGTTAAGGGAGGTCAGTGTGTGTACTTGAAGTAGGTTTTATTTTCAACTACTCCTTTATCCACAAAAGTTCAAAGATGATGGTCAAAACCTATAATACATGGCTATAGGTATATAGAAATGTTTTGTCAAATATTGTAGAAGAAAATCGCTCGTCGTTGCAAATTACTACATTTTGTCACTGGTGGGTGTGGTACAGTAGGTTAAAATGTGAAGCGCTTAGGTATCCATTGAACCATCATGTTATAAAGCCTGTATGTAGTGTTTGTAAATCCATATTTACTTCCAATCATAATCTCATTACACAGTAAATTCTATGCTTGTATAATATGCACATGCTGTTTCATAAATATGTAACAATACAGACACTGGAGATAGGAGACAGTGTACCAGTAAACACACATTCCCCTTTGAAGTTGTTTTAGCTTGATACAGTACATTACATTGAAATCATCATTTTGTCATGTCAACCCACTGTAATTCCCCCCAGAACTAAGCTACAGCATATGATTACATTAGTCACAAAGACTCTGAAGGCAGGTAACGTCGCATATGAGTAGTGTTTGGGGCTCTCGGAGCAAAGATGAAGCTACATTGGATGGCCCTGACTCTGGGATGGGATGTGCAGGCAAGTTGACACGATTAGAACTGCAACACAATGTTATACTGACATCAAACCACCTGCTGAATCTTTAAGACAAGTCTTGCAGCAAACATCTGTCTGGCTCAGATAAATACTACTCCATTCAGAACCACCAGCTCTGCTTTTCACTCAATAAATGATGTCATCATGCATCAAACTTTTGCACCATGGTTAATATTTCCCAAGTATGAGGCTGGAGTTTTAGCATTTCTTTAATTTCATGACATTATAAGACAAACATGCTGCCATAGAAGTATTCTTTGCCTTTTGAGGAAAATATCCCTTTTAGTTTGAAGTTTGTTTGTTTTCATGTTTAAGTACAGCTTAAATGTGGTGTGAATGAAAGAAACCGTTGGTGTCTATGTTGTTGCACAAACAATGGGAGAGTCGTTTGAAAGGCTTCAAAGTAAGCTGTATATGACTGTTCCTGTGCAATGTTTTTGTTTACAAATGACCTATTAAAGCACCTCTCATGTGTATTGTATAAATCTATAATCAGTTTAGTAAATATATGGAGTCTGAGGCGATTTTTTTCACATTTCCATTTATACAATATATGAATAACACATAGCGAGAGAATTACTCATAGACTGTATACAGGCTCACTTATAACTACAGATGTTTTTGTGGTCTGAGGTATCACAGTAACTTACTTACTTACTGTACTGATTAAGGAGAATGACACAGAGCCATGATCCCCATCTACATATAGAATAATACAACTTTTCTGATACATACATACATACATTAATCTACATGTTTCATTGTCAAAGCAGCTATGTCCCTTTAATAAGAATAGGATACCATAGACTTCATGCTGTTATTTTACACACCCAAATGAGGTTCTCACATACTACTAAGTTCCCAAATAAATACACACAAAACCATATGAAACATATAATAAATATAGTTGTTTTACTTTGATCCAATCCTGTTAAATGTTTAAATTACATATTGCAATTGCTATGATATTATCCCTGGCAAATTTAGTTTTGATTTGTATATCATTTCAGTGGGAGGTAGATAACTTGTTTCTGTTTTGTCCATTTTTACTACACTACCATTCACACACTGATAATCTAAATCATTAGGGGGACATTAACGGCTCTTTTTCCTCCTCTTCCCCCCGAGAGGTTGAATCTACAGTATTGCACCATTGATAGAGGTCACTGACCAAATGGCTCTCACAGCAACAACAGAAAGCATGAAGACTGCCAATACCTTGACACCCATATTAATACTCACTGTTTCTATCACAGCCGGATACATCTTAAAAACACTTTAAATTCATAGAGGAGTGGGTGGGAAATAAATTTTTCACAACATGAAAACCAAGCCTTGTGGATACACACAAACAAATGCACACAGACGAATGGATAAATGAGAAAAGGCTATGGTTCTCACTTTGTACAGGACCCTCCCATTTGCATTTAGATGGGAAGGACATGGAAATAGGGACTTGTGTGGTAAGAACGAAACCGCCCCAAGTAGTGGTCCAATACAAACAGTTCCAGAGGAAAAGATCAAATGAGTGCTCACGTCAGTTAAAGGCAGAGAACATTAAACAACTAACCTTCTCTCCATTGTTTCAACTTCATCTGACGTGACAGTCACATTTTTGCCGCCATGGTCATACGATGTGTGTTAGATAATCGTGCCAAAACAACATGATTTGATAGATCATACATACCAGAGGAATTATGGCTCTGCCTCAGGGTGGAACATGTTCAAAAGTTTCCCATTCAAAGGAAATGCCACACACCGCCAACACAACGTACGTCGGCCATGTTATATCTGTCATGGGTCTTGTCATTCATGGCACATTCCAGCCGACTCCAGCTTTGAGGCAAGATTTCTGATAGCATGACCTTTCTATCCTACAAAAAAAAAAAAAGGCTTCTGGGATGAAGTTTAGCAACACAACACCTTCAGAGGATGACAGTCTGTTTCCTGCATTCCTTTCCTTTTGATTACAGCTGGCATTTGTTGGTTAAGCTGACTTGTGAAGTGAAGGATTTCAGAGGACTGCGGTTCACCTTCTGTATCACCACATACCTGATCTGATCAAGACCCGCGGCACCATGGAGAATAGGACTATCTATGGTTGATGGTGCTGAGAAATAATAACAGTGATGGGGGGGCTATCACATGCTATACTGCTGACACAAAACACACGCATACAGTACATGTTGACCAGCCATTGGGGAAATAGTGGTAGCAATTATGTTTTAATAACATATCCAGAACCGTAGCACTGCATGGGTGTGTGTAATTTGTGGTTCACCACTACAGCTCCACGACCCATGGGAGCAATATATGGATGTGGGCACCATGTAAATGCTGGGAGTAAATGTGTCTGGCTGCTTCTGGAGGCAGTGTGTATGTGTGAGGACTGTGTAAACACCATGACTTTCACCGATGATCAGCGTACCCTGGGAGTCTGATGATGAATGCACCTAATAGGGCCAGGCAATGATCCCAGTTCTAAATCCACAAACACACACACAAACACACACAAACACACACAAACACGCACACACACACACACACACACACACACACACACACACACACACACAGCCCCCACAGGCTGACAGTATTGATCCCCCCCAACACACTGCCTGGCCACCGCTTAAATGAGAGCAGTCAATTGGAGAGCAGGCACTGAGGCTGTGAAGGTGTGCTCTCTGTGGAATGCTGTGGCTGGTCGAGGGGAAGAAAGGAGAAAACAAGTGTTACTACAGTTATGTCGGTGTGAAAATGTGTAGGAAGCTAATGCTAAAATAAGTTACTTTTAGTTATGGAAACCATATTATGAATCTTCACAACAAGTCTTCGTCAGATCCTTAGCTGCTCCAGCCACCCTGTCTAAATGCAAATTTGATGGACGATGAAGTTTTCGGAATCTGAATCTGAATCTGAACCCTTCCCTCATTGAGTGGCGAAATGGTCATGAGAGGTGGCCACTTGCAGATAATGGATACACGATGTGGGAACTCTCAGGGTAATTTCCCTAAATGAGGCCTGACGAGGCGCCGCCGGACCACAGACGCCCAGCCATGCTCTCTCATCTCGTTGATCTAGGCCCTCATCACCTTGATCGCTTTTACCCACAGAGTGAGGTTAGGACCCCACTGTGTGAGGGAAGTACGATGGAAGGGGCATCTGACCAGCAAATGATGATGATAATTACCATAATAACCATAATTACAACAATCAGGGGAGTAATTATGAAATGCCTTTCCGAAGCTCATGGCAATAGCTTTGCGATGATGCAGAGCAGCGAGAGAGGTCTAGGACAAACATCATATTCCTAAACTCTAACGCAACCAGGGCGCAATGTCATATAAACATTCCAGCTGCGGGACGGTGGAATAAAGAACATACGTGACCATTACGTGTTTTAAGAACACTGACGGATGATTTGTGTTTCTTTTCTTTTCTTTTTTTTTTTGCATTATAAAGGTCCTTATTGATATTGCTTTATGAAAAGTATCAAATGAAAGCAATGACTATCGGATACCATGACCATTTGTAGAATATGTATATATATATAAACATATTCAAACGAAACCGTTATGCATTCTTCTCGGCTGTATTGGGACTCATAGGGGTCAAGAACTTTTGCAGTCATATGGCTTAATCCTCAATGCCCTGTCGTTAAGAAACTGAGGCTCCATACATTTCACTTCTCTTGGCTTCTCCACTTCCTAAAAGAAGAAGCGTTTTCAATTATTGTCAGAGTCTCCCGCCAGGTTGATTAATATGCTGTCTGCAGTGTCTTATAGACAACAACCTCCATTAATCAACAAATATACATACAAGTCCACAATAATTCACTCTCCATCTGCTACTGAGAAAACAATCCCATGGTTATTACACCCCCTTCTCTCTCTCTCTCTCTTTCCCTCTCCCTCTCTTTCTCTCCCCCCCTCCCCCCTCTGTCTGTCTGTCTGTCCGTCTCTCTCTCCCTCTCTCTTTTCTCCTTGAGCTTTTTTCATCTCGGGCAAAGGCACTTTGAATTTCTCTGCTAGTTTTCAATCAGTCCTGTAGCTTCACCTTATATCCTGACTTCACAAGGCCAAGGCATGAATCGGATCAATGCACAACATAGTGGAGATCAGTCCATCCCTTGAGACGTGTGGTGTGATTGGCAGATATTTCCATTTGATCAAATGCCAGAAAAATCATTCAAAGAAAAGTTCCTGCTCACTTCAACAAGTGACGCACCAAGAATCACCTGAGGTCTTTTAAACTAAAACCATGCAAGTATTTTTCCGTGTTTTCTTGGCGTTATCTCTTAAGCAGGTGCTCGCATTACAGGCATAAACCCAGTTATAAAAAACACATTCTAAAATTCAACATTCAACAATTGCTCAGTATTGACAGCGGATAATAATGTAACTTGCTGTGACTAACTTAGCCTCTATGTCCTGTCACTGCTTTCAACCAAGACACAATTGGGAAAGATTGTTCAAGTCATCTCCCACTGTTGCTGTTTGGAAAAGTGGAACATGACAAGTGGGACTTGTTGTTTCCACAGTCGGAGGAGAAGACCGAGGCTGAGGTGTTGGCCTTCCCACTGTTTGAATATGCTGAAACTAGGGCGTTGACAGCACCTCTCTGTTCTGTCGATGTGTCTGAATCCCGCAGAGTGCTGCCTGAAAGGAGCTACCACCACCAACAGAGGTGTATGCTTGTTTGTAAAAAAGTGTCTGTGTGCGTGCGTGCGTGCGTGCGTGCGTGCGTGCGTACGTGCGTGCGTGCGTGCGTGTTGTTCCATTTGTGCACATTATGCAACAAGATGTGTTAGAGGGGTTTAAAAACTTTAAGAGTATTTACTATACGTTTGACATATCTGCAGAGAGGGCAGTTTACTTTCTCATGCTGATAGAGCTCCCTTCGAGTAGAACACCCCTCTTTTAGGACTGAAACATTTAATCTAGGCAACTAGGCTGAAATCCCTCGGAGGAATTCACTGCAGGAACACTAGTAAGCACACAAAAGGAAACATATTTCTGTTCCCTCTCAAATTTCTCTCAAGCAAACAACTCTGAGCGGCCTCCAGCAGATTGGCAGTTCAAGAGTTCACATCGTCGATCCATTAATCAACAACGCTGGAGAGGAGGGCGCAATATGAGGCCCAGAACAATTCGGCAAGCCCACTGGGCCTGTTCACAAGCACACACACACACACACACACACACACACACACACACACACGTTTCAACATTTCTTCTGGATTCTGGAGTGGTCTATGCATAAGCAATTATATATGTATTTTTTGTGCATATATTATGGCCTCCATTTATTTATTTTTGGTATTTTTATTTGTGTAGGCTTAGATCAGCTTGTGGAGATAGAATGTTTTAAGTTCTATCAGATAGCATTGGTTGCATAATATCTAGTCCCTTCCTCTTTTTTACTTATTTTTTCCCCTACCCCAATTCTCCTCTAATTGCAGGACATGAAAAGAAAATAATAATTAGACTTCTACTTACTGTACAGCTATTTGTCATTCCATGGTGAAGTGCATATAATATGTACACACATACATGCATATAGACACTCATAATTTCCCATCTCTGCCTGTATTGGATTTATAAGTGAATCGGTCAATTGTTTATTAGAATTTTAATTCCAACCTTCAGATGTCCACAGGTTAACCCATTATAGGTTTATGGATGAGCTCATTGATCAGTCAAGAGGGTATCAATCAATCAATGCTCAACAATCATGACTGAGCAAGAAATTTCAAAGGGTAGGGAACGAATCTAGGGACACGACAAGACTCATAACGAGAACCCATAGCCTGGTTTATTATCAGTGATATATAAATGACAACTAGAAAAACATCCACATCATGGAGCCTCTCACAGCACAACTTATAGTAGACAAACATTCTTACAGGTCACAAGAAGGTCTGGCAGGTCAATTAAACAATGAATAAGATGTAATCTCCCCAATGACTGCTAACGTATAGTGGCGGTGTCTGTACTGAGGTGCACGCAGTTTACACATGTGTAAGGCCTGTCCTTCTGCCTCTGTGATAATAGATGGGAGATGAAGACTCTCACGGGGTGAAGCGTCCTAGATTCTTAAGACACTCCGTGACCTTGATTTCTGCTAGAGTGAAATCCATGGAGTGAAGATTATTAAAAAATCTAAATGCCACCTCTAGAAGACTGTACCTTTGTCACGCCTCCATCTTCATCATCTTCATCTTCAGCTGCATTTCATGCCAGCTTTGGCTACCTTCACCATCATGGGGCTTCATTGACAGTGGTGAACATTGCATAAACAAGTGTGTGAAGTTGGACTAAACAGTTGAGCTGAATTACACTGAGGCTAAAGTAGATCTCCATAGACAAGAGTGGAAAAGAGCAAGGTGGTCTTTTATAAATAGATTTTATGCTGACTTCAACCGCTTTGGAAGCTACAACAAATACATTATTTGATGAAAAAAGGCATACAAAGTAATGAGTGTAGATTTCACACCACAAAAAAGATGACACAGTTAAGGGCAAATCGTTTGCATTAAGGCCAAGCTGTCCCCGAAGTTTTGAGAGGCTTAACAGTGATTAAAATGCAGGGAGACAGTTTGTAGCAGGCAATAACAGATGCAGAAAAAAAGCACATTCATGAATTATTCAGTATGTTAGTCTCTCAGTAAACACCACTTTATAATGAACTGTGAGAGCAGGAAAATTAAGGCCTCCAAGAATATGTTGATACTGACAATGTTCAGCTTGTTATTAAAGCAAAACCAAAAACTGTTTCTCATAAAACAAATCCCAGTATAAATCAAAATGTGTGACAATCATGCAGTTTTACCTAAAACTGTTAAATAACAGTTTCAGTATGATTTTGGGATTGAGTGCAGGATGTCGTTTTGTTCAGATTATCGATAAAGAGAAATGTACTGCACATTATGTTGGGGGATTTGACATGGGGGGGTCGAGGGCAGGGGGGTGCACTATAATGACATTTTCACATCTTTTTTCGATGAGGCAAGAAAAAAAGTCAATTATTGTCTCAAAAGAGGAATGAAAATAATAGACAGAATCAATGTTATTGACCTAATCCTGGGGCATAAGTGTCCTTTCTCGGTTCTGTACAGAGCAGAACTGGGCTCCACAAAAAAACAAATGCAGAGAAGAAGTGAATATTTATCTGTCAAAGGAATGGATCGATCTGAAATGTTACCCAAAAGGCTGAATGAAAACTATGATACATTTCAGCATGATCTCCAATGACCAACGTGCCTGACAGAAACCTCAACTATACAGTGTACTTGTGAGAGTTTGATAGTAATTTGTCTTGACTTGAGCAAAATTGACAGAAATCCACCTGTTGCCTTAAAACACCTGTTGCACTTTGAGGTGCTTTAAAACACCACTGAGGTTCAGTAAAAACATACTTTACAACTTCTTAGTCACAAACTGTTCCCTCAGAGTCATCCAAACTCTGCAAGGCCACATGCCCCATAGGGAATTCTGATAGGTCACTGAGTATGGCTGCCATATTGAAGTTAACATGAAGCGAAAATGGGGCCCATTTGTCTTTATTAGGCTTTAACATCTGTACTACCTTAGCCTTCAGGCTGTCAATGAGGTTTAGCCCTGACTGAACTCTCAGCTCTCCCAGCTCCTTCAGTTCACACCAGCACTTTCCCACAAGACCGAGGGACCTTCTCCTCACTGCTGATGGGCATGGCGGATCAATACCATTGACTGGACACATCCCCGCCAGGGATTAGCATTTCAAAAGCCTCAATAGTTACGGCTCTGTAGTTACACCCGCCAGGGGGGTCACTACTGTCAAAGGGAGACGCGTCCCTGACCACAGCTTAGCGGTATCAAGACAGACAGACCCCCACACATACACACACTCTCACACACACACATACACATGGCTGCTGATTATTGCTATGAACTTTGACCGCTTGTGTCAGAGGTAGAGTACCTCCTCACTTCATGGTGCATTCTTCAAGTCCATCTATAGAGTGCTTTTGGTCAGGCCACAGCCATATTTACAGGGTAGACTTACTGGTGTATCTACCCCTCTTTTATCCCTATGACCTCTGGTAGATTTCTCTTATTTCCCATGGCTCAGAATGGTCAGACCTCTTGATACCGTTAGCCTTTCTCTTAATATCTGAAATTAGATGTCAGACTCTCTCTTGTGAAGCACAGTCATAACTTTCAGTATATTGACGTGGTCCACTTGCAACCGTGATGAAACCCTCTCAACCCCCGTTTGGTGCTGACACCATACCAGCATTATTGCTTTTAAGAGGATCATACTGTATAGAGCAGAAGATGGCAGTCAATGAAAGTTTGCTAACCGCCAAAGGCCATTCAATCACTTTAGGGCCTTTGAGCCGAGACTTTTTGTTTGTTTGTGTGCTTAGGATGGACTGAGGTCGGAGTGTGTTTGTGTGTGTTGGGGTTGGGGGGTGGGGGGTGGGGGGAGGGAGTAATCCTGTTAAATAGAATTGACCCTCTTTGTCAAATTTATTTGCAGACAGTGTGCACAAATTTAAGTCAAGTGTAAGGCTGCAGAGAACAGTGTGTTGACACTTGAAAACACTGTCTTGACCTCGTATGACATCTGCAGGGTGTTGACATTAAACATCAAAGGTTAGGCTGCCTGGTGCTTTTCACCCATAACTGTTCCATATCCACCAGCACAATGACCAAACATTGCCTATCCATCCATTGCCTTTATCTGCCCTTATCAATGTACAAAATGGTGAGTCACCATTGACTAATTAAATGACCATGTTTAAAATCTTCTAACGGATCATTTCTGGGGAGAAAAAGTTCCTTAAGTGCATAGTTGATCTACAACTCTGACAGTAACATAGCTTTGGCCATCAAAGGAAATATTCAGTTCTTTCTGGATGATTGGATTTCTCATTCTAAGCATTGCACTCATGCAGAACAGCAGTGACAGTGTTGAAACTGAGCTGACACCTACAGGGCACGTCCCCTACAGTTACCTAAGAAACTCTCTTAATCAAAAAGGCTATTTAAAATTCCTGGAACTCAAAAACTGTTCCATGACCTGAATACAAGTCTTTTTCATAACTTGTTCATGTATTATGATTTCTTGCATTCAGAAACGCAATAGTTCTTCTCCCTCTCTACCTCAACAGGTTTTATCCAATTGTAACCTCATTACAGATAAACAATTAATAAGTGACACCTTTAAACAACATTTTATCACTGCAGGCTACCTATTTGAAAGAAACAATGACCCTAAATTCTCCATCCATTCTCCTTCATTCTACCATGGAAGTGTTTGATGAGTTGTGTAAAATTTATGCAAAAAAGTTTACAGGGGGTTGACATGCTTGACCCGCATCTCCTGCGCTCTCTGTCCTATTAATAGCTGAACCTCTGGCTCATATTTTTTTTAACACACAATATTTGTATTAACATGACAATTCTCTCTAGTACCGTTCCCAAAATGGGGAAGGCAGGGGTGGGACATGAGGAGGGAGATTCCAGTGATTTGAATAACTACCACCCTATCTTGAGGCTTTCTTGTTCAGCTAAAATATTGGAGTCCATGATCAATTCTCAGATGCGGCCCTTTTTAACAATAACTTGCAATAATGTGCACTTATGGATATGCATTGTGCAGCCCTTTATATCGACCTCTTTAAGGCTTTCGATACTTTTGGCCACGCCCTCCTATTGCAGAGGTTATCTGCCATTGGTTTGGATCACTCAGCCTATAATAGTTTCAAAATCACCTGCAGGATAGTATCCAATGTATTTCAGTTGAGGTTCAAGGTGTGCAATGTTTGATTCTAGGTCCACTCCTGTTTACCATTTACATAAATAATGTTGTTTTGTCCTTGAACAATTGTAAATTGCATGTTTATGCTGATGATACTGTTGTCTACTCCTGTGCCCCTTCAGCCCAGCAGGCCCTTCTTGACTTTCAACAGGGTTTTGATTCAATTCAAAAATCGCTGAATGATCTTAAGCTGGTGCTGAATGAGGAACTAAGTTTACATTCTTCTCTAGATCCCGTAATATTGATTACAGTGATCTGCATATTTGTACCCTGAGGGGAGCCCAAATTGAACAAGTCCCTCATTATAGGTACCTGGACATTTTGAAATGCATGTTGAAAAACTGATCAAGAATTTGAGAGTTGACATTGTTTTTTGTATTGTTTTTTTTGTATAGAAATAAGTCCTGCATCACCTTTGAGAATAGGAGGAAGATTGTCCAGGCGACACTCCTCCTGGTCCTCAGAATGTGTAGACTGTGGTAAGATATAAATCATTATGCTGTTTGAGAGATCTATTGATTGCACATACTGTATATGTTCAGTTGATGGTTGTGTTATGTGGTGAATATTCAAAGAGAATTCATAGAACATTTTATTGAGGATTTCAATGGCCGTCATGTTGTCACTGCCATGTTTTCCAGCTGTGCAGTCACAATTGCAATTTGAGATTGCACAGATACGCTGCCCGCGCCTGTTCTCGCCTAGCCTCGCCTGAAATAGAGAAATAAGTTACAACTAACACTTTTTGAGCTTATCCTAAAACTGCAGACTCCAACTTGATGTATGACTCAAAGTCAACCTTCTCTGACTTCCCAGTAAAATGCGAAAAAAAAGACAGTCAAAGAGAAATTAAGATTCAAAGAGGGTGTTATGACCAGAAATGTTCCTCAACTAAATCCTTGATCCCCCAAACTCCAAGATATAGCCGAGCGAAGTGCCCAGTCTGAGTTCAGTCGGAAGCCATCAACAACCTCCGATAAACAACCGCTGATGCGAATCCACAGCGAGCGAGACGTAAACAGACAACACAAACAGAGCACCGTCAGATCAACAGGGGAGTGTGGTGTGCTCCGTCCTTGCCAATTACCAGACTTAGAAAACAAATCTGTCAGAATTTAGTCCTGGCTGAGCTATTGATCTGTTTATACGAGCCACACCTTTGCCTCTGCATGTATTAGTGCTCTTTCTCTCTCTCTGACGCCCCCCAGCAGGGGTGACACAGTTCACAGCATTGACGTCACAATAGCAGGAGGGCCAGGGACAAGCAGCATCAGGAAACTGAATGTGCCTCTCATTGACTGGTGCATATGTAGGGTATTTTTCTTCCACAGCAATAAATAAATAAATAATTAAGTGGCCTTGTGAAAAGATATGACGCGGAGAGGAAACAAACATTATGTTTTTCTGGGCAAAGAAAGAAGCAGAACCACAAATTCATCACCTAAAATAAATGATAACCTTAGAGCAAGCATATAGGTGTACAACGGGTTGTGAATAAAGGAGTGAGAGTCTTCAAAATTGCAGCGTCTTATCCAGCCTCTCTGGACTGGAGTGGATAAGAGGAATTTATGCTGCCGTTGTTGTTTGCCATCAACGCGGGAGCCTGGCTCCTCCTGTGGGCATTTCTAGCAAATGCTGCAAGTTTGCCAAGGAGAATAATTAGTCTACCATTCCCAAGGTCATTCATTTGTACAACTTACAGGTCTGTAGTGAGATGGTTGTACTTCTTAGAATGCGCTGTCCTTCCCCCCGTCCATAAAAAATTACAGAGGGGAAAAATAACTGAGTATTAGAGTTGGTTGAGGGTCTTAGTTCTGGTGGCTTTCACCAGGTGGTAAATTCAATTTAATCCTGTCCTAATACTATTTTCACTCTCCCATCATAAGCTAACATACAGGGTCACCTCACCTCCGAATCACTCAATAGAGCCTTCGGTAACAATACAACTGTATTAGAATGTTTGCTTGGAACACAAGACACTTTTCTTTTCTGCAAAAGGTGGTATACAGTAGCTTCATACCAACTGCTTCAAGTCTTACTGAGTGATCTGTGGTTAGTGAGATACACATTTTCAAAGATTTTTGAGTGCTGAGCATATTTGTTGTGTTGTACTGCCATTGTTGTACTACCATTCTCTACACTGACGCATGATGACTGATGAATGTTTACACAAAAGCCTTGTTTTCATGCAAATGTAGTTGCAGCACATTGAGACATTTTCTGTGTTCTCATTGGACTCTGTGTCGTTCCATTTGAAGTCTCATTGTAAAGTGACCAATGGAGATGAATTTTCAGTTTCTGTAAAGACTTGTTTTGCATTAAGACATAATGGCATCCAGCCATTACGGCCAATGGCATTCCTTCAGTGTTGATTGTTGACCAATTATTGCATGACCATGCATGACAATTGCATGATTAGCATTCGTTATCATCATGAACAGTGTAAGCAATCACTCTTGAGTCTTTATGACAAATGTGGCTAACAAGTTTAATGCATAATGTCCCTAAAAAATGACACATTACAAAAGGATATCTATGACAGAACCAGGCTGTATATACAGTTGCAGATTGAGGAATAAGGTGTTGATCCTCGCTTTAAATGGTTGGGGCTTGCTATATCTGGGTCGTTAAGGGAGGAGAAATGCAGCATAAAGAACTTTTCAGTTAGATTTTTCCTCAGAGCTCCCTGACAATGACATACTGCAACATATTCATAAACAGTGTTTTAAGTTTTCACAGTGCATTCATTAATAATTGAAAACATTCAGAACCACGCTGCTTGGAAAGTTACAATTCTTTGAAGTGTAGAGCATTACTAAAAAGACTTTCTCTCCTTAATTTTCCCTTTGCCCCTGTATCTTTTATTCACATACTTGCACATACAAACGGCCTTTGACCAATCACCAGTCACATCTTATTTCTATTCACCTATATGACTGTAAATTGGCTTGTTAATTTAGTGAATTCAAAGGGAATATGCCATTTCAGCGAGTGACTACCCAAGGAAATAAAATGTACCCTTTAAGGAGGATTGAACCCATCATAATTACATGCTGGCACGTAACATGGAACAGCTAATTAATTTCTTACATACATAACGGTGCACACAAGTGTCATTTAAATGACAAGAGACTTTGATTGTCAAGTTTCCTATTGTCATACCATGGAACAAAATGTTAAATATGAAAACATGAGAAAACTCTCTGTTGAATAATTCTGAGTTACAATTTGGTAGAGAGGACTCAAGTGTGATTCCTGGTGCAAAATACCAAACCAAGAGCCAAGACCAGTGGTAGAAGTGTTTGACCAAACAACAGAGTATAGACCAGCATTGCCCTCTGGTGGACAGCCTCACCTAGTGCACTCTACATATTATCTTTCCAACTGACAACAGGACATCTTTCATTATGGAATTTATAAACCGACACGTACATTTATTTTGACAAAAGTGATTTAAGTTGTTTTGGGGGCTTTTGTAACATGCAGATTAGGATGTTATGCTGGCCTTGTACTATCGTTTGCTGTTTTGCAATAGAGACTACCCATTAACATGACCCACGACTTTATCCTAGTATTAGATACTGTAAAACCTTAGTCAAAACTTTAGCTCCACTTTTTTCCTTAACCCTCACCTTCACTCAAACACTGACATAAACCTTAAGCTTCAAGACAGAGGAACATGATTACAGTTCAATAGAGAGCCTTTTGTGTGAATGCTGTTTTTCTAAGTCGGATACTAAGCAACTCTAATGAGCCATTTTAGCTGCTAACAGGCTCTTTGAGCATACTCATCGAATTAAACTGGGGAATCATATTACAAAATCAATGGTCACAAACTGTCACAGACTTTTTTCCTAGTGAGCCTACAATGCGGCGAGCCAAACTAATGGGAACATAGCATTTGAAGGAAACATGGTTTAATGGACAGACTACACATAATCACACATTAGTCATAGATGATGCTGGTAAACACAACAAATGTCATCAATAGTACAGATATCCTGGAGATATTTTTCCTGCCATTCTCAAAATAACTTTCCCCTAGACTGATGATACATAGATTTGCAGTCATGTTTGAGGAGATAATGCAGTTATTTCCATGCCGAAATATGACACAAAAACACTGGGAGGTCACTATGATGGGCGACTGCCACATCATACAGAGCCCATTTCCTGTAACCCATCAAGCTGCCCTGCCTTCCTCCCTAATAGTCTTCCGGTAGATTGATCCTTTTCTCTCTCTTTTGGTCAGTCAAGATCTCAGGCATTTTCAACAGCAGACAACGCCCAGTCTGTCTTTCAGAGGGAAAAGGTTTCACAAACCATGACAGGCGTCTTCACATGCGGTTTGGAAGCTGAGCCTGAGCTGAGTACTTGAGAGGCTTCATGAAAACTCTCCAGGGAGAGCAAGGCAAGCCCCTGGCCAAGGAAGCATCATCAGCATTGATTGGCAGTAATGGCAGATGTGTGGGTTTGTATGGGATAGAAGTCAGAGGAGTCTGTTGGGGAAGTGGAGAAGAAGAGGAGTGGATGTGGATGTGGATGTTGCTTTCTGGAGGGGTCGGTATCTGCAGTGCATCTACAGGCCACACTGGCTGATAATTCACATAGATCCACACTCAAGAAGATTTGTCAGGTTATCCTTCTTTTTGTCACCTCTGGATGCTATCTGATAGTAAAAAGAACTGATTTAAGACACCTCAGGAATAGCATCAAAGCAGCAAGTAACTCTCAAAGGTAGGTGTTCTTCGATTCTCTCTAGAGTGAGGGTCTTGAGTAGACTTGCCAATTATACATTCTAAAAGTTGCACTGTGTTTGATTTAGCACTTCAAGTTAGTAAGGTACTTCATACAAATGCAAAGAAGGATGATTCCAGTTGGAAATATGAATCTAATGTTGGGTCAGGATATCAGCATGTTGTTATCACACAGAGATGAGAAGTCCTCGAAAGAATAGGGTGTGTCCAAGAGGCACAGTAGTTTTATTGATGATCTCAATAGTTTTATTGATGCAATTATGTCATATAAATATTGTTTACATTCCCTAAATAACATTTTGTAGGTCATTTATTCCTATTTCTAATATATTTTTATATTTATTGTGGCTGTTCTAACCTCAACCACAAATCCTTTTATCTAATCTATCTCGAAATCTCAATCAGACCTGTACCCTAGCCTTAATTGACAATTATCTCCAAGACTGGATTGTGGGTCTAATCGCTAAATGATATATTTTCCATTTTCCTCCACACACCAGGTGTGGAGGGGAAAGGCTATGCCTGCCAGCCCAGAGAACATCCCCCTTGGGGAGTGCACCCTCTCTCAGTCCCAGGATCAGCTCACATGCCGGACAGACAGCACCGTGTTCAGCATGTCCCGCAGCGAGTCCCTCTGGACCACCGAGTCAGCACGCAGCAACTGTGACATCTACTGGTTCCCTATCCACCTCATGTCCACTGGGGGAAGCATCTTTGCGTGTGGTTTCATCCTGAGTGGCCTGCACTTTGGTGGCTTCGGCAGCAAGGTCACCAAGATCCTGGGTCCAGTGCTGTTGTCAATTGGCCTGATGGTTCTAGTGGTGGGTGTGGTGCTGATCCCCATCACCAAGGAGAACAGGAAGCAGTCCACCATGAAGAGGCCCTTCAGTTACTACAAACCTCCCCTCTATAACCTATGAAACGGACGTGGACAATGTTTGTGCCAAAGACGATTCATTTGGGGACAACATATGATTCATTGCATTCTTATAGCTGCCAACCATTTCTTCCATTGCTATGGACTTAAAGAAATATTCACTGTTTATATCTCAAAATCTCTGTCTGGACTGAATAGGCATGAACAAGCATGCATTATTACTAAATAATTCAGGTTGTTTTTTGGTATTATTTACTAGCACTACAAATGTACAATGCAACAAAATAATGCAATCACTAATGTAGTCCACCGCTTTCAAGCATATTTGAACAGTCTGCATGCATATTATGAGGGAAGGATCGAGTATTGACGTAATGTTTTGTGAAAGGCTATTGGTTCTTGGATAATTAAATAAATTATGTCCCAGTAAGTGCATATGCAGTTGTTGTTGCCCTTCCCAGCTCAGCTACAGGCCTATGCTCATTACACAGTGTCTTGAATGAGCAGTACAGTTTAGTGTGAGGGCATGTGAGTCTATCTCATCGCCATCACTGTGAAGGGCAAATTGTGACCAAGTCTTGGTTCCAAGGTCAGGGGACAGAGTGGAACATTACACTTTTCATACAATTTGAATGTCCTTTTCATTAAGTGAAACTCACCCTCAAGCTAAGAGTGACTGTAAAACTGGTATTAGGTTATTTACTTACTTATTATTTTCTCTTCAATTTATGATAAGCAATTTTAACTTATTAGGCCCAAAAAAGTAGCAAATGATATTGAGAGCAATGGGTATTTTTTTCATCAAATGCAGATTCCCATTATAGTTTAACTGGGCTCATAGTTTCACTGGGCCTACTGTATAGGTGAATTTGACTCATTTGACTGCCAAATGTTATGGTATCCAAAGTGCTGACTTACACAACCTGCATCATTTGCATCAAGCAACAACACCTCCTGTGAGCCAACCACGACTTTGTACATGCCTTACTATAAATCATACAATTATTATTACCCTAACCCTAACTGTTGGAAATAGGATGAAAGTCATTATTAAGAAGATAATGTTGACAAGTTCAACTCGACATTGGAGAAGATGGAACTCGTTTAACAACAAGGTGTCTGCCGTTGACAAACACATCTGGGGCCTACCTTTCCGCGGAGACGTCAGATAAGGGCGGCTCTCTTTTGTCTTTGAAAAGGTGCCATGCAGGTGTGCCCTCCGTGTGCGAGAAGAATAGAAGGAACTGAAAGGCATTTTTCCGTTATTTTCTGGTGATTCTGGCACCAGGATGGACCTTAGATGCATAGGCGGTTGTGTGCCGTTATTTTTTCTGGCTATTGCTTTTGATTTGATCGGTTTCATCGTCCTATTCGTTGGCATATTTGCCAATTTGCAAATCGATAACAGGTTTTACGGCGATTTCCTTATTTACAGTGGTTCACTCATCATTTTCACCAGCCTGGCTTGGTGGATGATGTGGTACGTCGGAAATATACATGTATCTGAAGAAGGCTTTGGGAGAAGCATACTGAACAAGAAAAATAGTTTTGTGCAATTGGCCAGAAAGTTATCAGAGAGGCTATCAAAAACGCTGAAAAATGACGATCTGCGCACAAAGTATGCTGAAGACGAAGATCTAGGACAGACCCATTTACCTGCCCATGTAGCCACACGAATAACTTGGGGGAAATCAGACGGTTATCAGAACGGTGGTTATGATGACAGCTTGGATTCCTTTCCCCAGGACATGACAAAAAAGAGACCAGAGATACTGATGTCGGATGGGAAGAGCAACGTCATGGGTAATATAGAAATACTCTGATAAGAGTGTGAGTTTTGTAGGCCACTGTTATAAAAGTTTATGACATTAAACAATACAGCTATTAGCCTACCCTAAACCATTTTCGGGTGTGGTCAAGGTAATGGGTTGTGTAATATGTTTATTGGCCGTAGGTTATACAATTCATAAATCCTTACTTTAATAAATAATTCCCCAATTATCAATTGTATAAGATACAAAGGGCAAGGATAATATGAAACATTTCACATTGTCTACCAATGAACTGGACGAGTAGAGTCTAACTTGACCTTTTCTTGTTTGTTTTTCAAGATTCATCTTAACACTGTGATCCCAAGACTACCAGGCCTATGCCACTTTCAAAGAATAACTTCATGGGACATTATTGTCCATGATGGTTCTGGATATATTATAAAACTGATGCTGAACAAGACTTTTAACTATCATGGGATGAAGTGACATGAAATCTTAGGGGTTGACAGCTAGATGTCACTCAGAATGCATAGGTTATTCTATGGTTTGCTATTTAATTATTTGCTATATGAGGTTGTTATTTGATAAGGTTAATGTTTTACATTGTAAAATCTAAATTGTACAGAATGTGAAGGAGAAAGAGGTCAGACAGCAATTGTTGTGGAAATCCTTGTGTTGTGGTCCCAATCTGAACTGCAGGTTAATGACAACAGACACTTTTCGAGCCAGACAAAGAAATGAAATCTTCTTAACTTATCTCAACTACATTTAAAATTGCTGGCACAACAGACAAACAATGGTCAAACAGGTTTACCTGCAAAGAAAACATCACGTTGTCCAAGCAAGCTCAGGCTTAATCCCTCAATAAACGTTTGTGTCACCTGAGGCATCAAGTTTGGTTTTGCCTGCATGTTGACGTTGACATTTGCTTCTTAAACCATAGACTAAGCAGAACAGGGTGACACTTTTCTTTTTAATCTATATATAATATATAAGCACCATGACGTTTCCTATACAGCAGATATACAAAGCATGTTCTGAAAGGTTTCTCTTTGATCTTGTATTTTATTATTCAATTTTGTTTAGATTTCAGTGGCTTGACCTGCCCACTAGTCTCGTCTAACATGACTGATGATCTGTGTCTGTGGTTACCCTCAGGGCGTTGCCGGTAAAGTTAATGCTAATTCAAGCCTGTTGACTCTGCCACAGGCTGTCATTGGCTAGAGACTTTTCACAGAGGTAAAGGTCAGCTCTCATCACAGCCTGACTGGTCAAACAAGCTACTAGGGAGAAGTTTCCATTGAACTAGTTCCTCTTTATGTCAGTCATCATCACAATGGTGTCATTGTTGTGATGATCTTTGAAGCATGAAAGACTAAAACACCATTTGCATGAGTGGCATGCAGGCAGTGAGCCTACTTCCAAGCTACTGTACATGTAAACTGCTGATACAATCATTGAGATATACTGTATCTTCTACACATTCATAGTTGTTAAAAAAGAAGAACAGTGAAGAAAGAAGTTACGTTGCATAACCTGTTCATAATATTAGATGCTACATAGACACATAGGCCTACATTACACTGGTTACATTATCAGCAGACTTTATGATTCAAGATACTCCTGTCATACACAGAGGCTATTTAATATGTGATTTGCACAATTACATCCAATGATCCTGATGATCTCCCTACTGTACATAAAATTAAACAACACAATGTCCCATTTCAACATGTTGTAGCCACGTTATTCCAAAAACATTGATGTTTAAAGGGAGAGTCGGGTTTGCTAAGGAATGAGGTTGGACCATGGGGCTTGAGTTGTTAATGGAACGTCAAGAGCAGTACAACCCGTTGTTGTGGTTGAATACCAGTCTTGCCATTGTATCCTGCAATGAAAGAAATGCAAGGCGTGCTGCTCAAAATCGGAAGAATGCATCCACGTTTTAAAAAGCTTTGTACTGGAAAGCGCTCCTACCATTCCCTTCGAGTCGTCAACCAACAGCAACCCAGTCATTGCCTGTGTCCCTGCCATGGATTGCACCCAGAATAGGGGCCGCTGCATCTTCTTCTTGGTCTTGGCTCTTATTTTTGACGTTGTTGGTCTCATCCTCTTTTTGCTGGGGATCTTTGCACCATTCGGTTTCTGGGACTTCTTTGTGCTGTCCGGGCCCTTACTTATATTCCTCAGCCTGATCTTCTGGATATTTTGGTACATAGGGAGCCTCACCCTCCCGTACGAGGAGCTGATCCTGCCCAAATGAGACAAACAAGCATGGGTGAGAGTGGACTGAGACGTCCCTGGTCGACCTGGAGGAGGACTAACTGCTCGAGCCTCACAGCATCAGGGACTTGACAGGATTCAGGAGTGTTTGACCCAAGTTTCTCAGCGGATTGTGAAACGTAGGCCCATACACTCTTCATAAGGTTTGTGTTTTAGTTTATAATGTTGTTGTTTAGTTTACAAAGGTTACAATGATGATTAGCTGAAGTCATGACATGCTTGTAGGTTTTCTAAAAATACATATTTTCTTGTGTTTAGGAATTTGTCGGACCCTGGAGAAAACTCGGAAATGAACAATGATTTATGCACTTTATTCTACCCAATGACGTGTGGATAACACTGAGTGGCTTGATGCCACGTCCGGACATCAAGGATTTCATCTGTCCTGGCACCATTTTTAACACTGCATAAGCACATATATAACATCCTGTACAGCCTATTTAAAGCTATGTTTTAGTTCTTCTACTGTGGTAATTCCAATAAATAAACTCTTAGAAAGAGAGAAGCTTCAACGTTAATATCCAGTATGTCTCAATGTATTGCTGAATGTATTGTTCTTTGACTCTGTTTGACAGTAAAACCAGTCAAACTGGCCGTGTTGGTTTTGCTTCAGGGTGCTACAGTAAGATCCATCCAACCAAGAGAGTAAATAACCCACCCACATTGTTCATCCTGTAAAGACAGCGAAAGAAGCAATAGGTAGCTCAAAACCAGAGGAGCAAGTGCATTGTTAAACCAAATTACCTTTAGCATTTACTGTGTGTGTGTGTGTGTGTGTATGTGTGTGTGTACGAGTGTGGCTTCCCTTTACTTTATTCACTCAAGTATGTCTGGCACCGCCAAAGCAGTACAGACTCTATCCCCTGCTTCCTGCCCCCAGTTCTTTGGCATGCCTCAATCAGCACTCTGAGCAGCATTAGCTCTCTCAGACGCCCTCATGGAGAGTGTTATTAATGTGTACATTTGCCTTCTGCCCCGGCTGGAGGAAGTGAGAGAGGCATTAGGCATTAGTGCTCTCTCCAGAAATGGTGGGATGGAAACCGTGCTGCTCGGGCCCTCAGGGGACCCCAGATTTCCTGTTAATGCTGAATTTCAGGTCGTCATGATGGCGTCAGTCGTAAAACAAAGTAGAACATTATCACTCCACATTCATGTAGCACAATATGAGTCCTTGCCTTGAGCATGTTGGAGGAGAGATTTTTAGCAATTTTGACTTGTTCCATCACACTCTTTTATAAATTAACCCAAGTGAGGCATGTGTTATGCAACAGCTGTTATGCAATAAGCTGTCAGCTAATCAGATGCATAACGAAACGTAAACAATATCTTGCTCTATAATTCCCTATTTTCATTTAATTAAATAACATTCATGATATTCATCAACAGAGCAGTATAAGTGTAGTTAATACATAACCACAAAATGTGACCAAACACAATATGTATTTTAACAATTCATATTGTTCTTATATGTCTGCCTTCACCCTTGAACACAATCAGTGACATTTGAAATGCCAAGAGCTTTAATTTCCCTTTGGGATGATGAGGTTTTCTTCTTGGCAGCAACATCAGTGATTTTTTACTGGGTTTCCTAAATGGGTAAAGAGCTTTTGAATGCAATTATGATCCAAGAGTTTCTAAGAGTCACATTTAGATTTCCAAACCCTTGCATTTAATAACCCTGGCTCGCTACAAGTAGACAAGTAGTAGACATGGATGGGTCTCTTACATACCTTGGCTAAACTGTTTATCACTGCACTACACCTCTTACTTCTAGAGTAATGGTAGTCACAGAGAGAGAGAGAGAGAGAGAGTGAAGTTTATCAGTCTATCACCTGGTGAGAATAAACTTCCTAATAGCAGTGATACAGAACAGTGTCACTTTTCAATCATATCATGTTAGACCTGAAAGGATCCTCCTCTCCTTCCTTTTTCTTGTAGTAAATCCATTCATCTAGGTCAGGGGTGTCAAACTCGTTTTGGTCGCAGGCCACATTGGACCAAATGCAATCTCAGGCGGGCCTGAATAAAATATATATGTCAGTGAAACTAAACTAATGCCCACTGCTGTGTGCACCGGCGCCTCATATTATTACAATACTCAATATTACAGATATTACATTATCCTCAGCCTACACTCAATGCCTCATTTCCACAGAGCTCAATATTACAGTGTTACAGTAGCCTACTCAAACTCAGACAAATGCCTTTTCAAGATGGGTTCATCTGTATTATTATTATATATTTGTATTATTATTTTTTATTTAAAACATTTTGTATATTACATTTACCCTACCAAGTAAAATAAATAGCTGTAAGTAGGAGTCTAACTTTTTTTTCATGTGCTCAAATCATGGGAGGGGGTGGTAGGGATTAAAAAGAAAAAAAAAAAAAGAATACATTATGCAAGCAATACTTTCTGCTAGAACTTAATTACCATCTTCCCATTTCAAAGCTGATCCATCCTGAACAAACACAAATTGTAAAAGGTGCATGTCTCCCTCTAGTGGTTGTTGAAGTTGATGCATTATTTATATTTTCCTACATCCTTTCCTACATCCTCCTCAGCCCAATTCAATTTCTCCTCCTTATCCCCAAAGTGTGAACAAGTCCCTTCTAGTATTTGAAAGCATTGGATTGCTAGAGGGAGTTACCATATTACACTGAAATGTAGAGTGAATGAGTGCAGATCTCAGAGAACAGGGGGAGAAACAGGATTGGGCTCTTTTTTACTCTCGACCAGAAACTCCTTAAAAAGGGCCTTTGACAGTAGGCTAATGATTTCAAATAACCCCTGGATGGGCCCCTGCCATATTGATCCTTTCTTTTGGGTTAATGAACGTGAAGGACAGGATATGGACAAGAAGTTCAAGTTCAAGACTTTATTGCCACTTTATTGCCATTCCAACCACACATGGTTGAGACAAACAAGACCATAGACATAACCATATTACTTACATACATCCATACAATCCAAGATAAAGAAAAAATCATAGAGGAAAAGAGCATAGAGTACCTCCAGTAACACTGTGTAATATTGATTTGGAGCTGACTTGTAGCTCATTTAAAAAAAGACTGCTATTTTGGAAAAAAATTGTGAGTTAAAAAAAAAACATTCTTCCTTGTTTGACCTATGGGCCATGCACCTGTGTGTGTGTGTGTGTGTGTGTGTATGTGTGTGTGTGTGTGTGTGTGTGTGTGTGTGTGTGTGTGTGTGTGTACCCCAATACTGTTGGTCACCAATACTTGATTTGTACCAATACTGTTTGTCACCATGATCTGAAATTGTGTTGATATATGAGCTACTGCTGCGCCGAGGTGGCCCCTGGTCAAGGCTAATTTAAAATCCCTCATCTAATACAGTAGGCTACTTGTCACAAAGGTACCTTTACCGGTGTGGTTTGGAATCTTTCGCCAAGACGTGTTCGACCTTCCAACCTTAGCCTATGTCTTACCCTTCCTATAAAACAGTCGTTGGTCTTACCTCGCCCAACCGCCATGCACTGTTTACAAACAGAGGGCCTGGGACGGTCATTCGAGGGTGGGTGACGTCATCACAAAAAGCACATGTCTTGAATGCCGCTCACAGGCAAGCTAGTCGACCGCAACATGCAGGCACGACCTATCAGTATGGACTCAGCATGAACTTTTTTGGTCAAAGAAGATGTGTGTCCTATGTTAACCAACATGGTTAGAATGTGTGTTATAAACCAACTCCTCAACTAATATGACCTCCATGATTTACTCAAGCTGCTGCAAACGTTGCTGTATCCAAATCCTGGCATGGAATCTGTAGTAGACGAACATCCTAATGGGAAAACAAATTGCACCCATGCTCATGCTGTCGTTCATCAAAACCCCATATTGCTAAGTTGTTTGATCCTAAAAATGTAGAGTGACCTCTATGACATACATAACAAAAATAGCATATCAGTTATCGTTGCACGTTAATAAAGAAAATAATCCTCTCCATTCTTGTAAAAAACCAGTGCCATATTTTAGAGCTTGCCAAGTACATGAACGTAGCTGTCCTACCAGCCAACCGACCTAGTCAGTCGGGTTTTTTGCTTGTCGATGATTGGTGTTCACCTCCTAGCTGGTCATTTTTCATTGGTGTATTGGATTGTCAGTAACGCCATATCCGCCTTTTGCGTTGTTTGGTTGGATATTTTTCCAACCCTTTTCTCTTGTCGCGGCGGTGGGTCGGAGCCGCTGTCCCTGGTCTGGCACGTTCCCCTCAAAAATTTGTGTTTCAAATTGGATGCCCCTTTTATAGATTCGACCATTTCTGACGCCAGTTAAAAGTCCTACATAGGCATCGCCACACAGGTGTTTATTTCCCAATAATTTGGCAATTGAACCCTATATTCTGTAAAATGGCGGTGGTAAGCGGGTCGTCTGGGCCGGTTGCCCGGCTTGAGGGCCGTGAATTCGAATACCTGATGAAAAAGCGCTCGGTGACTATTGGGAGGAACTCATCTCAGGGTTGCGTGGATGTGAGCATGGGCCATTCCAGTTTCATTTCTCGAAGACATCTTGAAATATTCACTGTTAGTGACGATGGCACTGGTGGTGGAGACTTCTACTTGCGTTGCCTCGGTAAAAATGGGGTGTTCGTGGATGGAGTATTCCTCAGACGGGGTGCCCCTCCTCTGCAGCTCCCACGAATGTAAGTTGATAACGTGTCTTCGCGAACCTAACAGCACCTTTCTGTTTTTGTTTTGAATTTCGGTTTCTATCGAGCTACCACTGTGAGAGCACGTGCTGTTGCAAGCAAGAAAATGCGACACCTTGGGGTATTTGCTAGTGTTGTCGCCAGCTACGTTCAGATTGTTTGTTTTTTTTGGTCACCGTTTACATTTCTGCTAGCTGTTCAGCTAGGATCCCAATAGCTTGTCTATAGAGCTAGCTACCACATGGTCTCATTCAGCTACGCATTGTATGAATCCCTCTGCACAGCAGCGAGTTAAAGTGGAAGCAGCACTGGAACGTGTGTACTATGACCTCGGTGTGGCCCATCAACATAGCTAGCCAGCAGAATGTAAACAATGGAGCAAATCAATCACATGCCGTTCTCAATGTCATAGCACAAATATGTGTATAGTCAGTGTTCTGTGGCTGACAAGAGAGCAGCATTACTCTTGTTAACCATGTTTTGAAGCTATGCATCGGTTGTTTACAGTCCCTTATTGCAGCGTGTATAATCAGTGTCGTTATGGCTGCGTGAAGGTTTCGGTTATGACAGTTATTCGAATCTCCTGAACACACAGTATGTCATTAATCATAAATCAATGGGTATGTGTCATTATTTGACTTATTTACTGAAACATGACACACTATGGGTCCAATAGTTATACTGGTCTACACAGAACAGTCTTACCTGAAATTGAGACAGGTGGATGAAGTGAACATATCTTTTTTTTCTTTTTTTTTTTAAATATACAGACTGGGGTTGTGAGAAGGGGGTGAGCAAAGAATATGTAGCAAAGTCGTCCTATAGGATTGCCTGGGTTAGCTTCCTGCTTGTAGGCTGACAGATGATGAACAGAAGTATGCTTTCTCTCAGCTTGCTGGATGCACATGGTGGCAGAGAGACAAGGTTGCAAAGAAAACAAACAATCATCAAAATGTAGGCCTGTGCTTTGATGCGCCACGGTTGGTGAGATGATAAAAAAAAATAAAAAAAAAACAGCTTGGGGAAAAAATATGTACATTTGAAGTGCTCTGTCTTTTATTTAAAGTACCTGGCTGAAGTGACAGCGATTCATTCTGTTTTAGTTCTATTCAAAAGTAGTCCCTCCCATGTCTGTATATGCAGCCTTATGTAGGCCTGCAGCAGGCCATGTTTTGCTGTGGAAAGTAGGCCGGTGTATTGTCAAAGTGAGGTTAGCCTATAGACTGCGACCACTCTCATTGTTCTGGTAATTGGGACCTCAGTCATCAGGAATTCCTAGCTAGGCCTAGGAATTTAACATTTCAAGAAACACTGTTTCAATTCATACAGGGTTGAAGACCTGAAGATAGTCAACGCATTTTAGGAATATCTGTGGGGAGGTGATGTTCTTTGGTGTAAAAAATGAGGGGGGAAAAAAGATTCTGTGAGGGTCTTGGTTACTTTTTAACACTGTTTATTTTAACCTAGTCATAGCAACTGTGCATTGCTTTTTCAAAACTCTTGGCCTCAGTTGTCATAGAAAGACGTTGGCAGAGGAGCCTTCTTGAGTGTTAAGATGTGCTGAGACTTTAGGAAAATGGGTCGCTCAGCAAGTAACTGGCTTTCCATGCTACATTTCATATGTGCTTTCGACATCCTTTTAACTTTGAAAACGTGTGTATGACTTTGTTGAAGCAGGGATTAGATCATACAATATCATTAATTGTGTATAATGTATTACAGGCTTGTGGTTGTTTTGGAGATGGTTGTTGTGGTCTCTGTACCTCAGGTATTCTGGGTGGGGTGGTGTGCTTATTTGGGAGTTGGTTTGTGGTCTGTATGAGCCTGTGTCTGACTGACCACGCCTGTGCAAGCCCCCAACACAAATACACAACCGACCACTCTTCCAAGGTTGTAAAACCATTGTGTGCTGCCTTTATAATCGCACGCTATGCAGTGTGAAGAATGTGACGTCTCAAAAGCTTAACATTCCTGTATCAAATGCCCTGGTGGTTACTATGCAAGAGTGTCGCTGCTGAACACAATGTCAGACTCTTTGGCGTTTTGAATTGGAGATGTTTTTGAATGTATCCACCTTTATGTATTGATACAAACCAACAATAGCAAATGCAGACTTGTCTCTAATGCAGGATGTTGTTGTGTATTTTTTTTCCTTTTTTTTTTTAAATACAGTACCAACACACCTAATTCAACTAATCAGGGCAAACCTTGAGTGTAGCCTATCCCGCGCTCTTTATTGACAGTTAGTGTATTGGCCCTGAATGGGTGTTGGAGGGCATGCATAATTAAAGTGTCTGCCTTCAGCAGGCTGGCTCTCAGCAGTTTTTCACCCTCTCAGAGAGTGCAATGCTAATTTGAGACTTGGGTGTCAGGGACACTGTTCTCTCTGCTGGTGCTCTGTGCCAGCTCTGTTAGGGCTTGGCATCAAGTGCAGTGCCTGGCACTCTGACCAAAGAGAAGCAGGTTCCCTTGCAAAACAAACTGGGCCTCAGTTTCTGGGGCGTCTTTGCGCAGGAGGACATCCCCATTCTAGGCATGCTGTGTGTGTGTGTGTGTGTGCGTGCGTGCGATTACCACACATCCTACATTTTGTTTTGGCCCCCAGATGGGGTCTGCCTGTTCCCTTTTCGAGCAGGTGGCCTCAGGTGGCTCTATGGCAAAACCCCTGGTGAGAATCCCTCTACTGTGAATGGGGTTTGTGTGAGGACCCCAACCTGCAAATACATATGTAAAATATAACAATTGTAAGGTTTCTTTTGTCTTTTCCTTTTCAGGTGCACTTTCAGGTTTCCCAGCACAAACATCAAGATCTCTTTCACAGCCCTGTCCAGTGGCAGGAGGGAAAAGCGTGAGGCCCCAGAGTCCCCAGTGAAACCAGTCCAGCCCCAGATCTCCCCTCTCACCATTAACATTCCAGACAACATCGCCCACCTCAAGAGCCCCCTGCCTTCGCCCACTGGCACCATCAGGTACAGTAGGCCAGACTTAACCTTGAAATGGCCATGACTGCGGATCACGCTGGCCTTGAGGCTTAGGCTTAGTTTACTGAACACTGGGGGTGAGAGGACTGGCCTCAGCTTAATGCTTAGATCCCCTCACCTACACAATCTGGCCAACTGTCAACATACAGCGGACCACGGGTTTCAGTGTTGCCATTGGTCGTCTTACCTTAGCTGCCGTGTGCGTTGTCGAATGACAATGCATGAGTTGTTTCCTGTATACAGATGTAAATGAGACCTTGAGTCAAACAAACTGTAAACTGTGAATTCCAGGCAGTTGGCAGCTCTCCTTTTTACTGTTGGTCAAATGATTTGAGGCTATTCGGCGAGGTGCTGCTGTATGTCGGCCACACTGCAGGCTGAAGGTGTCTGCAGTACAACCGAGCTTAGCCAGGACATTTTTATCAGGTCCTCTTCCTCAAAGCCCAGCTAATTATATGCTAATCCTCGGCTTAATTTCTGTTCTGTATAATAACAACTCAGAAGTCACCTCCTTGTATTACCGTGCAAGTTTGTCCTCATGAAATTAGTACATTTTCTTGTTCATGTAGTTTTAAATAAAATCTCCATCTATTACTGTTTTGTAATAGATGGACTATTGCATCAGCCTACAATTGGTCAGATCATTTGATAATGCTTCAAAAATACTGGGTGATTTATGGTCTGGTCCTCTTCCCCCCACAGCGCTGCTAACTCATGCCCATCCAGTCCCAGGGGCGGAGGGTCGTCAGGCTACAGGATGGGCCGCATCGTCAGCTCCGGTGACCTGCAGCTTATAGGGGACAACTCCCAGTCTGAGAACGACAAAGAGGCCTCTGGAGGGGACAGTCCCATGGTGAGAGCAGGGCAGGCTGGGTTGTCTCGCTAATAGGGTAACACCTCCCTAATGACAGGCTGCCGTTAGCACTTTCCTGTTAAACCGTAAACACATTCACACAAGAAGATGGATGTACACCTTCCTTTTTGACCTGATAAGTATTTTACGGTTACATTTAAATGTCAGATTAGAAAGGAATGGTTGTCTTGCTTTTTTAGCGTAGACTTGTTTTGGCACATTTGTTTGGATGCCTGTGAGGACACCAGTGCATAGTTTGTTGTTATGGAAGCCTAACAGGATGATGCAATGATGGAACTTAGTTGGAATAGAAAGGAATGGTTGTCATGCTTTTTAGACTGTCCTTTTGGCACATTTTTCTAGTCTGGATGCATGTGAGGAAACCAGTGCATAATTTGTTGTTGTGGAAGCCATACCACATAGTAAGCACATGCCCTTCTTTTCTTCCCTACAGGATGATTCCAAACCTCCATACTCCTATGCACAGCTAATAGTCCAAGCCATAACAATGGCACAGGACAAGCAGCTCACACTAAACGGAATTTACACTCATATCACAAAGAACTACCCCTACTACAGAACTGCAGACAAGGGCTGGCAGGTGAGCTGGGCCTCTTCTTTCAATGCTCCATTTTCACCGAAATCATGTTGGTGTGACGATAAAAATTAATAAAAAAAAAAAAAACACAAACAATTGACTGACTGTCTTGCCAAGCATTAGCACTCAGACACACAGCTTTTGAAATACCTCAAAAACAACAAAGCATACTGTCTTAGCAGAGAGCACATTCTAAGAATCAAGCAAATCATAGTCACAAGGCTCTCTCTCTCCGACGTTGAAGTAATGATGTTAACGTGTGTTTTTGACGCATTCCCGACCGTGTCGTGGTAAACAGTGCACTCGCGCTGACTTGAATCTGGTGGGAGGTATATTACTTCTTCTTAAATCAGTTTTCCTGTTGTTTTTTGGGGGGGGGGTTTATGAGCTTTTGCTGCGGTGGTGTGTCTGCCCTCACTAACGCACCGTCCTCTCTTCTAGAACTCAATCCGTCACAATCTGTCACTGAACCGCTACTTTATTAAAGTGGCCAGATCGCAGGAGGAACCTGGCAAGGGCTCCTTCTGGAGGATAGACCCCACCTCGGAGAGCAAGCTCATGGAGCAGGCCTTCAGGAAACGAAGGCCGCGGGGCGTGCCCTGCTTCAGGACCCCCCTCGGACCCCTCTCCTCCAGGTATGGACTCCACTTCTTAGGCTTCAGGCTCGCGCAATGGGCGCACTGCGCCATGCAAGATTTGTACGTGCATGTGTCATTGCAACCTGGTCTCATTAGAAAAATGTGTATTTGTTCACAATGTTCTGGTATGAATGTGATCAATTCTAACGTATGTGTCTAATGTTAGAGGTTATGTGAAATTGAGATATGAGTATATTTACAACTTGTCATTGTTTCTCTCAGAAGTGCCCCTGCCTCTCCTAGTCACACTGGGATGCTTTCTGCCCACTCGAGTGGGGTTCAGACACCTGAAAGCCTATCCCGAGAGGGCTCCCCTGTCCCCATGGAGCCAGAGCCTGCCCCTGCTCCAGCCCCGCCCCCTGCCACAGTGGTCCAGCCCAAACTAGCCGTCATCCAGGAGTCTTGCTTTACACAGAACACACCAGGTAGCACCGCACTAGACCAAGGGTCCATTTGTATCATGTAGCCGCTGTGCTGAAGTTTGATCCCATTCTCTGTCCAGATTTGCAGTTATTTTAGAGCTGTATCTTGGTTAGACGAAAGTGATATTGATGATGGCGTTGTTTTCCAGGCTCGCCTCTCAACAGCCAGCCCGTGCTCATAACGGTTCAGCGTCAGTTACCTCAGACCATCAAGCCGGTGACCTACGCCCTGGCCACGCCCGTGACCACCAGCACCTCCCAGCAGCCCCTCATGCAGACGGTGCACCTCGTCCACCAGATCCCCACCGTGTCTGTCACCAGCGTGGCCGGGCTCAGCGCCGCCAACACCTACACGGTGGCCACCCCCACCATGGTCACCCAGTCTGCCACGGTCAAGGTCGAGCCCAAGGAGAACGGAGATCACACAGAGGTCAAAGGTGAGCGGTATAGTTTGGGGAGCAGGATGGCTCAGGGCTCAGACGAGACACGCTGGGGTGACTTAAAAGAGGAGCGGTTTGCAGTTTAACTTTTGCTCTTAGTTGCCTCAGTGATTGTGCAAACGGGTGATGTGAAACACATGAAGAATGTCGGGCAGGGTTCTGCGGAGTGTTGACATTTCTTCTTCTCTTTGTTGTTGTGCCTCCAGTGAAAGTAGAAACGGTTCCAACCATCACCCATGCCTCTATAGGCGGCACCAGTCGCATCATCCAGACCACCCAGTCGGCCACGCCCTTACAGACACTTACCATAGTGCAGCAGCCCCCACTAGGCCAGCACCAGCTCCCCATAAAGGCCATCACGCAGAACGGCACCCACCTGATGCCCATCACCACTGCCCTCCAAGGGCACACCAACTCAGGTGAGACACTGACGGCCGTTAGAACGTGACCTCTCAATGACCTGGGGATTCCAACCCCTAATTGGAGCCCATGCATGTGACTGAGTCTCTCTGCTTGTCGATTCAGTTCTTTGCTAGTTAATGTTTTGCTCTCCTAAGAACTGTGAGAGATAATAATAAAAGTGTGTGTGTGTGTGTGTGTGTGTGTTTTACATGCTTGTGAATCAGACAGTCTTCATTAATCAGCCATTTGTGGTTCCAGTTTCCCATGTTTGGAAATGTGGCTCTTTTATTATGTTCAAAGCAGACGGCTGCCAAACATGCAACCTCTGTAGATGTTAAAGTGTAAACCACAGGCAGTGATTCATCAGTTCTGGCACTGACATCTTCCTCTTCCTCTCTCACGCTCAGCCACAGCTGTTGCGAGCCCCCTACACCTGCTGGCCGCTCACGCGTCAGCCTCTGCCTCCCTCCCCACCAAACGGCTGAACGGAGGCCAGGCCACCAGCCACCAGCCCGACGCTAAGCGCATCAAGACAGAGGAGGAGGAGGAGGGGGAGAACGCTGCGCCCACCCAGCCCCCAGCCACTGCAGCAGACACAAACACGTCGGCAGCCAACAACCAGGGCAACCACCACAACTAGTCTTCTACAACAACACACCCTCTTGTGTTTTTTTTAATTTTTTATTATTCCTTTCCTACCATTTATTCCCCCCCCCCCCCTTTTCTTCCATCGACTCCAAAGGTGCCAAAAGGAGAAGATTTTCAGTTTGGGTCTTAACCATTGTAGAGCATCGGAAAAATAACACCACCCCTTTAAAGACTGGAAAGGAAAATGGGTTGAGAATTAAAAAAAAAAAAGAAATGGAACAAGGAGACAGTTGAAACGAAAGGTTCCCCCCCTGTGAGACATGGCCACCGAAGAGGAGGACGCCTAAACCCAAGACCACAGGAAGCCTTAACAACAATTAACCTTAAAAAGAGCTGAACTCTGCAAAGGACGACCTGACTGGGGCCTCTGTTAGCCAGGCTGGATGGCACCTCTCTGTCTCAACTACCTCAGTGCAGATTGCGGGCCACGGCCAACGGCACCACTCAACGGACCCACGGGACGACTCTGGACGAAGTGACCAACGAGCAGCATGACGAGCATTTGGTGCAAACGTGACATGTCAACGCGTGCATTCAGCAAAAGGGATCAAAACACTCGGAGCCACTTCCTGAACTTTTGGCAGCTAGCCTTTCATATACTGATCTTACCCTTATTGCAGCTGTAAGTAGATATGCAGTATTTTGTTGTTCATATGTGGAGCATTGGATCTGTTTTGGATGTATTTTCATTTCTATAGATGATGATGATAAAAAAATAAGTAATAATAATTTAAGTAATGGAAGCATACAAGCAGTGGGGTCAGTGACATTTCAAAGCACTCCACCTAAACATAGATATCTCGCTGTTTTTTTTGTATGCGGACTTCTTTTCTGTTCAGTGAAACTAAGTGTAGTTTCTTTTTTAAAATTCTATCAATGGAGTGTTTTTTCCTGTCAATTCCTTGTTCTGTCATATCCATATGAAATTGTTTTTTGTTACACCTACATATTTTCATACTTGCACAGATAACCGATAAGATAAAAACATATTAATTCCATGTGTACCGGTAGTTTATCAGACGCCTCATCGAGCTTGCATGTATCAGACTAGAGAAACGTACCTGAGCCGTTAACTGTAAATTTAACAGAAGAAAAGACCTGCTTTAAAACCAGACCAGATCTGCACTTGATTCAATGTTAGTGTTTTTTTCTCCCCCCCCCCCCCTTTTTTTTGTTTCCTTTCCTTTTTTTCCTCGTTATCCTTGGCTGTGTTGACTGGTGTTGGCAGCAGACCCTTTGCTTGGTTATTTTATTCTGTTCCAGCGACCTGACGAGTCTGTCTTCAGATTGTATATGTTCCAAATGAAAGAAGAAAAAAAGTGATCGATGTTTGTTCTGCTTCAGTGGATAAAATGCTTTTTTTTTTTTTTATAAATTAATTTAAAACCTTTTACTGTCTCATATCTTTTTTCTCATACATACATACATACATACATACATGTGTTAAATAAACCAACATAAATTATACACGGGCCTACTGGATGCTCAGCGGGATCAGAGGTCGCTTGTCCTGCTGGTGATTTGCCATTTAGCACGCACATTTATGGAATAGCCTGAAACATCTAGTCTTTATCTATCACTTTTTACCAGGTAATGAGATGGTAATGATATTCAATGTCTGGAAATGGCACTCTTGTCGTGGTAGCCCCCCCACTGTTGAATTGATAATCATTTCACCTAGCATTTTACAATGTTCCACGTTTCTCCACAGGGGGGCAGTATTGGCATGGCTATTGAATTGGTTGGTCATAATCTCTTAACCCATAATCTGATCTGGAGAGTCTGACATAGTGAGACTAGGTGTAGAGCAGCACATTTTGTATCACACTGTGATTCAGTTGCAGGCCTAGTTTTTCATTTATTTATACATTTGTAAAGTCAACAACCCCGAGAGCAAGATTGTCATGCAATGGCTACTGTCCTTGCAGCAAAGCCAAATCAAACAGTTACAGAAGTAAGCAGAAATGTAGGTTATCAAGCAGGTTCTTAGTAAGTGTGATATCTGTGTGATTTGGCAGGGAGATGTCGGTCTTGTCTGTAGACAGTGATAAGACTTTGTGTAAAACTGTATAATCAGAGAAGTGACGTCAGTAGGGTACTGACATGGTATAAAGAGAGTCAGTGTGTGTCAGTGGTTAGCGACCACCTGCAGAGATACTTAGTGAACACCATAGGGGGTTGTGGACAGATCCACAGATAGTCCTACTGTTTACACCAAACTGATGTCCTTATTTATGTCAAAACACACTGATAGGGATACCATCGAAAGAGACAATACTGACTCACACAGATGTCCAAAAGAATGCCTGGCTGAATAAAAGCTAAACACACACACAGTACGAACAGCATGTCAAATAAAATCCCCCTTTAATGTTTAGTAGGTGGTCTATAGGGCCCAGGCGCTGGAGGTGTGACCTCGCTTCTAACCTGTGTTAATGAAAAGTTCAACACCCTACGATAAGACTATCATATAATTAACTGTATAGGGAAGTGTTAGCAGATATGCAACCACGTTATAGGTAAACAAACCAAAATGAAAATAACACATATTGTATCTGCACACAAGCATAGACTGCACACACCCAAAACACCATCTTTGTATACAGTGTCTGCTCAGGGCGAACAAATCACGTTTGTTTTTCATTTCACTTTAGAAAGGTCACTAAACATTCTAAAAAAATAAACAGTGTTTCAGTAAAGTTGTTGATGTTCTGTCTGGTCAATTTGGACCTAACTGGTTAAGGAGGGTAGTGGCTGTTGTGTTGACAACAGGTTGTCTCAAGGATGGTTTCTCATGAAAGCTCCTCAGATCCCATTTAGATCTGACAGGCAGATAGAGCAGTCCAAACATTAGTCGGTGTCCTGGCGAGGAAGTCTTCTACACGAGGTATCATTCAATAATGATTCTGTATGTTTTTGATTGAGCAATAGCCCAAAGGTCACAGCCTCAGATTCTATCTTGAATAGAGAGGCCAAGAGGTGCACTCTCTAATACAAAGACCAATGTGGAGCTTAGTGTTACACTGTGAGCTGACCCAGCACTTCATTGCTAATAGTCTGTCTGTGTATTTTCTCTCGATTAGTTCCTATCTCCTTCTGTACACTATTCCAGTGCTCGGGGCATTTTTTAATTAGTGCTTTAGGTTTGGCAGTGTTGGCAAACAGACAGACCCCAGGGGAGGGATGGGGATGAGCCGTGAGACAGGTGGGCACCGACGGCATTCAGGACACTGGAGAGGCTTGCTTTAATGAACACAAAACCTACTGCCTCTGCTGCGGGCTGCGTAGGTGGCGTTACCATAGAAACCAGGAGCTAGTTGCTTTATTGAACAAGAGATCCTCTCTGTCACTCTGCTGAGGGGTTGAATGTGGTGTTTGATAGATTCAGTGGATTTCTGAACCCGAAAACCTTTTGGAAAATGTCATGTTCATGAATATTTGGATAATTACCTTGCCAGACCTAAAAAAGAGAGCAAATAACATTTCCTAAAAAGCCAACAATTTGTATGAGCATTTTCTCTGTATGAACAATTGAGTTAGCCTTGTAAATGACAGATAACACAGAAACTAAAAGCATTGCCTCAGGTCATGAGAGGCCATTTTGTTTCTTGTGATTGAGCTTAATTAGGATTCCAATCCTCTGATAGCCTCTTATCGTCCCTTTCTCCTGCTAATGTAGAACTGCAGCTCAACAATAATGGAACATTCTGCTCAACTGTGGACTACACAGTTTGATATTTATCTTCAATGGCATTATACACAGTGCTGTGGTTTGTCTGTGGAGAGGTCAGGGTTACATTACACCAAACAGCAGTTTGGGGAAATTCTGTCTTTCTTTATTGACATATCTCACAGGATGGAATTACAATAGAAACAAAATCACAAGCTACATCAAATGTTCAACACAATGATTTTGATGGAAACCAGTCTGAGGCAAAGTCCTGGGTTACACAAACACAAAATATATCAATATATCAGCCTCATGGAGTGGCTTGTGATCCTAATATCTAATTATTTGTACAATCTAATTGGTCCCTGTTTTGAAATAACAAATGCAGAACAATGATCCCTTTTGTGAGCGCCATGTAATTCTGTGGAATTTACAACCAAAGACCATATTCAGAGGGCTCCAGGAACAAGAGAATGAACTGGTTATGACTAGCTGGTTAAGAGATTATATTACACAAGAGACCCATGTTAGGCCCACAGTATGTTGAGGAGAAGTTGATACAACCTGATTTTAGCACCTGCCATTTGTTTTTGTAAAAATTCAAACTTCTTTTGAACCACTTGTTGGATTTTCACTTCACTTTAAGATGTTGCAGTTCCTCCATATACCACATGATGACAGCACAGAGCAAGGTGCATCAACACCGTAGCTCTGACGTCTCTTACAGTATTCATATCTACGTGCATTGATTGCGTCTTAGTTCGTTACTCATTCTGTCTCTCACCCACACATGTATCAGATGGTATTGTAGCCAGGCAGCCATTGCAGTGAGAGAGAGAGAGAGAGAGAGAGAGAGAGAGAGAGAGAGAGAGAGAGAGAGAGAGAGAGAATTAGCAGGAAAGTAAATTGCCTTACAGCTACAACAAACTAACTGATTTGGGTCTATGATTATCAGACACTGTTAGGAAATTCATTTAAATATTGCCGTAGCAACTATAACTCTGAACAGTTGAATTTGAGGCCAGGATTGGAAAGGTAGAACACAGTCAGTGGTCCAACAAACTCACAAACTTTCATAGTGAATGTATAACATTTTTCCTAACATTTGTCAAACATTTTATAGGAGATCTGAATTCAGGGCAACATCATCATATAACCAGCAAAGTAATAGAGTGCTGTATTTATCTCTGTCGCAGTAAAAGTCAATTCAAAACTTTGATTTCAATATCTTCTTTCTCCAATAAGAACCTTTGATTGAATTTTCTCTTCACTATTTGAGAGTGAGTTACACTTTTGCCTCAGACTCTTTATGAAATCAATACCCAGTCTTTTAAAATGCTAAACCTGGTCAGCCCTGCTCCGACATGGGGAGTCTCAGTGGGGTATTCTGTTCCTACAATGGTTCAGACTCTTCTTTCAAACACACATTATAGCGCCATGACACAGATGGCACAGTCACCTGCCAAGGTTTTAGCACCATTCACTGAAACATAACACTGGCCTCTCTATTCAATAACTACTGTTATTAGGGACAGCAATTAACTTGATAAGCAATGAGTATAAGCTCATAGTGTATGGGACTGGTCATAATTGCATTAAGAGCATTCATAGAGAGAGAGAGAGAGAGAGAGAGAGAGAGAGAGAGAGAGAGAGAGAGAGAGAGAGAGAGATTGAGAGAGGAGAGTGTTCTGATGGAGAGTGGAGGGCTGGGGTGTGTTGGGCCTGCTGGGGTGTGTGGGGCCATGTGGAGCACCATGTTGAAGTACCTTGTCTGACCTGGGTATGGAGATTAGTGTAGATGACGACTGCTGATCTTGTCATGCAGGCCCTGGATAAAAGGGCTGCTCTCCAGCTGGCCTGGACATGTTCCCAAAGCCCTAGATGCAGGGTTGCATAAATCTCTGGGCTTAAAAACGCCCTTACAGCAGCAGAGGATGGATATGAAGAGAACTCAATAAGCCAGCTCTCGATAAGACCTGAATATGTGTACAAAACATACCACATAAGTCACCATGTGAAAGCGACGCTCCATACATTTGAAATGTGAAGCATTAGGTGTGTGTTCCTGGGTCATCCTGAGTCTCTCGGATGGTCAGGCTGATAGGGAGGGTGTCTTACATGTGACACGTATGCTCTGGAGCATCCTGCGCTCCGCCTGAGAGCTCAGGGGTCAAAAGTTCCCCCTGGGTTGTGGAGAGGCTTGAAAACATGCATGGGCTCCACTTGGACCAACATCAGAAGCCCTTGTGAGAGCATAGTGTATGAGTGAGGCTCTGTAATGCTCCATAACGCTGTTTTAACACTCCAGATTCTGCATTTGCTCTGTGACAACACTGTTCAAGTTTAAATGTAAAGGAACAACTGTTTTTACACCCCTGAATTAGTTACACCTCACCATTTTCTTTTCTTTTCTTATAAATAAAGGTTTTCCCTCTCCCCCTTTAGCCTTGAAGCCACTGGTCTCACAAGAAAAGAAAGGGCTTTTCAAACCAGTCAGTTCAGTGTTTCACTCTATCTGTCACCTTTTACAGTCAGAAAATGTCTTATTTTGTTGACAATATCCGTAGTTTCATATAGAATGTTGTGTACCCTTCTGTCTATCACTCTTATATCCACGTTAATACCATGGTATTTAGAAGCCATTGACGCCTCCTCTCTTTTACACTCGCTGCAATGTGTTTACCACAACTCGTTTTCAATGAGAAAGAAAGAGAAACACATTGTGGTTGAAGAAGAGGTTTAGGATGCATTCATTCTTGTCCAGTCTCCTCCATTGATTTCCGAGTGCCTCACTAACCCACCTGTCACTCAAGTGGACACTTTTCTCCCGTCTCAGTCTCCATCAGGGTGATTGGCGGGCTGGCTCATGGGGTTTGGAGCTGAGGTGATGTTAGGGGGGGGGGGGCGGGTTCTTTTTAGGCCCTTACACAAGCCTCTCCCCCCATACTCACTGTGCCCTCAGTGTGGTGTGTGGTGTATGCACAGTGTAGAAAAGGCCTGGAGCTCCTGTCCCTTCGCCTTCCATCTCTGAATTGGGCGAGAGCACAGGGGCTGTGTCCGCTCCCGTTGGCACGGCATGAAGACTACAGGCCAAAGCCCAAAAGGAATGTATGAGGGAGGGGAAAAGAAAGGCACATCCATTTCATAACATCCCAACTGACCAGTAGCCAGCATTTCTTGTCTTGGCCCATTCACAAATATCCAACTATGCACAAGAGAATGGTGGCAGTTCTGGAGCATCAGAAGTGCATACCAGGGTCAAGAGGTGGTGTTGACTGAGAGTAAATGACTCTTGAAAAGTGCTGGGCTGCAGGTGCAAGGTTGAAATCCTGTGGGTAAGTGGTGGTGGTGGCTCTGGTGGTGGTAGTGCTGGTGGTGGTGCCAAGCGAGGACACCAAAGTTAACATAAGGTTCTTGCCAGATATATAGAGTAGATCTGGTTTTGGGATTGACTGTCATGTTGAGGATTTAGACCACAAGGCAGATTGAAGCATCACTGTGTGTTGCCTGTGAAATACCTTGTTCTTTTCTGTTCTGTTTGAATTACGTACCAAAATAGTGATAGAAAATATACTTTGTATCTATATATGCAGATATGTAGTTGTACAAAGTAGTGCAGATTGTCACAAGTAGTCTTGTGCCCAGTCCTTGGCATGCGGTGATGTTCCTGTCAAACAAAAGACAAAGCCCACTTCTCCATTCTATCCAGTGTGAAGTCATTATGTTCTATTACATCTTCAGCATCCTTACATAACTGCACACTGATAAGTACACACTGGTACTTCCACCCAAAGCATACCAGTTTATTGGATGTACTGTACCAACTCACTTAAAGTCAAGGATCTAACCAAATGTCTAAATGTGTCATTAGTTAGAATATTTGAGGATGCGCCTTGAAATGTAACCCCATGAAAGACTGAGTATTTGACAGATGGAGTTGACAACCTCATTAGCAATAACTGCATCTGATTAGATCACTATAAAACAAACCAAAAACATGTGCTGTGAGAGATACTTGCTTCTGCCTTCCCTCCTATCGTGAGAGCAGCTCTCCCACTGATAATTCTAGTGTGATGCTTCCATGATTATCATTCAGTTGTTTTGATTGAACTCTCATAGAAAATATTTCCCAAATAATTTTGGGAAATAAATTTTATCTAGAAATAGTCGTTTATTTTCTGCAGTGAACATTGGGCAAGGTTTTTCTGATATGCTCATGCATGCAAAGAGTCCCTCCTGCATGGGTTTTTAAATGACATTCCTCGGTGAAGTGATTGAAAAGGCTCTTCAAGGTAATTTGCACAGGCTGTCTAAGAGGCATGAAGCCTCTGGCCTTCCAAGCTGCTAATTGGCCAGTGCCATTCTCCCCCACCATTGAGCTCCTGACAGACCTTGGAGATGGAGAGCCTGTCTCCAGTTCCCAAGGAAACAACAATAATAATCTTTCACGTAGTAACAAACACTCTTAGCTAATACCAATGCAGCATTCGTATGCTCCCACACTTCACACTGACTTAGACGAGGTAGGAAAACTAACCCTATTCAGGTAAATGATTTGAGAGCACTATTTATGCGAGCACTATTTAAACAAAATAGATAGAGAACTACATACTCAGAAGATAGAGAACTTCCTGTTAGCCCTGCAGCTTACCTGCTGCCTCCATGGTTACATCTGTGGTTGTTGTTGTTACACTTACATAAACATACCCATGTCTCCAGGGTTACCCATCCGTGCAAAGTAAAAACCTATCATAATTGTGTTTTTTGTTTTTGTTCCATTGTTAAATAAAAACAACTCTGTTCCAGTCTTTAGACTTCGGGGTCTTTTGGGGCATCTTGAGGCTCTCAACAGCCAATGTGAGAATCAGGCCATGCTCTATTGGCTGTGTCCCCACTGTGAGGGTAGTACAAAGACATACTGGGCACTAAGCATTAATGGGTGATGTTCAAAGAAAGCGGTCACTATAATCAATCAGATTGCAAATGGATGCATCATGCAGCAGATTAAGTGGGAGGTTCCTTGCAAAACCCTTAACGTAATTAGACCTTTAGTGACCATGTATTTGGATCAATGTGCTCTCCCCTTGGGATGTGAACTCATTAAGCATCAAGGACAGCTGACATGCATAGTGTTGAGAGGGCTTCTTAAACCTCCTTTTACCGTACACTTTCCTTAAACCACTGCAATTAGGTTGATTACAGAAAGTGCATTGGTTGAGGATGAAGTTGTCCTTGTCTAGTTTGTTTCCACTTGGATTGTAATCATATTCACAGTCTGCTCTAGTTGGCCCCAGGCAGTCTTGGACTTGTCCACCACAACAACACTGAATCATTCCCTTAGGTGGTGTTATTACCTCAGAGAACCACTAGGCCTAATTCTCTGCAGCTCAGAGCCTCTCTGGTCTTGTCTGCCTAAGGAGGAAGGTCAGAGCAGAGCCACAGTAGGATAATCCCTTGTGTGTAGACTGAGGTAGAGTCCCAGATCTTTAGATCTATGTGATTGGAGAGCAGGGCAGCCAGGCATTCAAAATACAGTTAAATTCAGTTTGATTGAGTTGAGTTGAGTTGAGTTGAGTTGAGTTGAGTTGAGTTGAGTTGAGTTGAGTTGAGTTGAGTTGAGTTGAGTTGAGTTGAGTTGAGTTAAGTTGAGTTCATTTCAGTTCAGTTCAGTTCAGTTCAATTCAGTTTAATACAATTACATTTTAATTATATTAAATTAAATTAAATTAAATTAAAGTTAATTTAATATGGTGACGCTCCCAAAACATTTTCTAGAAGTGACGCTCCCTAAACATTTTCTGTCTTCTTCACATATCTGCTCTACCACTCCAAGATTTAATTCTGTTAGTTCACAATCACTCTCATTCATACTAGTGTTACATCATTTGTCATAGTGTTACATTGGGAGAGGATGGATGACTGGAGTTATTCCCCTCAGTATAGTAGGACTGTATGAATCGGGGCTTGTCTATATATATATATATATATATATATATATATATATATATATATGTATATATATGAGTAAATTACTCTATATATATAATATGGTAATATATATACATGCTGAGAGAAAGACCTCAGTAAGGCAGGTGATGTGAGGGGTTCCAGTGACATGGGCGCCCACGTATCTGCTTCTGCATATGCACCTTTCTGCTCATTTCTCCAAACTATTTAAATCTAACACCGTAGGAAAGTGAGCAGCACTAATAATGGGGTCCAATCAAAAGCACAATGAAGAAAAGGACGTCTGTCCTTCACATTGCTTTATGAGTCAATGCACTCCATACCATTATAATTATTCAAATTATTCATTAAAAAAACACTCAACATGTATAAATAGCCTTGGTGAGCTCTTGAAAGATTAGCATGTCGTGTCCCTGTTCAAATCTAAGTCTTCTAAGTCTGTTCAATGAACTGGTCCTCTCGCTTATATATTTTGTCTGATCCATATGTGATTCAGCGAGCAATTATTACGTGTACTTATTGAAAGGCTTAATCATTACATCTTATTGTTTGGTTCTGAAACATTAACATGGATAATTAACAACACAACATTAATGAATCAAACTCATTCAGAGAGTTAATCAACCCCAGTGTTGTAACTTAGTTTCCACTGTGACCTACTGGATAATACACTCATTATGACCATAGAAGAGCACAGATTGAAAATAAGCTAGAAAAAAACAAACAGGCAAAAACATGTTTCATCATTGCCATTGATTATCTTTGTGCATATAATTTCTCTGGAGTGTCCTCAATAAGTTATCTGTTATCAGTGTGTGTGTGTGTGTGTGTGTGTGTGTGTGTGTGTGTGTGTGTGTGTGTGAGTGCATGTGGGTGTGCGATATGCCCCAAATATATAGTATAATATCTAATATCAGCCCAACCATAGAATATGTGTGTGTGTGTGTGTGTGTGTGTGTGTGTGTATGTGTGTGTGTGTATGTGTGTGTGTGTGTATGTGTGTGTGTGTGTGTGTGTGTGTGTGTGTGTGTGTGTGTGTGTGTGTGCATGTGTGTGTGTGTGTGTGTGTGTGTGTGTGTGTGTGTGTGTGTGTGTGTGTGTGTGTGTGTGTGTGTGTGTGTGTTTTCTTCCAATATCTTTTTACTTGAGTATTTTGACATGCATCTGCCTGTCTGCCCTCGGCACAGGGCGGCACACCCTGGCAAGAAGTGGAAAATCAGAGTCAACGGAGAACTCAAAAGGAGGCCAAATGAAACAAAAACAAAACAGGGAGGAAAAAGAAGGAATGTACAGAGAGAGAACTGGGTCAGAAAGTGCACATTGCCCAGATTGATGGTGTCATATGTGTGAGGCCCTGTTTCTGTGAACTGAATTCCTTCTGCCGGGAGGCCTCCAGGATAGGGGCTCACTGCGGTATTCTTGTGCCTGCGTGTTTAATCACATTACAGGAAGCAAGAAGCCATGGCTGGGGACACAAGGCCTTCTGGACCGGAGTCCTAATGCTCAGAAGAGACCCTAGGGTAAACCACCACCCACCCCTAGGGTCAACACCCCCCCCCCCCCCCCCCCGCAACACACACACACACACACACACACACACACACACACACACACACACACACACACACACACACACACACACACACACACACACACACACACTCCAACTACCAAACCAGCCTGTGAGAACCAAGACAGAAACCCCTCCTCCCCTGGTGTGTGTCAGTCTGCTCGGAGTCCTCCCACCACTTCCTCAATCCCGCTCCTTGACCAGGCTCCGCTCCGTGTTTTCTCTCTCTCTTGTTCCCTGCATGGAAAAGTAGGTCACTGTTTGCGTTGTATTATTCAGCAACTGGAATGATTGTGTGGCAGACGAGGACTCCTGACTGAGATCTAGGTGACGTGTGGAGCGAGCGGACAGGGGTGTGCAGAACCGCGCAGAACCGCGCAGGGCTGAGAGACCACAACAACCCGACGGCTCGTTAGGAGTTCTGACAGCTCCGTAGGCCGGCGGTGAAATTAACGTTCGACATTTGTGAGAGAGCGTGGCCTTCCTCTGTCTCTTTGCTTCGAAACTGCTGTACCCTGATTTTCCCCGTTGCTCCTCCACCCTCTCCACATGTTCTGCAGTGTAATTGCTGGCTGTGCCTCTCGCCCCTTGTCTGTACAATACATGCCTCTGTTGATGTGAGCTCTGAACAAACAGGAAGAGAGGCCTCGGAAGCTAAACAGAGAATGTTATTGTGGGACAAGTGCATGTACACAGAACAGAAACAAAAATAAACAATTATTCACAAGATCGGCACATTCTGAATGAGCAGCAGTAAGGATGAGGACGTGGTTAGAAGGGGAGCCATGTTCTTGGCCTGGGTGGGGAAGGGTCACGGTGCCGTGAGGGGTCATGTCAAGTCAGGACTGTAGCCTCAGGAAAGGAGGATGCAATTGTGAACAGGGAACTGTTCTACAGAGTCAACTACACACACGTTATACAGTAGAACAAAGAGAAGGTCAGGAATTAAGAAAAGGTCAAAAATGAAGAGAAGGTCAGGCGTCACATCAAGTTCAGCCCTGCCCCACCTCCCTTACATGGACAACTCTACATGAATAAGGGTAGGCTACATTTAGGATATTTATAAAACAGGACGGTGAGCCCATGGTGCAACTGTGTGTTTTTGTGCGTATGTGTGCGTATGTGTGTGTGTGTGTGTGTGTGTGTGTGTGTGCATGTGTGTGAGTGCAGTGCATGTGGCAACAGCCCTGCTGCCGTTCTACCTGGGATGGGCTGGGTTGGCATGGTGTTACGTAACCAGGAGGTCCTTAGATGATCTCTGGCTCAGGCACCCCGTGACAAGCCTTTTGGCATGGTTCCACCAGGAACAGCTAGAGTACAGGCTGCTTCTGCCGCCGCAGTCTAGCACACACACAGCCTGTGGTTTGTGTGTTCATCATCAACGTGAGTCACTGTGGGTGCTTCGCTTGTCATGGAGTATGGAACAACAGCCCTCCTGTGGTGAGGGAGCTATGGGGAGGTCAGTACTGTACTACGGGGTGGATGGAGAGTGTCACATGAAAATGGAGTCTGAAACCTGTGAATCCTTTGTTGAGGTGGTAAAGTGTCGGTCAGGATTGTTAAGTGTTGGTACCTTGTTATGTGTCATACATTAAAAGAAAGCACTGTTTAACTATATATATATATATATATATATATATATATATATATATATATATATATGCCATTTAGCTGACGCTTTTATCCAAAGTGACTTACATTGCAGTGAGCGACTTTGCAGTGAATACAATGTTCTCTATGGAGTCCTGACAGCTATCAGCCTGACCCTGTTATCTTTTGACTTTAAAGAGATGACAGGCGTTTGTGCTGCGATAAGAGTGTTACACTAATGCTGTTCTCATGTGTCTCAGTATATTGGATGGTACAACATCTGTGCTGGAGATAATGCTATCTTTCCTGTGACTGTCAATTCTCAACCATATACTGGGAGGTTTCAAATGGGGATGCTGCCAAGGAGAGGTAGAGTATATTGAGCCGGGAATCATTTCCCAGTTCCTGCAAGATTTCTGATAACCTTTAGATTTCCTCATTCACAGCTCAGAGATTAAAGCATGTGTTCCCTGTATGGAAATCTGCCATGTCCCCATCTGGCCAACGATCAACAATACCAATAAAAGAACTGTCTGAGAGAGGGGCCATGCTCACCATGGTGACTGGACCCATCTTTCAATCATGTCCTCCCTAATTGTGATCTTTGTGAGCCGCACACAAAGGCAGAGATTGTGCTGATACAACATTAAAATTGTAACAATTTGCAATGAGGTGTTTTGCTGTAGAATTGAGTGTTAATCAGTTGAGTTTTTTCACCAGAGGATGTGGTTGTTTGTTTACTCTCGTCATCACCAACAACAGAGATCCACTTCCTTTCTGAACTCTACAGTATCTAGGTCAGCATAACACCTTTCAGTTTTCATAGACTGATAACAAGACTAATCCTCAGCAAAATATATAGGTGGGCGTTCTGACGGAGGAGCCTGCTTATAAATCCTCTCGTATTCAAGGCCAAATGTGTTATGGCACACACACACACGCACACACACACACACACACACACACACACACACACACACACACACACACACACACACACACACACACAGGTATAAGGCTTGAAACACACACTCAGTCAGTACATGCATGCTCCTATACATTAAAAATGCAGTTTTAGCAGTTATAGGGAGGATGACAAAAACAATCATGTTTTCAGCTTTAAATTAATTTGCTGTCAAATGTATACTGTTTCGTTGCATACAAATCCATCTTTGTATGACAAAAAAACATACAGTGTACATCTGCAATGTCTGTCGAGAGTATGTTATATTTGAATCAAGCAATGTATCCTTTATATCTTACTTCTGCTCCTCAACAAAAAAAATAACTTTTAGCTGTTGTAACTATTAAAATCATATCCGCTTTAAAATGTTAGATCCAAGGGTACACTTCCTACCCCCTCAGGAACACCTGCCCACACAGCACTCTCTGGCTGGTGGTGTTCCCCTCCTCTCATCCTCTGCTCTGCTGCCTGGAGTGGGTTTATCTATAGACACTGCCTCTTCTTCCAGAAGGAACAGACTAGCATCTTGCAGTGTGGGAGGCTCAGGGCACTGTTGGCTACACAACAGCCTAGGTCTTCCAGTACATTCCACCAAATGTGTATGTCTCTGAAATAAAGCTATTTTTACGTATTCACTGGACATATGACAAATACAAAAGGCTCATGCAATGTATACCCTTTGCGGAATTGTGGAAAAAAATGAAAATTGAAGAATAACATTATTAGAACTGTAAATGTCTTCCAAGCTGGGGACTTTTTTAGCTGTAGCCTAAATCCTGAACGATGTACCTGTTTAGATTACAATCATCGAAGACTGCAGTGTGCGACCCGTGTCATTGTTATGGGTCAAAGCCAGGTCAGGGTCTGTGCTGCGGGCGGAACAATCCAAATCATGAGCTGGATTAGACTGCTGGATGAACCTTGTATCTGCGTTACAGATTCAGTAGATAGAGTTGTGATCAGAGATATTGATATAGGGGAAGGTTAACCACAGGCAGGCCGACTGCACTCACACTCACACTGACACTGACACTGACACTGACACTGACACTGACGCTGAAGCTGACATGTTGTTGGGCGAAAGGGATTAAAACAACAACAAAGCGGTCACCCCGCCATCCATGTGATTACAATGATAGTTTTAACCATGTTTTGAAGCTATAGAGTTTGTTTACAATAACATTATTTACAAACAATGGAGTAAAACATATTTGGGGTTCTAATGGGGTAAGACAGTGGAACTAAGATCATGATGTACTTCGAGGTTATATTCTCCAGGAACCGATGGCTATATACTGTATCATTCATTTTAAAGTCCAAAAATGGATGTTTCAATCCCAGATTGCCCTTTTAAACCTGCAGCTGTCAACCTGCAGCTGTCATCCCGCACTGAGCCCTTAAAGAGACACCAATGACCTATAGCTGCTTTACCCTGTGTGCCCCCTATGCCAGCAGGCATTTTTCCAAGACCAACCCTGCCCTGCAAGTACCAAACCAATGGGATCACAGTAACATGTGTTGTGCTCAGCATGGAGACTTTGCTACAGTATAAATAGTGGAACCCTCATTAGGACAATCTGATATATATCT
>NC_139663.1:16252007-16374507 GCF_951799395.1 Argentina silus
GATGAGGCGGGAGGAGTGGTGAGAAGTGTAATGTCCAACTATCCTTGCTCCGATTTCTTAACTTTAGATAATCTTTGGCTAGACATGGAGTACTTTTAATTCCTTTGAATTTCTCATTAGAGGTTTTGACTGAGGTGGCCCTTGGCAATCTCTCTGTTTGGGGACTGCACAATGCTGTGAAAGCCAGTGAGCTCCCAATCTAGCTCTCCTCCTCAGTTTGGAGGAGAATGAGTAGGGTTCCCAGGCAGGACATTATGTCTCCATAATCTGGGATTATCTCTGAGGGCTCCTCACTCAGATTGTCTCAAACTATTTGTCCAGGACACCCAGCTTGTTACACTCTACTAAAACTAAATTAATTACTAAATTAACCATCCCAGTAAACAGTCAGATTTATTATAGAACTGGTCCTGGCCTTTTGGATTCCCTTGAAATAATAATCAAATCCAAATAGGATAAACATCAACAACTGATGTGCAAAAATAGCCAGTGACTCGATGCCAACAAGGGGACAACAAGAGGTCAAAGATCATCAGCACATCATCCTTCTCTGAAAAAGGATTGGATAATGGAAAATGAATAAACATGATGAAATAAAATGCTGTAATCCCTGAGCAGCAGGCATGAAGGCCTAGACTCCAGCATGCTGCACAAACTGAAATGAAGCTGAAGCTCTTTTGAACTGAAAAGTATTCATGTTACATAACACTTTGCAGAGCAATTACAGGGACTTATCCTTAGCTCACAGTCATGCAGAATTGTGTGAGCAGCTTATCTAAAACTATAACTGTCTCCAGTGTGGATTCTTGTCAGAACCATTTTGGAATTTTTGGTGAGGTTAAGGGGGACCTTGAATGTGTTTGGCACAGAACAGTGCTATGGAGAACTTTCATGAATGGGCAAATGAATACAATTAGGTCAGGTTCAAAGTTTTACTTAACATCAATAAAACGTCAGTGAGCCACGTGTTACTTGCATTTAAGGTGAATGAACGCTGAAAAAAGGCTTAATTACACTGCAGCATGTCAGCAGGGTGAATAGTTCATACTGAGATACTATACTCTGACTGGAGTGGAAGAACAACATCAAAGAAAATAATGTGTCCTTAAAAGACTCACAAATCCAATGTGCAGGTTCAAAGCAGCAGAGAGGGAAGCCATGAATAACATGCTTGACTAACTTGTTGCCATCAGCTGAGGAGAGGACTGTTAGCGTCTCTGGCCTCTGGTCTCAAATCTAGTTCTTCTGACAGAGTTCACTTCAACATGGCAGACACTGTGAGTGACACTTGAGAATGGACCAGATCTGTCATTTCTTTCTCAGGTCAGAGCAGTTTTACAGGAAGCCTACGCCCTTATGTGAGCCCTAGGGGACATAATACAGTCAGGGTAGCTGAGTTGGAAGTCTAACCCACTATGGCCAGAACACACAGGGACTCTGGACTCATTAGAACTCTAGAACACACAGGGACTCTGGACTCATTAGAACTCTAGAACACACAGGGACTCTGGACTCATTAGAACTCTAGAACACACAGGGACTCTGAACTCATTAGAACTCTAGAACACACAGGGACTCTGGACTCATTAGAACTCTAGAATACACAGGGACTCTGGACTCATTAGAACTCTAGAACACACAGGGACTCTAGACTCATTAGATCTCTACATGACACCAAGAACAGGGATGCTAAAGGATGATAGATTTGTTCCAACAACGAGATGGCATAACATCCATCACTGAGTTCACACATAACACAACACACTTAACTCAAAGAAACAGGACCTGTACCAATTCAAAGCAGTTTGCAATGGAATATATCTCCATCATTGATTGGCTGTGGTGGGTAATAAATCATGTGATTGTACAAAGTTTTAAATGTTAAGTCTGAAAATAGTCAATATATCAAGGTTTTTTTGATGAATGTCATACATTTTGCATCATGTATCAATAGGGAACTTTGAAGGAGTCTTACTACCACAGAGTCCCTTCTACAAGTTCTTAGTGGCTGTGGCCAGGTTCATTTAGTGCGATTCAACTTTTTACACTGATATTCTTTGTCTGACAAGCAAGGATGAAAATAATAAGCTACTGATTCTTAATCACATGACATGCACAAGTTAGACTGAATGGGACACTCACTACCCGTGAAATAGCCTCATCTCCTCCCTCCCCATCAGTGGATACACACACACACACACACACACACACACACACACACACACACACACACACACACACACACACACACACACACACACACACACACACACAGAGAAATAGAGAGAGAGAGAGAAAGAGAGAGAGAGAGAGAGAGAGAGAGAGAGAGAGAGAGAGAGACTTGTATCAAGGCCATGCTTTGTAATACAATTTCACAGTTTTAAATTATGTTCTTCGAAGTTCTTTGAGGTTCTTTAATATTTGCTCAGCATCCGCCCTTCATCAATTGTGTTTCCTAATCAGTGGTCCATGCTATTTTCTAATTGATGTGAGCTTTCATTAAATATGTGCTAAGTCTTATTAAAGAACCGTCTATGCACAATGTTGTGCTTTATATATCTAGACAAGAAATGTATTTTCTCCACAATACCCCTGATACTGTCTCTTCCTGAGAGACAAGACCACCTGCCGTCTATTGAAGCCTGGTCACTTTTCAACATCAATACTGGAAATGAAGACATTATTTTTTTCTCTAAAAATAGCTCTATTTCTGGAAAGACTGGCACAACATTTAAGATGAGCTGGCCATTCCTTTAGAGTTGAGATGAGATCAATGTTCACACCTCAGAGAGATGTTAGGATACACTGTATGCATGCAAGATAATGAACATCAGTTTTGGGCAGCATGTGAAAAGGCTAGAGTACATATTTCCTGTGTATCTTTGCTGGCACCTTTCTGTTTTTCCTCAAACGAGCTTGAAATGAAACAATGCCCAGATTGACACATCCTTGACTGAGAGGATATCTTTTTGCTGTGGGGGAGTGAGGGGGAGAGAACAGGGAAGAAGTGTTTTTTAGATACATTCATCACACAACCCTTCACAAGGTCCTTCAAAATAGCTACTGGCAAAGTTCTCACATGTGAGTGATCTCTACTCCCACTGCTATGGTATGCTGTGTTTCACACTGTTCTAGTCTATCTGTGTAGTATAGGCTAAGACCTCTCACCCACCATCACCAGCACCACCCTCAATCATTGACAGAGAAGGCAAGAGTATCAAACCAGATGCCTATGAAAAAAGAAGGTTATACTTTAATTGTAATCATGATATTACACCCAGATCCTTCTCATTGAGATGAACTGTGTTTGTGGTCACTTTATTGCCTTACTTTTAGCTCTTGTCTTGTCATATTGGTTGAATATTAGCTGCTTTGCCAACCTCTGTTGCTATGTAGAATATGAGAGGTAATACAGGGAAGAAAAACCCTCTCTTTCAAAACGCCTACATACTGTTGAATGTTTGTGCATTAACATCATCATAGCCTAAGTTGTACTGGTAGAAAATACACCATTTAATTAAGTAGGCTATACATAATATGCATTAAACAGGTAATTGTGTGAGTGTCTCAAAGTGTCTCAAAGTTGTTGTCCTGAACAATTTTCAAGTCATTTTACTCTGACTCAGGCAGTTATCCAGGGGAATTGGAAGGAAAAGATGAGTTTCAATGTGCTAACTATAGAGACTAGAATTACACTTAACAACGATTGGTTAAAAGTAGGTCAAATCGGTAATACCCGGCCATGTGACCCCACACAGGCTTCACTCCGGTGTATCTAATCTCAGTGTTTATTCAACGCATTCGATATTGATTCGCAAGGTTTGTTGAGGTACATTATTGATGAACAATCGGTGATTGCAAAAAACACTTTCTGTGCGACATTTGTAATGCTCGCGTCATTATGTGATGGATGTTTATGTTAGGATGTAAGCATAGGCCCTTACATTTTTAAATAAGTAAGTGTTATAAGTGTGAGATCGTTACCCTAGAAGAGGTAGATCCAGAGATTTTCTAATACTGTATTATAGGTTTTGGTAGATCATTTCGAAAGCATGTCATCTTTGTTTATTGTAGCCAGTGTCACCTATACTGTATTTTGGTTTAACATTGTATCATCAAACTTTTTAGTGATAAATGCCGCCTCTCAACCGGCATGATTATATTCAATATTAGTCTGGTCTCTCTGGATTATTATATATATTTTTTCGATTGCTTTGATGCTAACATCAGAAGTATGTGCTCCACTTTCACAACTCTCAACACTATACTGAAATTGATCAGAACATTTTCAAACTGATTGAATACAACACACACCTAACTAAACAACTTTTTAACACAACAATATATCTTCAGGTCTAAGTGTCTGCTTTTCACAATGAAATACTCACATTACTTTAACTTTGATTGCTTTCTCATGAGCCACAATACACTGAACTATGATTTAATCCTACTCCTCTAAGTGATAATTACTGAACCATTTGATAGAAGGTATACAGTGGCTAGTCAGATGGTTTATGAACTGATGATAACAATTCTAGATTTATAGATCATATAGTATTTGACATCCTTAAAGGTGCAATCTGTCATTCAAACAACAAAGCTGGCTCCCCGCCACTTTTTTGCTAAACAGCTGGGGGATACGACTAGAGAAATATAACCACTCTCAATTTCATAGACAGAGCTATGGATCCATGAAATTAAAATTATAGTTTTAACCATGTTTTGAAGTCATACAGTGTTTGTTTACAATTGTATGCAATGTTTTTGTTTTGCTATTGGATGAACTGTTTGTTGAAACAACTCACGGTGAATAGGCCCATATGATTATCCTTGTATTGATGATGAAGGCGTGGTCCTTCTCCTGGCTTTTCACAATACATGTTAATGTTGGACAATTAGAGTGTTTTGAACTTTAAACAGGCTATGTTTTACAAGTCTTAACAGTGGTGAGTTTTGTGTTTTGAAAGTTGAGCACATCTGATATGAGAATCAAACCAATCGAAAATAGACAGTATAATCCGAAAGAATTATATATAATTTTCTCATATCAAAACACTGTTAAGACTTGTAAAACATAGCCTGTATATATATATATATATATATATATATATATATATATATATATATATATATATATATATATATATATATATATATATATATATATATATATATATATATATATATATATATATATATATATGTTGTATATAAATATATGTTTTCATATAAATATAAAAAAAATAGAAGAGGATAGACAATAATAACTGTCTTATTGTATATCGGTCAGCCCCTCTTTCTCATTCGCACAATCCGTATTCATGAGTTTTGCCAATGGTTTGACGTCACGGACACCAGTTTTCCGCCGCACATGGATCGTGAACCATCTCGCTAAGCAGCTTCAACACAAACCAGCCCACTCCGCCTTCTAGTTGCAAGCGGTGTTCAACGAAAAATCCTATCCGTTCGCTCTGCGCGGATATCATTTAATTTCTCTGTGGCAACTCCAGGTTGGGTCAAGCTCTTTGAGGATTTGACGGTGTGCTCACATATTTTTTCAACGTTGGTCTCCTTTTGGAATTATAGACGTTCTCCTATCGCTCTCCAGACCCATGGAGAAAATGGCCAGATCTCTAAACTCAACTTCCCTACCTCCGACCCATGGCGTGCTGAAATCCCTGTTGGAGAAGCCAATGAAGCTGCCATTTCATCATGAAGAAGGTATACACAACTCTGCTAAAGAGTGCATTTCGTGGATGTTTATGTTTTTCTTTTCGACTATTCTTGTCTTGTCTTGTCTTGTCTTGTTGTCAATGATTATTGCCTGCAAACTTATCTAGCGATGTTTGTTGCGTGAGGGAAAGCGAAATAGAAGAACATTTCCATCGGTATATTTGCTCAATGCATTGCTGTAATCATTCTCGATTTATAAAGTGCCCTAATCATTCTAGATTCATAAAGTGCCCATGAACCCTGGGCAATCATTTCTGCTCTATAATGTCAGAAAAGTTGCCAGCGTGCGGATGATATCTACAATCCCTCAAATCAACTCAAGGAACCACTGAAGTCGGTAGCCAATAGGCAGTAGACAGGGATTTACACAAACTATAATTTAAAATGATTTAGAGAGGCTTCACTTGTTGCATTCATGAAAATGCGATATTCTTAATTTATGAGCTAAGTATCTTAATGTTGGCAATAATGCATCAATGAGCAATACGCTGTGTTCCACCTGTGGACTGAAAGCTTGTACAAAATAAATATTTTGAAGCCTCCTCAGGCTTTGAAGGCTATGTTCTAGAACAGTCCCGCAGAGGGCGCTTTTCATATAGCAGCTGATGTTTGTTTTGGTTACTTTGTATCCCATTGTAATCTCTAAAATATGAATAATATTCTAGCCAATTTACTAAAACCTGAATGTACCTTGTTAAATCAACTATGGTAACTTATTTCAAGGGCTATTGCCTAAATTTTGGCTATATGACGGATTAAAAAACATGGTCTTGTCTAGCAGTTTTGTCAGGGTGTTTGGTTCTCCGGGTTTAAACGGTGAGATGGGGTTAACTGTCTATAATTATTTGCAGGTTTTGAAAAACAGAAGGAGAAGGAGAAAAAGTTGGATGACGAAGGCAGCGGGGTCAACACTCCACAGTCGGCCTTCCTGGGGCCAACCCTGTGGGACAAGACCTTGCCTTATGACGGGGACAACTTTCAGCTGGAGTATATGGACCTGGAGGAGTTTCTATCAGAGAACGGCATCCCTTCAAACTCCACTCAGAATGACCAAAACCAACAGCAGCCACAGCTCTCTCTGCAGCAGGCACAACATGCACCCACCAAACCCTCTGTGGACCTCAGCAGCCGTGCAACCACCTTTGTTCACACAGGTCCCATGGTCCCCCAGAACTGTCTCCAAAGCTCATCCAGAGCAGGTAAAGACAAAATCCATAACACACATGAACACACATGGAGACAGGTACTGACACTCAAACACACAAACACTCACTCCTATACACACTCACTCACACACACACATGTACCCATGATTGTCCTGTAGCACATGCACACTCTCACACCTCCATGGTTAAAGCCCCTCTGTAGGAAAAGAGCTGGCTAGCCGACGATTCCAAAGTGCTAGTTGTTGTGATGTACAGCCATCACAGTGAACATCACAGACAGGTTAATTGGCAACCCGGGGCAATGCTCGGGGAGAATGGGACACAGGAAGAACAACGCTGGTGTTTGTGTCTGGTGTTTGACTCTGTGTTATGCAGCATGGTGGCATGTGGTGCTTCATCATGCTTTGTTCGCCAAAAGTGAGATCTGATGTTTCTTGCCTGACGAGATCTTTTGCTTGACATGTGATGTGGGGAAAAAACCCCAAATGGTTTGTGGGTTTGAGGATTGTATAGTAGGGAGGAGTACAGCTGGAAAGAACATGCCTCATTGACAGGCGTGACCAGGACAACAGGCTGGTTGCCATGGGTTTACCCCCATGCAGGTGGAGCAGTGGATGAAGTGAAAGGGGAATGCAATTAGACTGCTTACCTTTCTGAGCAGGCTGCTGTGATCGGCTGAAACAAGATATGGCCATCGCTATAATGTAGAGAAGGAGAATTATAGTTGTTCTCTGGGCTGTTTATTTTTTTTCCTACTAAGCTGTGATATTGAAAAAAGATGTAGGCTCATAAGGCCTACCACTAGGTTGGTGTGTATTTCCATAAATGGTTTGAACTGACACTTTGTCAAATGTCACAATGCATTTAGCAGATAAGCAGTAGAAACCATGCAGTCTTCTTTGAGCCTCTGCTGTCGTAGGCCTATTGTTAACTATGTGTCAGCTCAGAGAGCTGATAGCCTCATCATTTGTCTGTGGTCTTTGAATGTGTGGGGATTGGTCTGAGATAAAATACATAATTATCAGCAGTTTTCCCCTTGAGGAAGCTGTCAGATGAGCACATTTTTACTACTGCATTTATTTGAGTTTCATTATGTTCAAAGGATTTCATCATAAATATAACGATCCACTTGATGTATTTAATGCTTTTTGGTTTAATTGGAATGACCTGTGTTGTTGTTTTGATGTTTGATCATGTATAGCCTAGATTAAGTTCATATGATATGATCACTCTGCCATATGTTGGAAAGGGATGAATATTTCTTTAACATTTTAAATGTTACTCTTGCTAGTTTATTAAATTATTAGAGTGGCATATGCACTGATCAGTGACACTATGGAAAATGTTTAGCTTGCTATTTTTTTTTTTAAATTTCCTTTCAGAAGCTAGCTGCCAGTAAACTAGTGTGAAGTGACCTGTTGACTTGGATCATGTTCATGATCAAATTCATTGCACTAGTTTGTGTGATTTGTACTATGCGTATAATGTAAATTCATTGTTGTTTATTTTGATGTATGAAGCAGCAGCACTTTAACTGTTCAAGACAAATTTCCCTCCAGGGACAATAAAGTACACACAGGTTAAGTGCTCTCAATGGACAATCTCAAGGCTTTTTAGTCTAGGACTAGACTTAGATAAAATCTAAGGCCCCATATTATTTTGTATTTTGTGGCAACTTTTTCTAGCACTGTGACTGCCGATGGCACTTGTTCTTATCAAAGGTTTTTACCTACGATGACTTGTATAGCTCATTCACTTACTTAGAAAAATGTACTTATTGTAAGTCTCTTTGGAAAAAGGCATCTGCTAAATGACTTAAATGTGAAGGGTTTGTAGGCCTGATTCTAAAACACGTTGGGTTGGTGAATAACCTTGAACCGGCATGTATGCCGTAGCCTAATGCCTTTTATTGTGATTTGGAATGGGTAGGCCACATGGAGGAATAAATTAACGTCAGCCGTCACAGGTAATGCCAATTAATTTAATTAGTAGAGAGTGTAGGCTAATTGTATTGATTGAAGGAGGCTGCTCAGTAAAGTCAGTGAAGTGAAAATATGTGCACAAATCTGTCATGTTGCTATTTTTGGTGTCTTCATTATGATGTGTGAAGCATTTAATTTGATTTAATTTGTCCCTGAAAGATGCTACTCGTAATAATGATAATAATACACAGCAATGTTATGGTTTTGTTTTTTACAGTGACGTGTTCACCCATGCCAAAGAGCCATATGGATGATTTTCGTCTGGTAAATCTACTTAACTAGAGTACTAGAGTGGCCACAAAATGTTGCCCCCTCAGTATGTTGTGTTCCAAATTTCCAGGAATGCGGTGAAAAAAAAAAAGAAGAAAAAAAACCTTCATGTGGTACTGTCATTTAGTTTTTGCATCCCCACACACAGTAATGGTAACAGTCATGGTGTATAGAACAACCGGACACAAATCATCACTCATGTGGAGGAGGTGTCTGTTATCTCAGGCCCAGCGTGTGTCTGTGACTGTGTGTTTTGTCTGGTACAGTTTCACATTGCCTCTACTCTCCCTTTTTTTTGCACATTACCTCTCACATGCTCTGGACTGGGGTTTCCTGCAGTGTGCTCAGCCATGTGACGGACACATGCAGGCGCCGTGTGACGGCCCCACGCTGCAAACTGGAGCTTGTCACGGCATGAGCCTCTCCTCTCTCCCCTCCCCTCCCCTCCCTCTCTTCTCTCCCCACCCCACCCTGCCAGAGCCATAGCCAGAGCACAGGCTGTACCCTGTGGAGATCACATGGCCTGGGCTGTGCTGCTGTCACGTGCGAGCTGTGTTGTTGTTCCAGCCTAGCCAGCCACCCCTGCAACCTACACCCACACCACCACCACCACCACAATCCCCCTACTACTCACAGCACAATACAGGAGATAACCAGGTTATCACCGCAGCTATCTGATGCCTGCTTATTGTGCCTGTGGCCATTGGAGTGTGTGAGATGGGGCTGCGCCGCTGGCGGTGCCAGAGTTGGACCACAGTGCATTGTTGTCAGGGACCAAACCGAGGTCAGACAGGGTCAAAGGGCTTGTTTAGATGCATTCCAATATGTTTGTGGGATGGAGGTGTTTTTCAAAGATATTCACAAACAGTCCAACCAGTTTTGATTAGACTGACTCATAGTACACGGAAATGTTTTGTCAAGTAATTATGAACAAAACGTTTTTTTTTTTTTTTTTTGTTAGACTTGATTTGTTGTTAGTATGTTGAAAGTTTTTTTTGCAATATGGTGCTAGTAAGTCACTTTCTAAGCGAACCTCGCAGTTTGGTTGTAGTTAGTAGCACAACATCAACATTTACTTGCCACCTTTTAAGAGTGTAAGAGTCTTGGGGAAGTATCAGTACGTTCTGCCTCAGTGATTTTACGGGATGAGAAAGACTTAGCTAGCTGGCATTCCATGGAATTATCGGATAAATGAGAGTGGTGCCTATGGAAATCCACTCTCTGCATTAACTCTATCAGGACTTGCAGAGCCATACATTAGCTGAATCAGTGGTTGAGGGAGAGGCCCAGTTGAGTATTCTGTTGCCTCCATTTTGTCTCGTCTCACATCGCATACGGTCAATACTGAACTCCACATGAGTCGTCTCGCTCCCACTTATGGTGTAAAGCTATTGATTTGAAAGGTCACAGCCTTGATGCTGGTGTAGGCCAAGATCATAAAAAATATATATAAATGTTTTAAAACCAGTGCCAGAGCAAAGATGTCTGTCTTCCTCTCCCTGCTGTCTGTCCGGTATAAGATGAAGAACAAGCCTCTGCTGTAGGGTGGCACAAAGGTCGCAGGGCAGGGCAGGGCAGGGCAGGGCAGGGCAGGGCAGGGCAGGGCAGGGCAGGGCAGGGCAGGGCAGGGCAGGGCAGCTAGGTTAACCTCCTTATCCCCCTGTCTATTTTAGCAGCCCGACATTCCACCTGCTCTGTGTCTGCTGTGTTGCTACCCACCCACACAATGCAAATCTACACTCACAGAGCACTTTATTAGGAACACCTGTACACCTTCTCATTCATGCAATGGTGTAATGGTGTGGGGAATGTTTTCTTGGCACACTTTGGGCCCGTTAATACCAATCAATCATCGCTTGAATGCCACAGCCTATTTGAGTATTGTTGCTGACCATGTGCATCCCTTCGTGGCCACAATTTACCCATCTTCTAATGGCTACTTCCAGCATGATAATGCTCCATGTCACAAAGCAAAAGTCGTCTCAAACTGGTTTCATGAACATGACAATGAGTTCAATGTTTTTCAGTGGCCTTCCCAGTCACTGGATCTGAATCCAATAGAACACCTTTGGGATGTGGTAGAACAAGAGATTCACAGCTTGAAAGTGCACCTGAAAAATCTGCAGGAAATGCATGACGCAATCATGTCATCATGGACCAGAATCTCAAAAGAATGTTTCCAACATCTCGTGGAATCAATGCCACGAAGAATTGAGGCTGTTTTGAGAGCAAAAGGAGACCCTACCCAGTATTCGCATAGTGTTCCTAATGAAGTGTTCGGTGAGTGTAGAGCCTTTGTGAAGGTATGACCTCTTAATAATCTCTTGTGTAATATTGATTATGACAACCATCCATTACTAGAACATTTTGCTTTTCTCTATCAATGTCATGAGATTGTGAATGTTTGTGTCAACAACAGTATCATGTCATTTCATTTTATATACTGACTCAAGTTATAGTTGTAGTTGTTGTCTTTTTCCTCTCTTTCCCATATTCAGCAGGAGCAATCCCGTTACACAGTCCTTTTGGTTGTTTTGTGGACTGAACAGTCAAACGTGTGTCTGTCTGTCTGTCTGTCAGTCTGTCTGTCTCGTCTCTTCCTTCTCCGGAGACGTGTAATACGGAGGTCAAAGGCAGCTGCTGTATCGACTGGCCTTTTTAATATTGTCGACAGTGCACCATGTCGCTGTGTTTTTACACCCGTAATCTGCAGGTCAGAGTGAATGACTAAGTGATTAGGCTGGATATTTCCGGAGGGACAGTTTGGGTCACTGCGCTTGTTATGCATACATTGTGTTCCATGCTGGGCTCGGCCTGACGGATTGTCTCGGACAGTGTCTGATTTAACCTAGTAAGTAGCTTGTCGTCTATCTTGGTGCTAAGCTTAGTGTGCAGTGGTCTGTGTAAGGGGACAAGCACACGTGCACTAAGATTCAGCATCTATTGTTATTTCTCATTCCCATAGAAAATGCATTGAAGTTGGCCCCCTCTGTTGAAGCCCCCTTCTGGTTTAGTTTAGTCCCACATTTGATGGTCTTCTTGAGTGCGGTTGTCAGTCTCACGCTTGCGTGTCTCGTGTGGGCAGGGTCAGCAAGAAGTTGTTTTGTGCTTTGGCGAGTTCTGCTACGAGGTGACTTGGCTTAGGCTGACCCAGTGATGACTGGGTTGAATAAGCCAGGAGAGTAAAATCTGGATTCTATAATAAACCTGCAGAATAACAAGAGGGTCAGATGGAGATGGAGGCTAGCGCCCCCTACTGTGAAGGCTGAAGAGAGGCTGGATATGCTTTGTTGATTATCCCTGAGTCGTAGTAGGAGTGGAGCTGAGGTCGAAGCCTGTTGGCGTTGTCCCAAATCTCAACCAGAACTGACTGGAGCTAGGAAGGCCACTCTGACCGAAGGTCATCTGCACTGACTAACATGCGAACAGCCTTGTACACGCTTAAAAGCATACAAAACAGGGTCATGAGTCATGAATATAACAAATAATGCGATGTTGTTCGTAGCAGAATTTGTATTTCCTTTCATTCCTTGTCAAATGTTCTTACTTTTGACATGTGATTGATTGTTAATTGTCAAACTTGTTTAATTTATAGATAAATGAATCCCAAGTAAACAGAAATCTAATCTATTAAATGACATCTGATTTGATGAACCATTAAGCGGCTCAGTTTAGCTGGCTAATCCATGTGTCAAGGAAGGGCAAAAACTGAAACACTGTCAACTGATGACCTGCACCATGCAATTGAAATCAATTTTACGCAACATCCACTGAGATTGCAAAGGCACATGTTGAGGCTTGCTGGTTTGTGTGTCTGTGTGGTGCCTGTGTGATATTGCTCCACCTGGTGGTACAAATGTGACTCCTGTTGTTTTGCTGCCACTTACAGTCGTTTTCAAATATTCAGCATTGAATATAATAAAACCGAAGAATTACTGTGAATCGAAAGATGCAAGAAGTTTATTTCCGAGGATCAGCTCCTTAATGTGCACACGTGAAAGAAAAGAATGGCATGATACTATGACGCAAGCACAAGTTAGCTTACCCCAAGTGGCCTCCTAGTCCAATTATGTGGGCCTCTCAAGAGAACCTAATTGTGCTCCTGTTGCTTCTGTCCAGTGGTACAGAGAAATGGTGATGGAGGCGTTAATGACGCCATCCGGCCTCTGCAGCTCATCTAAAATGCTGCTGCCTGTCTGTTGTTCAATCTCCCCAAATTCTCCCATGTCAACCCCCTCCTTCGCACCCTTCACTGGCACCCGGTAGCAGCTCACATCAGATTCAAGACCCTTGTGCTCGCCTACCGGGAGGAAAAGGGAATAGCCCCACCCTACTTGCAAGGAATGGTCAGCCCCCAAACCCCTGCTCGATCACTCCGCTCTTCCACCTCGACTGGCCGCCTGGCACTGCCGCCTCTACGTGGATGCAGCAGTCGTGCTACTCGGTCACGGTTTTTCACTGTCCTGGCGCCCTGCTGGTGGAACGAGCTTCCCACTGCTGTCAGGACTGCAGAGTCACTACCAATCTTCCGCCGTAGATTGAAGACCCATCTCCTCTTCAGGCTATATACTATACTGTCCCTCCAAAGACGTCTTCACCCCCTACTACCCCCCTGTACAAGTTTCTCTACTGTAAATAAATGTATAATTAAAAATATATATATATATATTTCTTCTAGCATTGTGACTGCCAATAGCCCCTGGTCCTGGCATAGATTACTTTTGGATAGATGATTCACTTACTTAGACAAATGTATTTGTTGTAAGTCGCTTTGGATAAAGGCGTCTGCTAAATGCCATAAATGTCAATGTAAATGAGAATAGGCTACCTACTGAGGTGTCATAAGGCTTCTTTCTCACCATGGTTTTCTAAAGGACTATTAGACGACACAAAGCAGTGGTACACGGCTCCGACTGGTTCTTGGTGGCCACTGCTGATTTGGTCCTTGTATTCTAATTAGGGACTGGTTCTACCTAGAGTGTGTGTACTCTCCAACCAAGCAGAAAGCAAAATCAGCAGGACTGGGGGGGGACTTTAGGCCATGTGTTGTGTGCCCTTGCTCTGAAAAAGCCCTCTGGTCATTGTCCTTTAAACAGTGGTGGTGAGACATTGACATTTGTACTTTTGTCTCATCTCTTTCTCCTGCAGGACTGCCCTCACCTCGGAACACACCCAGCCCCATTGACCTAGACTCCATTCAGGTCCCCGTGGGCTACGAGCCAGACCCAGCAGACCTGGCACTGTCCAGCGTGCCAGGACAGGAGATGTTTGACCCCCGCAAACGCAAGTTCTCCTACGAAGAGCTGAAGCCCCAGCCCATGATCAAAAAGGCACGCAAGATCTTCATCCCGGAGGGCCTCAAGGTAACTTGGAGCCTGCTTATGTTTATGGTTCAAGAAAATCTCTCTTGTGTGTACGTGGGGTGGGGGGGGGGGGGGGAGAGGAGAGAGAGAGATTAGGCTTCTTGTTTGGTGACGACTTAAGGCTCACAGTTCTTTCATGTTATGTAAGCAGCAGATGGACTTATTCAATCTAAAGAAGAAGAGGTATTTCAAACCACAAGTGTAAGTCAGAGAATAGGAGCAAACCTAAAGTCTGGCAGTATTCTCAGGGAGGATCCATCATGCACAACTGTCCGAACAGTTTTTGCCATGATCATTTAGCATTTTGAATAACCTAATTAGGATGTTTTATAACGGGGAGATGCTAATCAGTTGTCAAGCTGGCTGACACCATGCATATGCATGTGCACATTTTCAGCAGCCAAGTACTAATTGTGTGTGTTGCTGTTCACTAATACTACATTATCAGAGGCACACATTACTGAGGCTAAAGGTTGGTGATTGTGTCAGGCGGCTTTGGACAACAGGTTAAAGCTGGAGCTAATTCAATGTAAAGATGCCCACAATGCAAGGATGCCCTTCACCTCTTACTCTGAAGGTGGAAGCCAGCTCTCAGCCATTTACACTGCTCCTGTACACTCACCTGTACACCTTCTCATGGTGGAGGTGGTGTTATGATGTGGGGAATGTTTTCTTGGCAGTGAGTGTATGATTATGCTTCAAGTGAATCAAACACCCTCACCAAAATTAAGTGTGAAGAAATCCCCCAAAATCTAAACTCAACTCTCTCTCCTTTCTTTGTGTCCGTGTGTGAACAGGACGACAGGTACTGGGCCAGGCGCAGAAAGAACAACGTGGCAGCCAAGAGGTCACGGGACGCCCGGCGACTGAAGGAGAACCAGATCGCCATCCGGGCCAGCTTCCTGGAGAAGGAGAACTCCGCACTGCGCATGGAGGTGGCAGACTTGAGGAAGGAGCTGGGTCGCACTAAGAACATTGTGGCCAAATACGAGGCCCGGCAAGGGCTGCTGTGATTCTCCTGAACCCCCACCCCACCCCCCCAAAACCTCCCCGCCTGGAAGCACCCACGCTCCCCCCTTCTCTCAATCCCTCACCCAACAGTTTGAAGGACAATGTGTCCTTTTGGTGGCACCGCCCCACCCATCCCCACCCCCTCTCCCCATAAATTATCCGATGATTCTATCTGTTTAATTCTATCAATGGCTTAATTCTCTGTCATTGGTTTCTGTTCCTTCTCTTTTTTCACTCTTCAGTCATGTACATGTATACATGAAGTATGAGTATTTATGTATACACACACACACACACACACACACACACAGACATCCTTCCCTCTTTCAACTGCTACCTTCAAATGGTAATGAGCCAACCTGCCAGCTGAGTCCCCACCTTCTCCCCTCCTTCTATTATTCATTTTGGAAATGATGCCATGGTGTTCTGCTCTTTCTTACCTGTTTTATACCCTGATAATCAGAACTGAGAAGTGTTGTAACTTGTCCTCCCTTACCCCTTATGTTATTCTAGTGCTGTTTCCACAGTGATTATCCTACCTAACACCCATTTCCTCTGTTTGTTCTGCCCTGGAGAAAGTTAGTCTGTATTTTGTGCTGTCTAGTATCTGTCTCTAGCTTCTATTCTCAAACAGAGGCATGCAGCATATTTCCCCCACGATTTTTACAACTCGAAAATTCAAATGTGTTTTTTCTTTTTTATGTTTATATTATTGTGTTTCAGTTCATTTTCTCAGTATCTCTGCAAGTGCCGTGCTGTAACACTAGGTTCACCACATCCAGTTGTCTTGCTACTCTACGCTTCATTGATTGCTTCATTTGAGCATTAAGCACTTAAACTTGTGCTCTCTCTCCTCTCTCTCTCTCTCACTCTCTCTCTAACTGTATAGGACAACTTTGAAATGGGAAAACCAGCATTTCTTTGCCATCACCCTGACATTGAGCAATAATCCTGTCCAAGCGTACTTTCATTAGTTCATGTACCTAGTTGTCTCTTATGTACTTGTATTTCCTATGGAAGCACCCCTCTTGGTCCCCAGAACCCCAGGATCATTGTATAGTCATGAGTGGCGCTAGCATCCTTCCCCCCCCCCCCCTCACCCCCCCCCCCCCCCTACCAGTTGTGAATGGTCTCTGTGTTGCAGGCCGCTGTCCTCCACACGCCTCTCAGCTTAACCCGACTCTGCACTGATGCGTGACTCACAATCTGACCTGGTGCAATGTTTCTACTTCCTCATGCTAATCTTATCTGCCTGATATTCATGTACCTTTTTGTTTCGGATGGAAGATTTATTTTGGAAAATATTCAATTGTTAATTGTTATTATTATTACTACTATTATTGTCGGTATTGTTGTTGTTATTGTTATCATCACCCTCATTGTTTCAGCATGTTTCAGCATGATTTCTTTCAGAACACAAACCACAAGCAGATTGCAAAACAGTTAATTCTCTCCTTTATTTTATCCTCTTTTTTTTCTTAGCATGATTAACATGAGTGGTTATTTCAAAAATCAATACAGATATCTGTAGTTTATTTTGTAGCTATGTGTTTGCCTTCTTCTAAGATGGCTGTATGAATGTAAAAGATGTTGAAAAAAAAAAAAGTTGGATGGTGTTGTCCGATACTGTGGTTAACCCAATCAATTTGTTTACTACAGACCAAAAGATTCAGTACAGAAATGATATATTGGTTATAAGAGATATGTTTATATAAAAGCTATTATATAAGTTGTTTTTTTGTACAGTATTTTTCCTATACATTACTGGCTATGAATTTTAAAGGCACAGCAGATCCAGAATATTATTAAAGAATACATATATTACTTAAAGAAAAGATATATTATTGTTTTGATATATTACCTATAATATAGTAGTTTTACAGATTAATTGCAGCAGCACCGGATCCTTTGGGCATTATTGTAAAAACACTCCTGGTTGCATACATGTAGCCTTTAGCCTTTTCATGTCTTGGAATCTTGTGTTCAGCTCAAGTTTCACCAATGTTCACATGAAATAAAGTTCTCAGTACAGAAGATAGAATGTATGGAATGATCTTTAATTGGTTTCTCTAGATATGTCACCAGGTCACAGGAGAGGCTGAACACTTTGCTCGCAGTTTGTGTATTTGGAAAAGATGTCATAACTACAGTAATCAACAAGATGTTCCCTCATTCAGATAATATCCCAAACTTGTCACTCAGGTCTCTTGATGTGAAAACATGCAACTGGAAAAGATTCAGGTTGATTCTAGCACAATAGGTAATATTCTGGCATGAATGTAGTACAGGGGTTATTCATCTAGTACCCTGTGGCTTGATAATCAAATCAATAGTTAGGATGAAGTTACGATGAATGAGGGCGATTCAATAGCATGTTACCGTCTGTAGCTGCTCTTTATCTGGTTTTGTTTGACCCATGCCGTTATAGTGGGTCCCTATATCTGAGTGATTATGATACTGAATAGCATATTAAACCTTAGTGTAATCTCCCTATATTCAGTTTTATTGTGTATTGCTGAGATTTAGTGTACCAGACCCCTACTACCTTCTGCAGACCACAGTCCAGCCAAGGTCAGATCCAAAGGTGTGCCCGGAGTGGAGATGATAGGATGTTTGGGTTGAACGTGGTTTCCTTTACTTACTTCCGTTACTAAAGCTCATTCGCACCGACGTGTTTTGTGAATTGCGATCATGTAGACTTACTTCGGTCCTCTGCAGCATGGAATCTATACACAGTACCTGCAACCGTACGTGAAAGAATAGGATAAAGCCAATACGAGTCCATACGTATCCCCACATACCTCCCTGTAGAGCGATGTCACTACCTCACCCATCAACGGACTGAGCAGGCATGATTCTGAGTCTATTCCAGTGCCTTGAATACACTGACTGTTCCTCAGTCTATCTCAGCAATGTATCTTCTCATCACACCACTTGGATAGGTTCAGATCTGCACTGAAGGACTTCTAAAGCCTTGTTCACACCTACAGTTTAACCCACAGGCAAAAAACTGAAATTGAAATCAGATACAAATCTGATTCCTGACAATGCGACTTGTGTCTGAATAGTCAAATCCAATGTATTTGCCCTGAGGTGATTTTTTTCGTCCCTATGTGACAGTGTTGTCTGACAGCATCACTTTGCGACACAAACGTCAAACAAGCACGGAGGACAAGAGTTTGTGGAGTACTGAAGAGGTGTGTTGCTTTCTGTCGCTAGCCATGATTCTCATAAAGAGAAACAGAGCAAGTAGCTGGGAAACTTCCATGGCAGGCATTGTTGTGACCCACAACAACTTTTGAGTTATAGGAAGCAAGAGCACCACCACCTACACTGCACAGGGTCCTGTGAAAACTAGCATAACCATGTCAGTTTAAGACTACTGTCTGAACAGACACAAATCTGATTTGGGCACTTGTAAAAAAAAAAAAAAAGGTTTGAGAATTAAGGCCTGCAGTGTGAACAACGCTTTAGTGCATCAAATATATATATTTGCAATTCTATTTCTTTCTAATTTCACCCACTGTAATGGACTGATATAACCATTGTATTCATGGCAACACCAATGGACTGTTTCACAGAGGGTACAAAAAATACAAAATAAAAAAGGTATTCTGTCTTGTATGTCACGGAATAGATGCATAGTAACATATGTATGCTGTTCAGCCCTTGGCCTCTCCCTTTCTCTCTGTAATGTCTGTAGCGTCTAATAAAGTCTTTATCATGTATTTTCTTCAGTATCACGCACATGTTTCTTTGTCAGTCCAGTCTTCCACCGTTCATATGTATACACAAATTGTGAAGCTAGAGTATATAATGTAGTCAGGCACAGATTTCAGAACATTACTGATAGAAATGTGTAATCGAAGGAGGGCAACAAGTTCTTTACATTGCATTTCTATCTGACTGCAACATTCTGTAAGTCACACTTAATTGTATTAAGCCCATGGTTTAAACATTGAGTATATTTTCTTTATAGAAGAACAAAGTGAACACTATCAATAAGGATGACACCATCAATAAATGAAGGACACACTTTGAGGAGAGGATAAAACAGTTGCAGGCATTCTTATTAACACATTAGAAAGAGCCTATTCAGTGAAGTGTGATTAGTTTAATATACAGCACCAAATGAATAAAAAGAATTAACAAGAAGCAGATTTTCCCCTACAAAGGCCAGTACATCATTATGTGCCAAAATGTACAAACATTACAAAACATCGTGGTAAGGGATCAATACATTTCAGAATAACCTTATCAAATCATCCTTATCTCCACTTAGCTACAAAAGATATCAGGGAGAAACAAAGATACGCTTATTCTGACTATGGGCTGTAGCATTTTCACACAAGGAAAATTTGGTAAGAAGATATGTTTCAAACATTGTGTGTTGTAATTTGCAAGATGAAAGTGGGAATTTAATGAACCAACAAACAATCGTTTGTTGTTACCTGATGATGATGGGATGATTTCTTTTTCCAGAAATTCAGAAAACATTACATCTGGTCTTCCTAATTGCCCAACTAATATGGCAAATACTAGTTGAACAAAAGGTAGGATCTTGCAACACACAACTCTGAACTGCCCATTAGTCACAGGTGAAGATGAAAACAAAAAAGATAAATATCATTAAAGCCTGTGAGAAGATCATTCCAGTATTCACAGGCTTCCAGAAAAAAAGTGCTGCACCAATCTTTCAATACTGCATCAACAGAGGCTGCAGTGATTATTTGTACAGATGTACATCTCACATGTACTGTAGATACTGGATCTTTCCGGAGGCTGAGTCAAAAGAGCAACAAGCACATTATTTCAATGGCAATGCTGACAAATCTCATTTAACATGTTAAGCCTCCACCTACACATGGGTACTATTAAATGCATTGATATGCAAACCACAAACTCTGCTTGTGAGAACAGACACAAATCCAGTACTTACTCACTGAATTGTGAATGTCAAATGGTTCTATGTGGTCCTTTGTATTCCAAAGAGTCTCCAAAAAATAAGACTGCACTTGGATACTGGTCAAAAATACAGACTACTTACATTAGACAACAAATGTCTGAATCTGTATTTTGTGTACAGTGCAAATTGACTTCATAGTGAAAAACCATCAAATAAAATTAATGTCAACTGCTCAACATCAATGTCAAAATGATGACTGACAAAATCGCTATACAAATAACATGATAACAACTATGGAATGTGACTGACCTCTTAAGTAATACAAAAGCCTGATATCAAATACTGCACAAATATTCATTAACGTGCAGGGGATAAGAACAATTGAAAAACAGGGAGTCAAAAGTTGCTTGTTACTTCAGGGCTTTTTGGTTCCAATTGAACAAAAGTTGTACAAAACAGCATTACAAGTAGCCTTTGATCGAGGTTTGTACACAGTCGGGGGGAGATACTGAAAATCTGTTCCCCACCTGGTTAGAAAACAGTAAACAATACATGGTCGTTTTCGTAAACTTTTCAGGCTGTTGCTGCAGCCTCGGTGGGCAGTTGAGAGAGTCTGATGTGCAGGTGCCTCTGTTGAGAGGCACAAGGGGGGCACCATGTCTTGAGGGTGGCTTCACGCTCCAGGCCTCAGGCATCACGGATGGTGTCAGCCGGAGGACTCTTGTAGAGGTATTTCCAGATGGCGTAGTAGTGCACAGCAGCAGCCAGAGCCACAAACACATGCCAGATTGCATGTGCAAACGGGATGACCCCATCCGATTTGAAGAAAAATACACCCAGGCAATAGATGAGTCCCCCACAGGCCAACTCGTGAAGTCCCTCCGTGTTGTTCTACAGAGAATATATATATATATAAAAAATGAAGGGACATAAAGACATAGTACATCAATGTACACCCATTGTGTGCCTCAAATAACCATTAGACTCTGCATTACAACCACAAGGGGGCAACAGAGACTGCACAGCTGAAGTGCACATTGGGTCACGGAGGACGTTGCTAATTCTCTGGGGGATTTAAGTACACCAAAGCCCAGCCACATGATGCTATGCAATGACATTTGGAAGAGAAAAAAAAAAAAAGGTCCAAAAGATGACACAGCATAAAGAAGTGGAACAGGTAAAAACCATACAGTCAGGACCATATCATTTCCTTATAGCATGAGGCCTATTTCAAGATGTACAAAGTTGCCCATGTGTAATGCATCTGCTGGACAGTTTTAACATGCTCATGTTAAAACTGAACAAAACAATAAAAGCAAATGTGCCTTGACCATGACTGAGGCTGTGAACATGAGTGGGGAGTGAGAGGATCACACTCAGTAGAGACACATTATGTACAATTGAGTACGTTACCATTGATGTCATAACGGACGCAGGGAAAAAACCCATCATCAAATAGAAGGCGAGCTCAACAACTTTATACCTATGACAAAAACACACACACACACATGGAATATTCCACTTAAGAGATGCATTTCAAAACCATCCATTTGATATCTGACCGCTTAATCACAAGAAATCAACTTGAAATGATACTCAACTGAATTGGTATTCTATAGTATCATTCATCTAGCATACTGTACATATTCTACTGTGGATTCAATTCAAATGCAAAAAAGAAAAAAATGATTTAACTCACTTTTCATGGTAGTTGAAAACGTATATCGTTCCTGCAACAGCCATGAGCCAGACAAACCAGCGCATGTGAGCTGCGAGTGGGCCAAGCTCACGCAGATTCAACCTGATATGAAAAAAGACAACATTTAGCCTCATGGGTTCATTCAAACCCTTATGGAAACAGATTGTACACAGAACACACTCACATGAAAAGACATCAACTGTTTGTACCGTACCAAGGTGTGTAGGAAGCGGCAATGAAGAAATAGATGACTACTCTGTCACACATATGGAAGCAGTGCTCCATGGACCTGAAATCAAAACACAAATGCACAGAATATAAAAAATACCTTTTTCTTTGGTGTGTATTGTGTATTTTGTGTTCAATGTGTATTTGGTGGGTAAGTTAGAATCACACAGTATTGCCTGAGACTTCCTGAGACTTTAAAACGGACACCCTCCAGACAGTAAGTCTGAAGTGTTGAGGGTGTGTTGGAGTAGTGATGAATTCCAAGCCATGGTATACCATATAGCCCTTACAACACACAATCCTCAGAGTCCTACTGTATGCTCTTTCCTTGGCCGGGCAGTGTTTCTCTGCCGTTGTGGTGTGGTGTGGTGTGGAATATAACTCCTCCTCACCTCATGTGGCTCTTCTTCCAGGTGATGATGTGAAACACAGTGGAGACCAAGAAGAGGGCACACAGGCCCATGCCGTACACCCAGGCTGCGATCTTCTCCCAGCGGTCGTCTGAGAGCCGGTACAGCAGCGCCATGCCCACAAAGGCTGGCACGATGAGGAGCTGCACAGACAGAGCAACAGGAGGGACATTAGCCAATCTCAACGCTATTCACATACAGTAAAAGCTGTTTCCATTTAAGGTCTCACTTTGAGAAATAAAGATGCTGTGGACATGAACCATAAGACCCTCACCGCATGAGTGTAGCAGTTAGCAGCATGCTCATAGCGGGTAGGCTGGTAGCGGCAGTTAGCAGAAGCCCGCCTGTTCATAAACCTGAAACATACAATAGGAGCCAGTGTTACTGGGGGGCAGGTAGGACCATCATCTTCGTCACTGCTTACTGGGTTGTTCAGAAGTGGTGAGTTGAGTGTAGCCTTTTCCACAAGAGGAGCGCATTCACAAGCAAGCAAGTTCAGGAAACAGGTTAATGACAAACATTATCGGACATATTTGTCGGGACAAGAGAGATTTTAAGCCAAGTTTAGACAGCACAACTTGAAAGAAACAGTCCCAGTGAGATACTAGTTTAGTTCAGCTGGGAAGCGGCATTTTTCCCTAGTGATGGAGAGGGATTCTGATATCTCATCATACTTATTGGGGCCACTAGGTTAAATTGTACAAATGTAATGGATGACACACCTATACACATAATGACACTTCTCTTCCTATTCTGCAACATTGCAGCACGCCGCCCTGTTGTTCACGTTTACAAAAGATCCTTGGGAAAAATATCAATATCAGTTCATTGGCAGGAGGGAAGGACATTTGGTTGTTTCTCTCGCACACCACGTTTGTGTGGTCTCTCATAAAAGAAACATGCAATAAATAGGATGATTATGGCTACTTTCACTTGTCCCAGCTCGTGAAAGTGTATCAATCTGCCTGCTAGCTAGCTACTGCATTTCCTGGTGAACAGGAAACGTTCTAGTCATGCTCAGCGCTTGCTTGTTTCAGCGTAACAACAATTCATCAAACGAGAATGTCATTTGAGATCCAGAACACAAACAGTAGGTAACATTGCCACCACACACACATGAAGAGTACTGTTAGCAACGCGCAATTCATTGTACTAAAAATGAACATGGCTAGCCGAGCTGTCAACCAGGGGATATGCGGTCTTCGGCTCAATAACGTTGCACTGTACATTCTGTACGCTGAAGGACTGTCACATTCACCCACCTTTGAAAGCTGTTCACTCTCTTCATTACAATGCCTTAACGTAGAAACGAGAAAAAAAACCCGAAGGTGCTAGCTTTAACTATGCTATGGTTATGGTTAAAAAAAAAAAAAAAAAGTGTTAAATTAAGATAGCTAAATTAGCCAAAAGCCAGGGAAAGGGAGGCCCAGTTTAGCTCACTAACGTCATCAACTGTTCACTTGCACTTCGTCCACACCAGTCTGAGACTTCCAGTCCAAAACAGTACCACAAACACACTATTTTAGCCTTTTTCTTAATATCATTCTGCTGCCAATACTGACTAGCTAGTTCAAAGTTAAATGCTTGAAATCAGTTCTATCCATTTGCAGTGGTAGCTGTCACAACGTGCCCGACCGGCTGTATTCCCAAAGAATAGAGATTGTTTTGGGGGGGGGTTTCCAGCCATGCCAAATGAAGTCCAATGATAGGACGAAAAGAGTGGGACATCAACCTATCGGACCAATCAAAGATCAGGTGATCGCGGTCTGCTGAGATCGGTCTCTGACGCTATGAGTGGGTGGAGGATGTGTCAAAATATGTCACTTGAGACAATCTATCCCGATATGTGTGGAAGCCACCAAAAAAACAAGTTATGAGATACTTAGTCATAATAATGAGATAGTAAGTCATAATTATGAGATATGTTCATAATTCAGCTCAGTGTCAATAAACTGAAGATACACTGATATTACATCTTGGCCCATTTTCAACATGGCATGTTTGCACAGGGGTGAATAATCAATGTAATCACATTGCAAATATGACCTACACTACAGCTGAGGTAAGTTATGTTAGATAGATAGAAACTTTATTTATCTTTGTTTATATTTGTTGTAAGTTTGGTCAGAATGACCATTCACACACAATACAATATGCTGTTGTTATCTGGTGGTTATGTTGAATTGCACATAGGCAAGGTATCTGATAAGCCCTGTAAACAGCTGAGTTACATAATACAGTTGGACTGTAACTCAATCACACAGCATTAGATAACACATAGTGTTTACGTAAGGCCTAAAGTGCAATCTCGAGGCTTAATGAATTTCTGACTGAAATATTTCTGGTGTTTTTTTGCTGTTTCAGTTATCCCAACCTCAGTGCAACTAAGCTCATAATCATTTTGACCTACCCAACTCTTCTCTACAACAGCATGGCACAAAACCCTCCATAGCTATGATGACCAGTACAGTAGGCTATCTGCACATATTCAGACTTTTTTTTTTTTCATTTCATGTTTTTTCTCTCATTTGTATTTGTATTTGTATTTGTACTTTTGAAATAGGTCTTCCAGGAGTGTCATCACACTGCAGCGTCATCCCCTTGGCTATAGGCCTATGGCCATATGCCATAGGCCTAAGTCAGATTTGACTTAGGCCTATGGCATATATTGTACAATATACCGGTATGGATATAACCATAAGCCGTCCTGGTATTATACATTTGTAAGGGCAAATGATTACAAGTAGGCTTAATGTATATTGTACTTTATGAAAAGAGAATCCACTTCATGCAATATCCTGAACTTAGGGCACATGGGAACATCCCCAGCTGCAATGGGTTTGATGCTGAGCAGGAGAACTAGATGATTCTTTACGAGCCATGGACGCACAGCTGAGATGGCGTCAGGGTTTTAAGAATGACATTAGCACAGACAACAGGAGGATGTGAGTCACCATATGTCAGGGTTTAGCGTCTCATGTTTTGGCTGCATGTCTGTAGTTCCCCATGGTGCCACACTAACACCCCTAATGCGATACAGAACTGAGACATGGAGGTTGCCAATTTCTCAAACAAACACAGGGGTTTATTGGCTCAGTGTCGTTTCCTGTTTGGGTAAAAGGCAATTGAATATCAACGGTATGGTTTCAGTCATTATTGATATATATTAGGCACAGTCTGTCTCGGAGTTCAGCTATACCAGGTTTCACTTGGGTAACTCAACCACTCATAACCCCACTTCCATAGCCTATATTCAAAGCTTTGGTATAGGCTTTGGTAAGCTATGCTATTGAAGAACATGTTACAGAATCAACATCATGCGGAATCACTTAACTGCCCCACCAGTCAAAGCCACAACGTAGAATACAGTGTAGCTGCAGAGCTGTGTCTCTGTGGAAGAGGGGTCAAAGGTTGCCCCAGGTTTCATGTTAAGCATTTGATTCAACTGTAATACTAATTCACTCCAGTTATATAGTACAATGGCAGTTCATGTGACAAAACCGTGCCATGCAGTTGATATGACAATACCAGCACCTCCATAAGACAGGATAACAGAGGCTTTGTGAAGACACGTGATGCAGGGTTAAACAGCTTGGTAATTGGTTTACTCGTATTGAAATACTGGACCTCTCAAAGAAACACATGGGAATTACAATGATTTAGATGTGACTGTATCCTAGTTCTAGTCCAATGAAAAGGAAAGCATCCACACAGCTATAGCTATAGACTGCCAATTGTAATGATGCCATAGAAAGATGACGAGAAACTTAGAAGTGTAATATTTACACTCACCAACCACATTAGGTACACCTGTTAAACTGCTCGGTAACGCAAATATCTAATCAGCCAATCTCATGGCAGCAACTCAATGCATTTAGGCATGTAGACATGGTCAAGACGACCTGCTGAAGTTCAAACCGAGCATCAGAATGGGGAAGAAAGGTGATTTAAGTGACTTTGAACGTGGCATGGTTGTTGGAGCCAGACGGGCTGGTCTGAGTATTTCAGAAACTGCTGATCTACTGGGATTTTCACGCACAACCATCTCTAGGGTTTACAGAGAATGGTCCGAAAAAGAGAAAATATCCAGTGAGCTGTAGTTCTCTGGGCGAAAATGCCTTGTTGATGCCAGAGGTCAGAGGAGAATGGCCAGACTGGTTCGAGATGATAGAAAGGCAACAGTAACTCAAATAACCACTCGTTACAACCAAGGTATGCAGAAGACCATCTCTGAATGCACAACACGTCGAACCTTGAAGCAGATGTGCTACAAAAGGGGGTCCAATTTTGATGAAACTTGGGTGAATGATGGGTCTTGCCATAGAGATTGTTTCAGAGTTTTGAGGTGACACCATTTCATCGTTAAACACGTTATAATAAAGTGCAAAATGGAGAGCTAGGAGTGTAGCCTAATGCAGTAGGCATATAGCCTTATGAATTTGGGAATAATATTTTTAGAAATCAGCACAAAGCTCTAAGAAGCAAAACTGATAAACTGATCAAATAAGCATTACAGGTTCCGGTGTCTTTTCATTCTGGTTACGAATGCAGCTGTAGGAGTTTAGCCTAATGCAGTAGGCCTACAGCCTAATGAATTTGGGAATCATATTTTGTGAGTGAAGTGTGTTATGCAGAATAAATAACGACAGTTGAGTGATTTAAAATACAGAAGCCAGAGTTGTGTAACGTAGGTATATAGCCAGTAGCATTTATAACCAAATAATTTGGCTGTGCAAATATTTTGTCTTATTGGTGAAATTTGTGTTGGAAGTAAAGGTCTTATATCAATAAAGTTAGTACGATAGTAGCCTAATGGCGCCCAAATATCTTTTCTTTTTGGTCACAGAAAGTGATCGCAAAAAGTGATGAATTTATGAATAAACGTCTTGCTTCATTCACAGGCTTCTTTCCATCACTCTCTTTTTACAGAGGGGCGCTACATCATTGGTGGGGGACAACATGTTAACAAAAAAAAATTTGCGAGGTTTGTTTAAAAAGCGGACCATGAGGAAGTTGCACTCTGTGCCATCCAAACCAGGCATTAGTGAAAAATCATTGCCATGCTCTCATAACCACTTTGAATCAACACATCAAACTTCAGTAATATAAAATTGTAGTTGGGTCCCGACTCCAACAGCTAGACATAGAGTTAATTGGGACTGTACTGTAGCTAACAAGCTGAGCATGGCGTGCTCTTAACTTAAAGTACATTGGTCCCTGTGGCTGAGGATTACTGAAAATCTCTCTGGATAGAGGCATGAGAGCCTGTACCATATCAAGCTTATATATTCGTGCAAAATTGCCCTTACATTTCTGTTGCAACCATATCAAAAGCAAATTCAGATATTGATATCAGTAATGTAACCTATTGTTGACTGTGAGGCCATAGGTTTTGGTTCCAAATCAAAGATGAGATTGCCAAAGGATAAATCTATTTTCGAGAAATGTGTTTTTTTAAATTCTAATACCCAGCAGAACAAGATCCATTGAGATTGCTAAAGCTCTTGGAGCATATTATTTCTAATCTCTTGATACATTTCAGGTTATGAGATATCTGCGTCATCTAGTAACATTACAAACACAATACATTCAGGAATCTCTCTCTCTCTCTCTCTCTCTCTCTCTCTCTCTCTCTCTCTCTCTAAGTTAGATCTGTGCAAGGTACATAAATTAAACATTTCTCAGGACCAGGATTACAAACAGCTTAGACACCATCCATGTGTTCATCCTCATGGTACAGTAAGATCACGGCCAAAGCCGCCTCAACTTCGGAATCCATCTCACCTACGTGATAGTGTATGGATGGACAGGATTTATTTATTTCACATCCAATGGATTCATTTTGTTTCAATTAAATTTTAGCCTCATACTCTCCTTATTTTAGTGTAACTGATTCAACCACACAGAGTAATTGCTAATTAATTGGATAAGCATTACTGTAGCTGCAAGCACTGTCTTGGTTCTACAGCTGTTAGCTGCTCACCCCTGTGATGACCCTGTGTTGAATAGTGGGAGGTACAGTATATGTCTGGAACAATTCACACCTGCTAGCTCTCATGAGGCCTGCTTTCTGGAAGACTCTCCCCTTTCAGCACCAGGACAACAGAACAAAAGACAGACGATACCCAGCCAGCACCGAAATATTAAAAACACACAGACCAAATAGCAACAGTGTGTCTTAGGCAGTGTGACAGAGGAAATTAGACAGCCAAAAGTGACATTTCCCTGCAGGGAAGCATACAAGTTACCTATTTTGACTCATGGTAGGATCTTGATAATACATGTTCTATTTCTGTTGATATATTTCTAATGTGTAGTAAAAAGTGTGGTAGAATCTCATGAATTAACTTAAATATAGGCGTGTGTGTACTTGAGAATACAATGTTCTCTCCTGTGTCACAGGAGATACAGGTTTTTCTAGTCAGGGCATTCCCTCATATCACCAACCAGTTCCCTAGGCTGAATGGACCCTGAATTCAGGAAACTGTCATGCATGTGCTGCAATACTTCTATCAGGGTTGAGATATAGCAGCTTTTCTTGAAAAGTCTCATACTGACTTTTCCACCTTTGAAAGGTGTCATTTGTATTGTACTCTGTGTACTTATTACTACATGAACATTTCGTATCTCATATTTGCACCTGCAAGTGATCTATGAATGATATTCTTGGTCATTCAGCCAACATTCTTATCATTATGACCTGTTGAATATGTACTGAACTTTCAACATCAACCTTTGTCTCCATGTATTCAGCTTCCTATATTCATATTTCGGCTTATATCCATTTGGGTTGGGTTGTATTTGGTAAGCTCCATCCTGGATAATGAGGCGAACAGAGAGTAATGTCAAGTCTCATGGAGTTACCAGTAGAGTAGCAGGTGACACTAGAATAGATGTTAAACTGTAGTTGCTGACTGAGTTGGTTGAATCCAGTCTAGCAATCATATGTCGAAGGGGTTAGCAGGTAGCTTAATTGGTCACCGTAAATAACCTTTCAGCCATGGGGGAGGGAGGTGATTACAGGCGCACATCTTAAAATAACAGAGGGATCTGACCCTTGCCCTCAGGGCATGACCCTGATTGGAAAGCACTTCCCCTTGGCTGAACTTTATTTGTGGTGACTGTGATCTCTCCAACACTTATATAATACTGTGGTTACTGTGCACTACACACAAGACCCGACCCTAGAAATGTAGGACAATCTCCTAATATCCCAAACTAGGCCCCACCAGTCTGTCCTGTGAGAAAGCATTCATAAAAGCCTCATACAAACGTTTGCTAAAGCTTTTGAGGCAGTAAAGCATAAATGACCAATCTCAATGACGTTGTTTTGAAAACCAGGCAATGCTTTGTTTTACTGTAAAGATAAATGCTATATTTGTGTTGCAATCAACATTAGAGCCACATGCATACAGATAAAGTTTGAGAACCGCAACCGATTTCCAGTCAACTGCATTTCCCTATTTTGCCTCGTAACACAAATGACAGTTACCAGAAGCTACTTGTTTCCATGTTGTTTATCAGTTGTGATATTCAAGCTGTCGGCTTAAGTGATCCACCAGAGACCAGTCTTCCACTCTCTCTCTTACCGTCTCAGCCTGGTCCCGTGCGGTTCATATCCCATTACTGTCCAAGACAGCAGGAAAACAAGTCTTACAAAGTAATGAAATACAAACAGATTAGAAAAAAAAAGAAATATATACAAAATATATAGTCAATCAGGCCTAGTCCTCTCAGACCATAGTGCTTTTCTTCTCCCTAAAGTCCGGACTGGGTGGCTCATATGAGGTGATCATATTAGCCTGATCCCAGTGTGGTGGAGCAGGGGCAGTCTGCATAACAACCAGTCTGATTGGAGATTGTTTGGGTTCTGGATCCGGTGCATACTCCTTGGTTGGATCCTTTCCCCGGCAGTCATACATTATACAGGATATCAGGAACACAAGGAGCAAGATAACGTAGCTGGCGATGAGGATGCAGAGGTTCAAAGTGACAGGGTCGATCTCCTGGAAGTTTTCCGGAAACCCCATGATGGCTGCCTCATACTGCGAGGCCCGCTGGCCCAGACGAACAGGTGATGACCGTGGAGAGAGAATGACACTCGCCGCCTGTGGAGAGAAGATCACTAAACTAGCCAGTGGCAGCAGGGCTTTCTCTCTATCCTCTTCAATCTCCTCTCTCTCTCTTTCTCTCTCTCTCTATCTCTCTCTCTCTCAGATCAGAGTGGATACATGGCTTTGTGGTAAAAATACTTTAATCCATGCCACTCCTCTAACCTTGAATTTCTGTGATCAATGATTAAAGCTGCTCAGTTTAATAACTTAAGCCCCTGTTGTAATTTCAGTAACTGTGCAGTCGGCCTACGGGATTCTGTTCATTTACAAAGAACATTGTTGAAAAAAACTCTGTGTTATATCACCAGAATCTGTTCATCAGTGCATATTCATTTCTACAACAGCATGGGTTTACAGAATTAAAGAGAGAAAGCAGGGTGTGGACAGCATGTCATTACTATGGGAACATGTGTGTGTGACGCATCTATGTGTGTGTGTGTGTGTGTGTGTGTGTGTGTGTGTGTGTGTGTGTGTGTGTGTGTGTATGTGTATGTGTATGTGTATGTGTATGTGTATGTGTGTGTGTGGTAATCTTAATCTTGATTGTGAGTGGGGATTGAGAAAGAGAGCCATCTGGCTAAATAGAGACCAGAGAGGGTGACGAAAAAGCCACTCAGAAAAAGGTCGACAAGGGCCTATTTTTTTGTTTTGTTTTGTTTGGTGTTCTCACTTTTACACACTTTGGTAAACACATTTTAGGGGGCATTGTGATCTTGAAGCCAATTGGTCAGATAATGTTGATGTCATACGTTGCTACAGAACGGGGATTGACACACTCTCTGTAAGCTAAAGGAAGTATCAGAGGTCGGATTAGTTGAAAGCGTACTCTTCAGGTCATGCTAGCTTAGAAAACCGTGACATGCAGGACTTTTCATTACAAGTACACTGTTTTACCTAAAACATTCATTGCTATCTATTCATTGGATAAAAGCATGCTCTTTAGCACGCTCCTTTTGCTGCCCAGTAAATTCATAGTGAGTAAATGACACAAGCAGCAGAGGGCAGTCATAGGCAACATTAGCTGTGCCATAGGAATACTGTAGCACCATCTCTAATATGGGAATCTGAACTTTGACCCAGACTAAAGCTATAGACTCCACAGCATCTGTCATGCATGGGGAAATGCATAGTGTTCTTTGTTGCATAGCGCTGTTGGTTATCAATAATTATTATTTTTGGCACTTCAGTGCAGATGGGTGTGATTTGATTAGATTCAACTTTAGTGCAACCACTGCATGACATTGTTTCACATTGTATTATGAAAACAACAGATCATTGACTTAAGTGACATTATAAAAATGAAACAGGATAGATAACAAGCTCATATGAATAGCCATTACTAGTCGAAAGCCATTACTAGTCCTCAATGACTTTAAAGCCATCCTCTGTAGAAAACTCTCAAGTTACCATTTATCAGTGTGTCTACTATTATAGACATGCCTGAACCAGAAGACAAACAGAAGACAAAGAACAAAACACCACAGAGTACCATAAACATCCCCCAGTCTTTTGTATCCCTGTCAAAACAAAATACTGTGAGTTTAGGCAATACTTTAAACCATTAGTCCCAATATATTTTTCATAATCTAAAGAGAGAAACCATGAACCTCAAGTAAACCTCACTCTGCTCTGCTCTTTGAGAAGTTTAACCCAAAACAGCATAAAAAGGTTCCCAGTAACATCAGGCTCAGGGTAGGTTGTGCACTGGATGTACTGTATTACCTCATTGCAGTACTAGATGTGTGGAGGCTCTTAATCTGTCTCCATGATCATGCAACCCATGTCAAAGGTCAGGCACATCAAGCCTTCCTGTCTGTTTGGCCCAGATCATGGCTTATGGTTATGTGTTTCAATGTGATGACCAAAAAAACCCAATTCATAGAAAACAAAAGGTAATGACAATTGAGACAGAGAGAACAGAGGCCAGATAGAAAAGCTATTTTGAAATGTGTTCATTTTTAAGTGGTTAAGAGTTTATTTCAGCCAATGGTCTTCCATCCAAATTACTTTACAAAATGCACAGCTATCAAGTGATTTTCCTAGCTTGATTGGTTTGCATGTTCAAGGTTGGTGAAAAGAGATATTCACCTGGCTGGTGCAGTGTGCCCCCCTGTGCTGAATCAGGGCCACATACAGGAGCTTGGTGGCTACAATGTGGCCGTTCATCTCAGTCACAGCCTTCGTGGCTCCCTCATAAGAGGAGAAGCACACAAAGCCAAAGCCCTTGCTGTGACTACCCTCCATCATCACCTTTGCATTGGTGATTTTTCTCTGAGTGGGAGAACTCCTTGTGCAGATGCTTGTCATCCCAACCGCCATCCAGGTTTTTCCACATACGGATTGAATCCTTGGTATCTGGTCGTGTGATCCTGCTTTATCTGCTCAAATTGGCGCTTCATCTTAGGCTGCCACATAGATCTGTCTGCCATTGATCTATTTGCCATAGTTTTCATCAATGGCCTTCTGGGCGTCCTCATGTTTTTCAAAGTCAACAAAGCCGAATCCCTTGGACCATTGTTCATCAGTCATGACCCAAGGCTGGTCCATATTTTTCAAAAATGTCCTTCAGCTTTTCGTCATCCAATTCTGGCTCCAAGTTCAGCCTCTCGTTTTTGCGAGATTTAAAGTGTCCAATAAATACTTTTTTGTCTTCTAATAACGTGTTGTAGGAATTTCACCCTTGTGAAAGAAGATTTCTTGCATCTCCAAAAGCGTTTAGTCAAGCAACAACTTTATTGTCCAAGCAAAATAGTATCATACAGTACACAGCTCATACTGGGTAAAGAAAGGCAACTCAATACAATTACATGATGAGAGGCACACATTACAGTGGAACCTCGAGATACGAATTTAATCCGTTCCGAGACTTCCTTCGAAAGTCAAAACATTCGTATCTCAAATTAAAGGGTTCGTGTGCAGGCGGCTGCCAGTTCTCGCGCGCGGCTGCCAGTTCTCGCGAAAAAAAAGGATTCGTATCTCAAATTTTCATTCGTATCTCAGAGCACAAATTCTACGAAATTTCAATTCGTAACTCAAAACATTCGTATATTGGGGCATTCGTATATCGAGGTTCCACTGTATGTGGTTTTAGAATTAATTGGTCTAAGTCTGCTCTCCTACATTTAAACAATAGCGCTAAAGTATCAGTCCTACCTACAAAACAAGCAGGTTAAGATGGAGCCTGTCAAGTCGAGGGATATGTTCTTTTTGTTTGCAACTTTTTGTTTTTAATAGGCCAACACAGAATGCCACATCTGTGAACGATCCTTGGAATTAGCTGGCTACCTATGGGTCATTGGTCAACATCTGTGGTGTCACCTCTGCTATGTACAGAGGTTTAGAGTGGATTCAGAGCAAGCATGACCCCCCCGGGGCTCATAATGGGGCCTTTGGGCGCATGGAGGCGACGTGATGATCGAGGGTGAAGGTGAAGGTGAAGGTGATCTGGTCGTCAGCTGCAACCATAGAAGAAGAGGGGCCGTATGGTTCCGTGATGGATCGAGGAGACCTTACAAAACAGATGAGGTTCTTATTTTCTTATTTTTTATTCTTACTAATGGTTAAGTATTGGAGACTCAAGGATGGACGCCAGCGTACCAGTGTGCACAATCTAACACTGGAATGGGCAAGTGGTCGGATATGGGGAGATAGTTCCTGGCGCTACCCCAGGGCCGGATAGAATGAGGATGGGAACAACAGGACGAGGTTCAGTCCCTATCAACATTAATCATTCTGTTAGGTACATCGAATATCCTTTCATTAGTTACATTTAAATTGTTATATTTTGATGTTATATCATTAGTTATTTAGTATATCCTATTGGTAACACTTGATTTTACTTCAGAACATTACACCACACAGACCCGCCCGGAACCACATGTTTTTAATGGTTACATTCGATTACATTTCAGAAAATCATTACTCCACACAGACCTGTCAGGAACCAGGTGGCGTTGCAGGTCGAGGGTCGAGAAGTCCATATTTTTCGACACACGTCATAATTCCATGGCAGCCATGTTAGCTCCCCATGAGGGACCCATGTTTTGCAGTTTATGAAATGTTTAGAACATTAAACAAATTAACAAATGGAACAGTGTAAAAGGTGGCCAGACAATAGATAGAATACTGTACTCTAGCTCTATGGGCCAGACTCTCCATATTAGTATTGTAATCTTTACACTGTATCACTTTTTAATTTCAGTGGCATATAGAGTATTGTAGAGTTACTGCTCCTGTGTTGAAATAAATGAAGAAAATGTAAAACAGAAAGTACTGCATATTATCATTCCTCCATTAAATGTAATTTATTTTATTTTGGTATCACAAAGTCACTATATACAATGTTGGTCTTGGAAAGTGCTTTAAGTAACTGTGCTTTAATGTCATTTCAATAATGTCCTTTGAATGGCAACAATTTGTGTTGTATGTTGAAACATTATCAGTAGCTGCCTCAACCCCATTTCACACAGTGGGAAAGGATCCTCCCAGGAACACCTTTGAGATTCTGCTCCATCCTCTCAGATCCAACAGGGGGGGCAGTTAGTAGGTAGCGTACAACCATGTGACAACAAACAATACAGTATTTCATGAAAGCCAAAAAAGCTCAGTGCTTTCTCTGGCTAATAAGTCTAACAGAGCAATCACATCCTCTGTACGTCAGTCACTTCGTCATATCACTCACATTCTGGTCGAGCTCCAAAAACCGGCATCTGGAAAAGGCAGTGACTACTACGCCTTGTGAGGGCTTCAGCGATAATTGAATCAAGCTGTCTTTGTGTGTGTGCGCATTTGAATGCGGAAGGTTTCAAACCTGTGTTTTTCATTAACATCAACCATTTCTTTCTTTAGAATGGGCCACCGTTTTGATGATCAATGGCAACTTCTACAAGGTAATGCATTGTGTGGATGTGGATTGGGTCATTGTCCCTGGGATGTTTATGTTGTTGTGTTTTTGTGAATGATTAGAGGAGAGGATACATCAGGTTTGTCTGTTGTGTGTCATGCCCATGGGTGGGGTCTCTACTCTTCATATCTGGGAGGTGGATCTTTCCCAGCACAGACCTGGTGCCAGGGTGTCCGGCTGTCTCCACGGGCCTGGAAGCAGACAGGAGGGAGAGATGGGAGACCGGGGAGAGAGGATATGTGTACAAACCTACAGGAGGGCCTTGGGCTGCCAGGCTGGAGCCTGTGTGCTGAGGATGTTAGGGGAGTTTGTCTATGCTTTGACTCCTCTGCTAACAAAAGCCTCTCTCTCTCTCTGGTAGAACACTGAAGACTTTACCTCAGAGACGCAACTCCGCCGAATGTTTGTTTATCTTCACAGCGTGCTAATTCTCTGCGGTGCCCCTCCCTCCATCAGACATATCCTGAGCCCCCACCATCACTCCCACCCTCACAACAAATAAGGTACAAGGCACAGGCATTTATAAAGGTCCCTCCCTTTGGTGCTGAACTACAAACTAGGGCCTACTAAGGAACCTTTTTTTCAAGCACAATGGTTTCACATAAAAACTACATAGTGCTTTGTCTTTTCCCAAATGTGTTTAAGCGCTCTTTTCTCTATTTCCACTAGTATCACTGTGAGGACCAATGATATTTTGGAGTACTGTATCAATCAAAAGGCAGCATTTTTATATTGGAGGTTTGAATGCTTTCTTTTATAGACATAGACACACTAGAGTGCTATATTCTTTCTATTACAAAACTGTGTAACAGGATCATTTTCACAAGAGTTTTGAGTGAGCAAAGCCATGCCTCTAAATAAAGAAAAAAGTTGAAAAACAGCGTGAAGAGGCCTCAGGCCTTTTTGTTTTTATAATTTTAGGTACAAATTTTGATATGTGTGTATCGATTTCCTCCCTCAACTCATAAAAGCTAGTCCCCCTCAATGTGGCAAAGGTTTCAGTTTCCCAGTGACGTTAGCGGGGTATCATCTAGTCTTCTGAGTAGCCTATATCTTACAGTGTCTGTTGCTGGGACTGGTTTCTATCTAAAGAATGGAATAGGAGTCAACCAAGAAAACATTTGTTTCAAAAGTTTGAAATGTAACGTTTCCCTCCCCTTTTATACAATATACACCAACACATCCAATTCAGTTCCTTTTCGTAAGGGCTTGTCAAGCTGAGGAAAAACGTTCAACATGGACACAGCGTCCTTTACTGGGCATAAGGGAACTATTACTCACTCCAAACTCACCAAGCAGCACAATGCATGAAGCGCTGAGGCCAGCAGATGTTGTAAATGTGACTCTGTCCTTTGTGTCTTCAGACTCCAGGAGTTACTCCAGAGATGTTCCATGAGGTAAGCAAAGAGGCAGCGTTATGCAATCAGAAGACAGCTGAGGGCAGCTCCTGTTCAGCCGCAGTGCGTACAAATACCATGGGAGAGACATAGTGGGTCAGAGAGGTACACAGAGGTGATCTGGACTGAGGAATCACAGTTTGAGAATAGGTTTGATGTTTGTGTGTGTGTGTGTGTGTGTGTGTGTTCTTCAGAATGTCGTGTATGAAAAGTATAATCTATAAAAACATTAAATGGAGTCTTGAGGACGATTAACCAACGTATGACTAGAATGGAAAAGAATAAGCTTACTTGCATTGTTAACATTATTAATCATTATTTTGATAATTCTAACTTTTTCACATTTTCAGTAAATCACGCTCATTCTAGGCCAGGCTTTTCTGAACATATGGGGAGGGAGGCATTACTGTCTTCAGGTCATCACGTACTGTACTGACGTCTTGCCCTGCCTCATACAGTAGCATAGCCATCAGCCTTGCTCTCTTGGCACAGGCCCCAAAACTCATAGTCGTCACAGTTCCAATTGATCGCTCTCTCCGATAGGCCCAAGTGATTGAATGACCCAGCCTGAAATATTAGTGGCGAGGCTACAATGATTAGACTGATCCTTTCAGATTGATGTGAGGCTGGACAACAGTCACAGTTCCACTTGACCTCTCTCTCCTTTAGGCCCAAGTGATTGAATGATATATTAGTGGTGAGGCTACGATGATTAGACTGATCCTTTCAGATTGATGTGAGACTGGACATGGGTGGAGCCGTATGAAACTATTGGACAGCAATGGGCGACGGTCGGACTGAGGCGCTCACAGATCTGATAAAGGCCTAAAGGGAGCCCTTTCCTTCCTGAATGGCGGACTGTTTGTGTTAGCCCGTCCTCCGTCTCTTCTTCTGGGTGTGGGAACCTGCTCCTCCCAGAGCTCATGGCTTCCTCTAGTCAAGGACCTCACAAAGCAGGACCAGTCCCTCTGTCATGTGACCTACATTTAAAGCCCAGTCTGGGACGAGGAGTGCTTTTAATGGTGTCCAAATGTGATAGAAAAAAAATAAAAGAGTAAGTGAAGATGTGGAGTACCTTTGGTCCTTCTCTGCCAGCCATTTTGCTGACACACCACCGTTTTCTTAGGCCATACTTTATTATCTTGTCTTGCCATCTGTATGAACAAAAAATATACACCAACTTATATTCTACAGGCTTAAACCACATTGCTGTGTACAAACTGTAGGTTTTTTTCCATTGCTGTGCACATTGGTTGTTGACTTTCACTAGTTTAGATCTCCCATAGCACAAAACAAACCTCCTGAGGAGCTCAAATTCATGAAGACAAAGACATGAAGGGCCCATTGAGTCCAGTAATAAGTCAATGGGAGCTGTAAAACCGATGCCCTGGCCGTGTCCCCTCGCCATTGTCCTGCATACGTCATCGGAAATGCTTGCGCTCTCTTCCCTAGGCAGCGCTCAGAAGAATGTCCATGGCTGATTGAGAGCATGCTCAATGACGCTGCAAGACCACATTAAAGACACCCCCACTGTGGGCCACAGTAGCCTATTCACACTCCAGGATGAGGTGCCGCTGGGAACCGGCCTCCCGCTGCTCTCAGCCTGGACACATTGCCTTGTTATGCTCCCTCACTGACCAGGTTCCAGGCTCCCTCACTGTTTTATGGGGCCATAGCTTCAGAGTGTGAAGGTTACCTGACAGTGTGTGGCAAATAGGAGGGCCTCTGTGTTTACAAAACATGAAACACAAGGGCAAAAGAAGTCAAAGTAAATATAGCGGATTGGTCGTCGTTGAGGTTCTCTTCATTGAAGCCTGAGAATGATTCATTATTTTCTTTCACTGATCCTTCAAAGTTATCTGAGAAATGTAAAAGTCGAGAATGAATCACCATTGTATGTGTTTATGAATCTAAATCACAACCTTGTGTTAGTTTGTTTCTGTTGAGGTGGAATAGAGCGGTGGAAGCTGGTTTCTACTTGACCATAGAACAACATGGATGTCTACAGGTTTACAAAGTCCAGAGAGGAAAATGTAACTCTTTACAAAGTGGCTCAGCTGTTCAGATGAAAGGAAACCAAGTGCTGTGAAGAAGCTACTTCCCATGACATCATTGTGTTTGTTAAATGACCTCTGCAGCTGTGTCAGACACACCTTCTCATTTCCTCCCCAAACCATTCCAATTATTCAGTTAATTTACTAAGGGAAAAAAACACTGCTCAGACTTGCCAAGATGTTTCTTGGCACACGTACAATAATATGACACTGGAAAGAGTGAACACCTTGCATTTTATTGCTGTAGTTAAACTGAAATGAATTACAGTTGTGGTCTTCAAACATTTAAGCATTAAGTCAGTGTCCACAACATCTTGGACACCGGGGACATATAAATCATAGAATTGTTATCCTATGTTTTTTCTGGATTTAATAAGATATAATTTTTTCTATGTATTTACTTCAGCGTAGCCTCTAAGATTTTATCTATGAGAAACTGCTGTTTCCAATTGGCTAATGTACTGTATTCTCCTTAAGTGCTTCTTACGCAATTAACACACGGACGCACGCACGCACGCGCACACACACACACACACACACACACACACACACACACACACACACACAGAGAGAGAGAGAGAGTGTGAGTGAGTGAGAGAGAGAGAGAGAGGGAGGGACTTTTAATCAAGACAGCCAGGCAGTGAAGAAACATTGATGACCAAACGACTCTTCAGTTACAGTGCCCTGTTTCCCAATCTCTTGTATCTAAGGAGAAATGGCAGATTGAGAACAGATTTCCTGGGGCTTAGTTAGTAAACACTGTGGAGGTTGCTTTCTTCCTGTTGGTGTCAGGGATTGACATGAAACAGCACTCTTGGTCTTCTACACTATGACAGGAGGTATTGTTCTTCTGTTGTTTCAACGAGGGCACAGGATTAGATTGTTTCAGGGTGAAAACTGACACGTTGGCCACACATACGATTCCCGTCACTGCCTTGTCATAATATTTATCTAACTCAGCTTTTTGCAATGCCTTTTTGTGCGTCATGATACAGCAGATAGACTAAACCGCAGTCCAAAAGAATTTCAAGCAAACTGCCTGATTCATCGAAAATTTATCGCAGCGAAACCATGCTTGACAGGGCCTACAATTATGCTCCTCTGGTTGATTCAGTGTATCTCCAAGCCTGATGGAGTTAACAATGCGGTCATAATAGGATGTCACTTTGTGGTTTCCCTTTTGCAGTTTTTCTGACGTCTTTCCCTCTTTGTTGCATGGTGGGAATTTTTTCCCTTCACCTGCAGCTGGTTGTGGCTCACAAAAGTTAAGAGAACTCTTGATGAGGAAAGAGCAACAAAGGCCAACACTGTTACCAGTGCACTCCTGGGTTTAATTAGGAAGTGAGTGCAGAGAAAGACAGAAGGGGGCCTGGTAGCAAGGAGAGAGAGGTAAAGGAGACAAGAGGTGAAATGACTACATCTAACACAATCGATTAGAAGATGAATGTGTTCACTCAACAGTAGGTCTTTGTTGGGCATTTGGGGAGCTACAGTTATGTTTCAATCATCAAGATCTTATCAGTTGTGATGGCCAATTGTGAAGACTGACGGGAAGAGAGTCCTACAGTTTGACAAAGAATCTATGGAAATCATACAAAACAAAAACAATTGTTTGAAGAGGCCCTGACTAGCACCCTCCCATGGCTTTACACAATGCCCAGACTCAATAATGTCTACTTTTTTTTTTTACACATTGTACTCTGCTGAGAGTAGTTCATTTCAAGATACATCATTCATGTTACATTTGCCAGATAAAACATTGTGCTTAAGTACCTCTGCTTACGCAGGACGAAAATAAATCAAACGATATAATTTGTTTGAAAAAAGTTTCAAAAGAAAGGTTGTATCCATTGCATTAAAAGAACAGTGAGCCAGTTTGAGTTGAACAATCCATGACATCCTCTAACCTTATGAGTTGCTGAGTTTATCAGGAAGGGCTTTACCTCCAGTGTGCATGGGAATGAGGACAAACCTACCGGGTAGGACCCCAGAGACAGCAAGCAGGCAGCACTTCAGACACCTCTCTGTGAAAAGTTGGCAGAGCATGAAAGAGAGACAGTCTAAGGCATTGGTGGCTTCACATCCAGAGTGGCTTATCTGTTCCTTTTAAGATCAAATGTGCAGTCCTGATATAAGGGTGGGGTCTAGATTTGTTCCTATTAAAATGTAATACGTTACATATTAGTCATAGTTGTTTTTCCCTATCGTTCCGACCGTAGATTGGTCTTTATAGGATTAACCAAACCTAGCTTTGGCTAAATATGAGACAGCTGTGATGCCAGGCTATTCACAGAATTTCTTTATTTTATCTAAATGATTTATCCTCTCAAATGTCTGGTAATGTAACTATTTATTAAGGAGCCTATCACCATCATTTGAATTATGATTGCCTTGGATGATTCACAATGCTTACTTTACTCGGACACATTTGTCATGGGTGGAACGCACTGTGTACTTTAGGTGAAGTACATTCCGGTTAAGAAAAAATCATGGCTAGTCAAGGGGCTTGGATTATACCTTTCAATTATCAAGAACATGATACAGGGAAAAACACTTTCTACGGAAACTACTAGACATCTGCTGCAGAAAGAAACCATCTGATTTCCAATGGTTAAGTTTTGCATTATCCACTGAGCCAGTGAGCACATTGCTCGTGTTCAAGAAATGGGAGTGTCAAGGCTGATAAGCAGGCTAGCTGCCTATTGTTTCCTGCATCAGCTGGCCTGGGTCCATGGTCCCTGTGTCAGGTGGGGTTTAGAGGGGAAGTGGTGACATGGTCCAACCCTCTAGGGGAAAGAGAGCTGACGCACTCCCCAGCTCCTCAACCAACCCACCACGCAGAGCAACCTATACTTAGAACTTAACTTAGAGTTAAGAAATACTCTCACCAGACAAACGTAAATACTTTTCAAATATTGATTAAAAACAGTTTTTTTGTTTGTTGTTGAAGTATAACAGTTGACGATAACTGCCCATGCGGTGAATTATTAAGACAAGGATTGATCTCAGTCATTAGGATGATTGTAGTTGGTTTTGGGACTGGACTGGGCACAGGAACATCGACATAGTCTTTTCTGAGTGCAGATAGAAATAACCACAATATTTGTTCCTTTCCTCCAACAGCCTAATGATAACAGTCGCGTGACCTCACAAGGGGTGATGAAAACATAATTCTGAAATATTTGGCTCTCATGTTCGTAGTCAACCAAGGTCATTGATTGGGCGTCATTTGAAATAGTAGCTGAGATAAGACAACCTTTTACTCCTCAGGTTCCTCATATCTGGATTGTTTCAAACTGTTTATGCTTTAGCCATGCTTCAGCTCCACTGTTTTTTCAGCCAAATATTGAGGGGAATTGAACTAATGGAAAGGTATCCATGTCAAACTCTTTACTTTTAATTGTGCTTATTCCATCTTGGCTTAGAACAGCTAATCATTGCCTCTGGACTTCTGACGTCAATGTCATTTAAATAATTGGATTTGTTTAAAACTTTTTTTGCGTTATTGATAAACAAAATAGTTTGCCACTCTCTGGAATGCCAACCATTAACACATAAAGGTGACGTACACAGAGTGCCTGTCTGAGGTGCCAGGTTCAAAAAGAGGGTATGGCTTGTGGAGAGCACCTGTTAAATCTCATATCAGGTCACCCCTTTTTCCAACTTCACTGTTTCTTAGCCCTAGCTCCTGGTAACCTGTCATGCGAAGAGGGAACTCTACTCAGTAATTAACATTTGATCTCAGAGTCAGGTGTTGGAATGACTCCACAGTCTCACCCTATAGTGTGTTCCCCACAGAGTGTGGTAAGGTTAGCTCTCAGAAGTGACAAAGTGTGTTGTAGGTGCTCCTCTGACGCAAGCAAACCATTTAGTTGTAGTGTCTGGTGTCACAGGGACGCATAGCAACGCAAATGCTGCCTATAAATATACCTCCACGTCCGTGCTATTTTAAACCAAGTCAAACAGGAGAGTTCAACTTCCTTTTACCTTTGGGAATTCATGTAGTGAAATTTAGAACAATTTATGGATTTAGTTGCACTAATTAGTTGAGGATTAATTAGATTTCATCCATGTGTAAGAAATGGTGGAGACTGTTTTTGGGCAGTCACAGCATAAAGTGATGTCACCTTTAATTTGACCCTGACAGAGGTAAAAACAAAAATAAAATAATATGATAAATTAATAAAGTATAATACATGTGTTCATTTGTTTCTGAATAGACAGATATCATACAGTAAATAGACGTTAATGTTGAAGAATGTTGATGAAACACTAAATGCATGAAATTGTCCTTGATGGCCCTAAAAAGAATCTGTCCTCAATTCATAGTTCAAACAATCAACAAAGGGAAGGCTACAACAAGTGCATTAGGCTACATACACAATGGGACCCCAAGGCAAGGACTAGGACCTACTAGTGTGCGTCACAAGAGAAAGGAACACTTCCTTCAATTCAGTATTGAACGTTAAAGTCACACCACTTAAACTGTTTTCAGTAATACTACGGTGCTTCGTCTTCTTTGACAAATAAGTGCCTGAGTAAGTCTCATAAGTTGTTTGATATATAACATCCAAAATACTTGATGCCCCATATCAGCCATGCTGTGCCTTCATAATGCACTCTGGGATGAAACTGACACTAGTTAAATGTTTAAATATTGATGAGAGTTTATTAAACCTCACTATGACCTATTAACAATTGATGTACTGTTAACAGAGAAGTAATACATACAAATGATACAGTAAAATGGAATAATCTAGATCATTTAATATCCCTCAAAATATGAAATACATTTACTGCTGGCAAGAGCAGGTGGCAGGATTGTGAAGAGAAGTCAATGATTCCAAATAATCTTATCATAATTACAATGGATACAATTTTAGTTGAGGTGTAGATCAAGGTGCTTATAGAGAGTACTTATTAAAAGCTTATTTGATGTAAATTCTATTTCATTTTAATCATATTCCCTCACAGTTCAATACTACACATAACATCATAAGTATTGCATACGTACTCTAAGCCATTTAATGTTTCTGTCAGTTAGACTTGTTTCATTGAATAAAATAACAAACTTCAAACAAAAACAAATGTTTTTGTGTCTGTGATACCACATAGCGTAAATATATCATTACGTATTTTAACAAGTACCATATTTCCATGCCAGGTAATTGAACATAATTCTCTGTGAAATGTAAAAGGACAATCAGACTCTATCACATATGTGCACATGATGAAACATGGTAAATAAAGCATGATTTATTGTTCTGCTTTTTCCCATTTCCCCCTCCTTTCCTAAAGGGTTCCAAACCACAATCCCTCCCTGTAAATCCAAGTGACCAGATGCAACAGTAGATTAATGGGTTACTTCCTCTCCATTGCTTTGTAAAGTGGTAATTCATCTTAATTCTGATACTTTCGGTTTGGCTGTCTGCCCAGCTACCCAGATGTGGACAGTCTGTATGACAGATAAAACCCCAACAACTTCTTCAAAGACGTTTTGGCATGTTAGCCTTGAGAGTCCATGGTCAAAGATTCACAGGTCAATGGCTCACCACATAGCCGCCAGTCAACCATGAAAACATCTTGCTACAGCTGTGTCTCCACTCCCAAACGACGTCACATTAAACCACCACATTAATTTTCTCTCGCACCCAAACATGTCATGTGCCTTTTCCTACTTTTACAATCAGTCTTTCCCTTCATGCGAAAATGCTCCTCTGGTTGGCGACCAGTGCAGTTTGGCTCTCCCTCCGCCTCTCCTTCTTTCTTTCCAATCTCACCTTCCAGCACACTGCACTTGACCCCAGCAGCAACAGTCCCGAAGATAATAGCACCAGCCCAAAGTAGGAGATTGTTGACCCGTGCGAGTTGAAGCTGTAGGCCACGGCAGTAACCACGATCCCTGCGATAAGGATGACCACGCCGAAGGGCACCGTGCAGCGGTAGCATGACAGCTCTGCACCGCCTGTGGCTGCAGTCAGCTGGACTTCATTGATCAGGGGGATAGCCACTGATGTCACAGCGGCTGGAGTGTGGTCATTGTTATTGGCTTTCTCCAAGAGGACTCTTTCTGGGGCTGCCGGCACTGTCATGGTGTCTTTATTAGGTTCCTCTGGCATTGCAAGATCCAGCATCAAGTGTTTGCTTGTAATGAACCACAGATGGGTCCTCTCTTTTTGCTGTGTTATTCAGTTGCTCTGTCAGCATGTCCCAATCTATGTAAAGAAAGAATGTCAATTGTTATGTTACACAGAAGGGAATGTAAACATTCAGATGCTCATCATGTTGCCCAATTTCTATACCTCACTGCACACAGCAGGGCAAGCTACAGCTTTTTAAAGCTATCATTCAAATATTAAATGTGTGCAGATGCTCTCAGCACTAATTGTCAAGAGCTTAGGACCTAAGCCTTGTTTTTGCACTGCGTAACATCATGCAACCTACTTGCACCTTGCCCAGCAAAGTCAAAAAAATTGTCTGAATGACGCAGTACCAGTCCACCCAGCGAGCTGCCACATTCCCTGGAGAGCGCGGAGATGACATTACAAACTGTACCTTCAAAATCATCAGCAATGTCACAAGTAGTCATTCTTCTATAATTCCACAAACTTTGCAAATACATTTTACATTTTAATTCAAGCCGCCATTAATCTTAACACGTCATTAACCTGAAAATATCATGAACATATTAGGCTACACGGCCTAATTTGATTGACGTAATTAGGTTTATAACATGTTTTGATATGCTTCTGTAGGACTATTGTATCAACAGTTGTATGATAGGCGACTGTATGTTTAATGGCCTGTGTGTCTTTTTTAGTTTTCAGAACTATTTTAACCAACTATAATTATAATGAATTATAATGAAGTATGCATTGATCAGGCTTAGTCTGATACTTACAATGTAATTATGCAGTAGGCCTATGTAATTTTTAGTCGACTAGATTGTAACGTTGGATCATGCCGAGTTGCAGTTATAGTTTTAACATTTCATCCTACAGCCTATGTGTGTCAATATGTTTAGCACTGGAGGTAATGGGCCAGTGGCATATTGATGAACAACTTTTAACATGCTCGATAATACTTTTTGAGAAGAAAGAACAACTTACCTCACACGCATTTTCCATCCCCGCACCGTTTTACAAAGTGCTTTTGCCCATCGATAAGTAAAACTTACAGTCGCTTCTTCCAATTGAAACTTCCTACTGACTTTCAATATGGATCCAAGTGAAAGTCTCCTGGCCGTCTTTATGTGAAACACAGCTAAATGAGTTAAGGAGTATGTTCACAACACTGTTCGCCCTCTTCGCTGAGTCCGTCTACAGCTCGCCCCGTGCGCTCAGTGTTGGAATTTGACTCCGACTCCCATTCATCGGATGTCCCCTGTGCGTTTCCTCCAGTGTAAGAAAGTGACTGTTTGACTGCCATCCTCTTGCAAAGCAAGAACGTCTGTAAAGTATCGGTGACTATGGGGGTGGGGTGATACGAAAGCGAGCCACACGTTTTTTGTATTAATCTTGCCTTTGCAGAGGAGAGAGAAACTAAACCCCTCCATTGACTATTGGCATTTGGACCAACTGTTCAGGCCTATCGGCTCTATAGGGACGTTCAGACATTTAGAACGACTGCACGGTCCAATTGCCTTTGTGTAGGCTATGCTGCACATCTGCTTTCCCTAAATGTTTCACATATGGTGCCACAGACACACACACACACACACACACACACACACACACACACACACACACACACACACACACACACACGTTTGGTTATTTTAAACTAAAACAAGGGACCTAAATACCTACACTAAAGCTGCTGTCAAACTGGGACTATCTTCACACTTCACACCAGGACCTATATGTCCGGACATTCATGCAGTGACACACAGGGTTATATGCGCTTGCAAAGCAGTGGCGGCCACCAGCTGTCAGCGTGAAACATAAGTATTCAGTATTATTTCACTCCCTCTTTTAAAGACAGATTTTCTGACACATGGTAATGTGAAATGGGGTGTTGTCTTGTCTCTTCCTTCCTGCAGTAGAACCCTTCCCAAAAAGAGACACAAGGTTTCCATGTGTGGTGGCGGAAAACATGGCTCTGACATACTGCTCAGCTGGGCTATTATAGTCTTCCAATGGACACATTATTTATTGCATTTTATTTGGCATCATTCTGAACCTCCTTTTAGAAGCATGGGGAGACAGTTTCTGGATGTTTTTGGATTTTTTTATGTAGTGGTGTGGCCTGTTCATCTTCTGTATTTACAGAGGCAGAGAACAAACTGGGATGCCATGGTTTTTGTTCTGCCACACGTTTAATAACGTCTCATTTCATCATCTTAACTGATGTCATTCAAACTGTCATCAAAGCTAATTAACCGACTTGAAATATTGTTTTGTGATGTCTACTGTTAATGGAGTCGGTAACTGCAGAACAATTCAGCTGAGCTGGTATCAGAGGGACACAAAGCATTTAAGATTACGTTTCCTCTCTATTGTCAGTGAGGATGGTCAAGGGTTCTAAATAATCCTATTCTTTGGATGACACTTGAACTTGGGGATGGGATAGACAAGGGAGCAGGTTCAAACAACAGCAATTGTCAAAAGTCTGAGGGCTAGTCATCACACACACACACACACACACACACACACACACACACACACACACACACACACACACACACACACACACACACACACACACACATTTACACAAATACACGCATAACATTATTCTAAGTATATCACTGGAATGCCACTGACGCACTTCAGCGCACACGCACGGCGGCTGCGAGTGCGACTCCCAGATCACATGATCAAATGTCACAGGGACTTGAATGAAAAAACATGTCGCTGCACTTCACGGATGAGGAATTTCAAGAGGCATGGAAGGAATTAGACGAGCCTCGGTTGGAAGGAGGCTGGGAGTTTTTCACAGAGACTATGGGTGTTAAAATATACCGGCTGTACAACAAGGTAAATGTAAGACGTCTTGCGATAGAGATGACAGCTGACTGGTGATGGGCACTTTTAGCTAGCTAGCTAACGTTAGCTGGCTTGAATCAATGAAGCTCGCCATGCATGCCAGTTGAAGGCTAGCGACGAAATGACACAGGCAGCGATGGTGGCTGTCAAACCAGCCTCCTCGTCACACCAATTGCATTTTCAAAGTGTATTAAAGACGTATTTGAAATAGCACCACAGAACTGTGATCATTCATCGTGAAGGGTGGGTGGCGAAGTCAATGCGGAAGCTGGAGGATAACATCATCCATGTTCAGACACATGGGAAGAAATAGGTCTGGGACAAGGGTCAGCAACAATGGCACTTCTTGACACAGATGCCTATATGAGATGTATATCGTGTTCCGTGCAAGTAGTCATTAACCTGGCCATTGCAGCTACAGTATCATTTCGCGCATGGTCAGTAGATACCCTACTTGTCAAAGCGTTTTAAAAAACAAAGTTTTTGTTTATGCAGAACCCCTACACTAACCCCAATAACTAACTCTCCAACCCCAATCGCCATTTCCAACCTAATGGTACTTTGAATGTTCTATGCTTGTGTAAATCTACATCATTTCCTCTCATAGTTCTTCATAAAAGAGGGTGTGTCGCAAACTGGCAATCCTGTGATTTGGGATTAGTTACATATTGCAGGCGTGGCATACATTTGGAAGAGAGAACTTCTTTCATGTGCTGTTCACAGGAAACGGGACTTTATGAGTACAAAGTCTTTGGTGTGCTCGCCACCTGCACCCCAGAGCTGTGTGCTGATGTCTACATGGATTTGCCCTATCGGAAACAATGGGACGAATATGTCAAAGGTAAAGAGGACTACAAGGGGCACAACTCTTCTTTCACCATTAATAAGTCAACTCTCCTCCATTGAAACATCATCTCTCACTTTATTATATTTAACACCTTATAACTATAAACACATTCAAAAGCAATGGCTAAAGATGTTAGACGTTTGATTGTCACAGTTTACCATCGGTCAATATTGATCAATTATAGAACTGCTTATACATTTCTCATGAATGTGTTATAACTCTTAGATCTTGCCCCATTAACTGTCACCAAAATCATATTACATCCACATATTACATCCAGTAAAGACATTTTATTGTGATGATGCACCTCTAAATTTACACATGATTCAACCTGTTGATTTGCCTTAAACACTGCTCTGAGTACTGCACAGTGGATCTGGAATACATATATACAGATCCCAGTGAACGCCATAGGCTGCACTTGCAAACTATCATCTTCTTCATTCACTCTTCGCCTCTAGCACTAAAGCAATGAGATGCCAATCAAATCCCCTTTGACCAATTGGAATAATAAGACCCACTGAATTCACATTTATGAGGAATTGTATTGAATGACAAGCTTTAGAGGTTGTTCATCAAGACCTCATGACCTATCTGGAATAACTCCTCATCTTTTATCCTCCTTTGCTTCCAGTCCCTACAGTAACCAACAGGTAACATGTTAACCTTTAAACTAGTTGGCTGTAGTGAAGTGGATGTCCTACAGTAGTTGGCTAGTATGAAATAGTGTTTGTGATTTAGCCTAGTACTCTGCTGCAGTTGTTCTCGTGTCCTTAACTGAAAGAGGTAGGCCGGATTCCAAGGAATTTAAAAATGAAAAGATGTGACTGCAAGGTTTTACAATTTTGTTTCCTCAAGCTTCTGATAAATTCCAAGTGCTTAGTCTTTATATGTTTTTTCAACAACTGTACGCACAATTCTGACCTTTTCAAGAAGAGACAAGGAATTTGGATCCCCCCCCCCCCCCCCCCCCCAAAAAAAAAGAAAGTAACTAACTAACACATTTGAGACTAGTTGTGTGAGAGGGTGGAGTGGGCTTTTTTTTCTTATTGGAAACACATCCTTGGCTCCAGTTCTTGACATCTGAGATCATTTGAACGGTCCACGTCACCTCTCCTACCACTCTTGTCTGTCAGAGATTTATCTCCTGAAACGATTCCCTGAGCTCTCTTAAGCAGGACACTCCTTGAGGCGCCCCAGTAGTTTTTCTGTCTATGTTTGTCATGATGTAAACTAGGACCGCCATGACTGAGGCTCAAACAAACGCTCACCTCAGGAGGCTTCAATTGACAGTCAAGCCAACATATTGGTCCTTAACTCTGATCTCTGAGTCCATCTTGGATTTCCTAGTGACGAAACAAAGTCAGTGAAATCAGTGACCACCACAGAGATGATGAGATTGTTTGGAATTAAAAACAGATTCCTATGTAATGTGATTAGGTTTTTTGCTTAAATCCATTCGTTATGGACAATCCCTGTGGAGGATGGGCCATATCCAGGCCCCCAGGAAGGTATTAGGTTATAACTTTTATACTCTTCACTATTGTATTCCATCTTAGAAAGAAAAATACGGAATTCTGAGCTGGAAGTGTGTTTGTGTTTTGTGTCCCAATGTCAGCAGTAGCCAGAAGTATTCTATAAGCTTCTTGGTGGAACATAACACTTTGATGTGGATTATTGATGTTTCAGTTCCATGTACACTCACTGAACACTTTATTAGGAACACTATACTAGGTATACTGGGTAGGGCCTCCCTTTGCTCTCAAAACAGCCTCAATTCTTCGTGGCATTGATTCCACAAGTTGGAAACATTCCTTTGAGATTCTGGTCCATGATGACATGATTGCATCACGCAATTCCTGCAGATTTTTCAGGTGCACTTTCAAGCTGTGAATCTCCCGTTCTACCACATCCCAAAGGTGTTCTATTGGTTTCAGATCCGGTGACTGGGAAGGCCACTGAAGAACACTGAACTCATTGTCATGTTCATGAAACCAGTTTGAGACGAATTTTGCTTTGTGATATGGTGCATTATCATGCTGGAAGTAGCCATTAGAAGATAGGTAAATTGTGGCCATGAAGGGATGCACATGGTCAGCAACAATACTAGGCTGTGGGTGTGGCATTCAAGCGATGATTGATTGCTATTAACGGGCCCAAAGTGTGCCAAGAAAACATTCCCCACACCATTACACCACCTCCACCATGAGAAGATGTACAAGTGTTCCTAATAAAGTGTTTGGTGAGTGTATGTTGTAACCACTGCTTAATTATTTTGTGTATCATTTTGTGTTGAACAGAGCTGCATGAGAAGGACTATGATGGACGGACAGCAATCTATTGGGAGGTGAAATACCCTTTCCCTCTGTCAAACAGAGACGTATCCTTGGGGGAAGTACAACTATCAAATCAATGTGGATGATGGTGTCAGATGTACATTCTGCTCACACAGCGCAAATATGCTTTTGACAGAAAAACACCCCTCACAAATGACAAAATCAAATCATTCTGTCTAGGTTGTCATCCCCCCACCTTGTAACCCCCTCCCTTTTCTCTCTCTCACACATCCACAATGGGGTCAGACACGGTGAAGTGAATCTAAGTATGGTTTATATTCTAGTATTTCAGTAAAGTGAGCCATGTATTGCTCTTTAGGAGACAACACACAGGCGTGCAATTGTATACTTTCTCAACTGATCCTTCCACAGGGTGTGGGCCACACATTGCAGTACCTCCCCAGGCTTCTTTAACAGTGTAAACCTCAGTATGTGTATGTGAGGGAGCGGAGAGACATCGACATAGACAGCAGGAAGGTCTGGGTGGTCCTGGCCAGGAGCTCCCCAGAGACTCAGTGCCCAGAGAAGAGTGGGGTTCTGAGGGTGAAGGACTACAAGCAAACTGTGGCCATGGAGAGTGACGGTGGCTGTGGCACCAAAGGTAAAACTGCCCACTCAGTGTTTAAAGGGAAGTTGCTAAGTCAAATCGCACACAGGTGACGCAGAAGAGGTTCAACCTAAGTTAGCAAGTTGGAAACTCATACCAGCTGCTATTTAGTTTACATTTGTTTACATTTGCTTTCTTTTGTTTCAGTCTTCATGAATTACTTTGATAACCCTGGTGGCATGATTCCAACCTGGCTGGTGAACTGGGCAGCTAAGGTGAGTTTAGACCTGAGAGCCATATCTGTTGCTGCGGTGGCTTACAGCCATTGCAGAATTCTAGATTTAAAAAAAAAAAGATAAAAAAAACAAACAATAGTTTTTGTTTACCTGTTTTTCACTTGCCTTCTCTAAATCTTCCACTGAATGCCCCAGACTGCTGTAGAGTATGTATGGCCTGTTATCTGGTGTGGAAGGCTTTATTCACACCATTAACTCCAAACAGATGTGTTGCACGATGACATCAGTAGTTCCTCTCTGTATTGCCCCACTTGGGTGTGTCTACTCTGCTAGACAGACTGTCTATGATGTTCAATATGATGATCATTGACTAAGGCAGCTCTTCCCTGTGTTTCAACAGAGCGGGGTGCCTGCCTTCCTCACAGACATGCAGAAGGCCTGCAGCAAATACGCAAACCACTGCCAGAAGACCAATAAATGAATGCCTCTGGTGGGAGGTTGCCATGGTAGCCACTGGGATTGTATTTTTCTCCAGCTTTCATGGTGCTTGAATGGGGCATTTAGGGTGTTTTGGACATGGTTGGGAGTGGACTTCTGCAACTGCATGTTTGATTTTACTGACTGGGGCATGGAATCTATTTGAATGCTGTTTGTATTGGAGTTTAATCGTTAAACGGTACATTTCTTGAAGTTAACTACTGATATCCTTCTTCAAACTAACTGTTGCATTATGGGTCTCGCCCACATCAAAGGCTTGGATGAGATTGATATTGATCCCCATCAACAGTACTGTGTATGTTTTCTTTTTGTGTACAATTCATATTCCTTTAACTCGTCCAGTTGTTTGTCAAGGTGTAACTTAAAGTAACTAAAGGTCAAATATAAGCAACTTATTTGAATGAAATCCCCTTCCAAATCTTCATGTCTGTAAAGGAGATGTTTTATACATTACTTCTCCTGTACTGTTTGTAAGCATATGTAAATCTCTCAGTCGCTCTGTTGAGCATTGATTTCAGGGGAGACGTTTATGTCCAGTATATGTGGCCTGGATGGCAGACTGTTTCTGCGTTCCACAGTGCTATATAGTGCCTAGCCAAGTAAGAACACGACAGAAGAGTTGGCTAAATTGGAAACAGACTCTGTTTCTCTGTTTTTCCTCCATGGATAAGACCTATTGTAATGATTGCACATTTGACAAAATATAAATCTTCCATTGAGATTATTGTAGACATGTCTTAATTTGGTTGCATTTATTAAAGACGTTGTACAACAAGATATTTATTAAACATAACTGCAGACAATGCATTTCATGTAATTGTTTTTATAGACTGCACATTTTAGTAATGATTTCCATAATTGGGGACATGATTAAGAAAGTGGACAACTCTTGAACAAGTGTTATACTGTTAATCGAGTAGTAATATTGAATAACTACCTCCTCTTACCTCCTCTTACCCTTCTATGATTGCAAGTTTAGTTCCAAATTATTACTGTGTAATAAATATGAATAAAACATTTGAGATGCAACCCTGACTCATAATTCTTACTTTGAACATGACAATGAGTTCAGTGTTCTTCAGTGGCCTTCCCAGTCACCGCATCTGAATCCAATAGAACACCTTTGGGATGTGGTAGAACGGGAGTGCTCGGTGAGTGTATATATATATCATGGATATATATCATGTCATCATAGACCAGAATCTCAAAGGAATGTTTCCAACATCTTGAATTGAGGCTGTTTTGAGAGCAAAGAAAGGCCCTACCCAGTATGAGTCTAGTGTTCCTAAGAAAGTGTTCGGTGAGTCTATATTTTCATATAAATGTATATGACTACATTAGGCCCGCTTTGACCAATGAATTGTATCTCTGTAGCTCGCGCTCCCCCTGGCGGTTAATTGACTCATCACGCGGCGTTTTTCTCGCATGGGAAAATTACTGCCCTTTCAGTTGACGTTTTCGTGCCTGTAATGGAGTTGTGTCACTCGGACTGTATTTACTACAGTCCGAGTGACACATAGCGCATATTAGGTCAATTGACAGTGGGCACTGCCACCGTCTGAAGGTCGAAGTGTATATTGCGAAATGCAGCTCTAATTCATCATTTAGTCATGATTCTTTATGATATTAATAACGAGATGCCTGAGAACAACCGAATATGTGGTAAGTAATACACTATAAGGCTACAACTTTGAAGGCTTCATGATGGAACACAAATATCCCCATCGACCCATATGTCCTTCAAATCAATGCTTAAGGAGCTTTGACACGTTAGTTGTTTGTTGGTTATAAAAGATACATTCAAATCAGGTGTTCAAACAAAGTAATGACATTTTTTTTCTTCGAATTTCCAGTTAGGGTGTCCACATGCACTGATTGCAATCCAACAAGGTCTATTGAGACAGCTATGTCCTTGCACGGACACAATTAGCCTCTCCAATTTAATTCACTAGCCTATGTCTAAATTGGAATAATCTAAGCATTAGTGATCTGATTAACTGCATTCAGTGATCCCCTGAGCTGCCTATAGTCAGACCTGCAACACATTGCACTTTATATGACGTCCTGCCCCTGTTGTTCCTTTCCTGGTCTTTGTGATGTGAAGAGGCTGGTGTTGAAATTTCTACTCCTCTCTGAGCCAGGAAATGAGGTAGTGCCTTGCTGCCACGAAGGAGCTCTCAGTGGAAACAATGAATTGGAGGGTCATTTCCTTGCTGCCCCTATACTCATTTTTATTGCCAGTCCGCTGGCCGAGAGTGAGACCAGAGTATCCCACTCCCACCCTCGCTGTGTCCCCCTCTCTGACGTTTCACTCCTGTTGACCTGTCAGAGAACTGGAGCGCAGGCCCAGATGTTTCCTGACTAAAGATGGTGGTGGCTTCCTATGAGATCACCTCACTGGTAGTATAGTCACCCCCCACTCTAGGATGTCTTGTGTGAAGGCCCTCCAATCCCACCCCCCCCCCCCCTGAGGGCATCGCTTTGTCTTTGCCATTTACATTCCCAAAGCACTGTTCAGGTAGGCTAACTCTCTAGTCTGTGGCACATAGCCAACAAATGGAATTGATGACCATGAACTTGTGGCTCATATCCAAGTTAAGAGGCTGCATGGCCTCTGTTTTTATCCACATGCATAGGAACTTTACACACTTCAGGGCCGAACCGAGCCATAATGTGCTGGCTCAGATGTTTCCCTTTCACATGGCCTTTTCCAGCTCTGTTTCAGCAACTGGTGGTTGTGTAACCAAGCCAGCCCAGTACAGCTCAAATCTTAGTCTATGTTGTGTATGTGTAATTAGGGTAATAGATCCATTTAATTGGGACGTGTCCCTACCTGGTATCCTTTGGCAGGGGCACCAGATCACCAGCTTTCAACCAGCCTTTGATATCATTCATATCATTTTTATTAACAAGCTACTGGAGAGACCAACACTGTTATAGCTAGATCATATGAAATGAAGTACTTTTTTCTGTGCAGTTGTTGGAGATTATTGATGTATTACTTGGACCTTTTCCTCCCCCTAGTGGTCTTTGTAGTGAATATATAGAAAGTGAGAGGATGCAGTAGTAAGTGGTAAAGTAAAACCCTCCAAATATGTCATGACATTCTAGGAATACAGAACAAGTTGTTTCCAAAATAGAAGAAGCCCTATTATGTAGACAATCAGGCTGCCCCATCCTATCCCATCTCTCTGATATTGTAAAGTCAAAGCAACAGCCCTGCAAAACATATCCCCATATTCAAAACATATCCCCATATTCAAAACATATCCCCATATTCTTAAGGCCTATATTTTGCTCTGTCATGTGTATGAATTTGGGCTAAGGCTAGGGCTAGTCTTAGGGCTAGGGCTAGGTTTAATGTTAGACTTAGGGTTAGGGCTAGGGCCAGGGTTAGGGCTAGAGCTAGGGTTAATGTTAGACTTAGGGTTAGGACTATGGTTAGGGCTAGGGTTAGTGTTAGACTTAGGGTTAGGACTATGGTTAGGGCCAGGATTAGGGCTAGGGTTAGGGTTAGTGTTAGACTTAGGGTTAGGACTATGGTTAGGGTTAGGGCAAGGGTTAGTGTTAGACTTAGGGTTAGGACTATGGTTAGGGTTAGGGCTAGGGCTAGGTTAGTGTTAGGGTTATATTTGGCTAACCATGTAAAGTTGATAACGGGAAGTAGCAGTGGCGTGCATTTTAACAGATTTTAAAACAGCTTTCTGGGTTAGTTAATGTCATACATGTACTAACAGAAGTAAAAACTAACTGTAGTTTTATCTGAAAATGCTGAATGTTGTGAATATTTATTTATTTTTTCAGTAATCCTGAAATTGGGTTTGACCTCCTTACCATTAATGAGAAGGCAGCAGATCAATGACTTTGAATCAGATTAAGATGGCATGATATCATTTGTGTTCTTTCTGAGATTGGCATGTTGACTCGATTTTTGGTTTGGTTTTCAATAGATCTATTATATTTTGTAGAAATGGAATAATGGAAGTAATGATGAAAATCAGAGCCTTAAATATCTATTTTTATGCAACATTTTATCCCCTGGAATTTCTTGAGTGAATAATATTCAGTCCTCAAAGGGTTCTTTCCATTGCCAGTCTTTCACAAATGCAAGACAAATATATTTCTTGGCTAGCCATTGTATTTTAGAGGGGGTTTCTTTTGATTGGTAATATACAGGGCTAATTAGCTTAAGAAAGTGATATACTTTTTCTCTGGACTCCTGCTTCTCCTAAATGTCAGCTCAGATTTCCCAGGTGCCTTGCTGTCTGCCAGAGGTAACAAAATAATGGCCCGGCTTGGAAGGTATTTTTTCAACCTCCTTTTTGGTGATTTTTTATAGATTACAATTATAGATATCAGTGTGCTCAGGGAATAGGAATCCTTGATCCTGAATAGGCTTTTATATGGTCAGTGTTGTGAAAATCAACTGTATTTTTTATGGAGGGCGTTCAACTCAATTATACATGCAGTGAGTTGTTGAGTTGCCCCAAGTTGAGTTGCCCCATTCTATCCCGGAAAAGGCCCATTTTAAGGTACATTTAGTTATATTGTTATCTTTGAGTGCCGCTGGCATGTCCCAACCCACTTACTTTTCAATTTGGTCTTAACTAAATGTTATCCAAAAAAACATATGCTGTTAAACGTCCAGCAACATTTATTATGTATTTGACATAACCCAGCCACGAAATGAGAATAGACTTATTTTGGATGGATTGGTTTTAGGGATGCACCGATATGAGAATTCAGTTTTTTAATTTTTAATTTTATTTAATTTTTATTTAAGAATCGTAAGGAGAGGCATGATGAATAAAGAACCTTGTTTATAAAGTTCATTACTGAGTCCAGTTTGTCCTGTACCCAGATACAAACAGTACCAGTACCATTACACTTTATTATTGTTACAAATGAAGAAAAGATTCCTCAATTAACATGAATTAACATGCCAGGTTGGAATCAATAATCGGAATAATCAGACATTAAAGCAATCGGCCGATCACTGATTTTGTGAATTTTTGCCAGTATAGGCTAATACCGATTGCTGGCTGATCAGTCGGTACATCCCTAATTGGTTGGGTTAGTCCATTAGTTTTATGATACTGAAAAAACATTGCACAAACCTTTGGTATGCAAACTCAAACTTATAGTCTTCTGCCTGTATTGCTATGTTTTCTGTTTGTGCCCGCTCTTATTTTTGGAGAAATATTGAACAGTACTGTATCAGGAATCCCACTCTGATTGTCAATACATTTATAATGGCTGTGCTAATGTTCTAATTCCACAAAGGATGGTTTAGTTGAGTTGAGACAGCTTGCAGTCAAAACACTTGATGTTTGACTTTTTCTGTTTAAAAAACATGCTTGTCTAGAATGGCAAATATCCTTCTGTATGATAACTCATTTGGCGGGAGCCATTCCGGTGCTTGGAGAGCGTAGTGCGTTCCTCGGGGCCAACAATTTGTGCCTGCTCCTGATGTAATGAATGGCCTCTTCACAAACATGGAGAGACAGAATATTGTCTCAGGACTCTCCTGCTACGGAACTCGGAAATCACCAGGATGGCAGGCTGCTGGGGACTCAGGGTATTTATGCATTTTGGATCGGCACAGCTGTTAAAGATAATGTTTGATTTTCATCCATCAATCTTTCTGCAAACAGCTCCTCATTCAACGACAGCAGAGAAAAAATGTCTGTGTGAATTACGAGTCCTTTTAAACAAAATAAAACTAAAAAAGGGAAGCTTTTTCCTGACTTGAGCATACACTTGCAGGCTAAGAAAATACACATAAGAAGGTTAAAAATAAAGGGTATTTTGTGAAAGGTATTTTTGTGAATTGGGTCAGACTGAGAGCTATTGTGGTGTCAGCCTGTGACTCAATGTTAACTTAACTTCCATTGACTTTCTACCTGCTATTATGGGTCCCTTAAGTCTTTGGAAATGCAGACATGTGTCTATAATGTTCAAGCGTCTCTTATGATATCGACAATGCCTCAACAGTATATCCATCCAGATCCTTAGGGGACTAGAAGCAATACAGTAAAAGCTCAACTTGCTGTTGGTCTGCAGGTTGCTGCCAAGAAGTGAGTGGTATACACTGTAATTAAGAATCTTCTCATCTTATGCTATGGTTACAATGAATGTGTTGCTACATTTAAATGACTAAGCTTTGCTGCTTGTCTGCGCAAGTATGTATTCAGTTGCTTAAGAGTAATGCACACAGAACAGTGTAGGCTACATTACACAGGATAGCTACAGCTTTGGCGCTAGCTTAATGTCAGGTATTTGTTTTCCTTGGTGTTTCTTTGCATTCATTAAAAATAATTGTGTTTTCTGTCGAGCTGCCCATGGACTGGCACCTCCTCCGTACCCCTCATCGTAGTCTTTGGGCCAACACAAGCCCTGCATTCCAAGGAGGGGCTACTCCTGTTTACCTCTCCCCACTGAGTGCAGACTCAGGGTCCTCTCCTTTCCTTCTGTGGTTTCTGGCAGCCAGCGCCAGATTCCTGCATGTCTATCACTGTAATCAGCAGTCCAGACCTGAAGTCAGCCAAGCAGCTTGAAACAAAGCAGCATGAACCACTGAACATAAAATAGGTGAAGCATTTCATTTGGGATATAGAGTAGCAGCATCTGTATTCTCTCTCAACTTGGTGACTGATGACTTGGTTCTTCCCCAGTGAGCCAAAAGGGGGCATGCAAGCACCCCTCCTCAGCACTGTTACTACACAGGCTACGCTGCTGCTCTCTCCTTGAGAGAGTCACTGGAGTTCTACCACTATCGTGAAAATGTCAAGTCATTTTCTCCATTGTTCTTCTGTAAATATTGAGCCCACAAAATATGAGTTGGCAAATGTCTGATTGCGAGCATTTAGAGTGATTACTGATTACCGCTCTGCTGCTTTATCACTCTGGCTTTCCCTATAAATTCCATTAAATGAAACTCTTCTGGGATACGATGCCTCTTATTATGTCATTACGCCTCGGGCAGAAGAAGAGATGACTGTTTTTACTTAACTACAGCTGCAGACCACATAAAGCAGGATAGTAGGGAGCTGCGCTGATAAAGTAGTTCCATGAATAAGTGACACAATGTGCAAACCATCCAGAAAATAAGGGTGTCTGCTAAAAATGCATGTAATGCAAAGACGTGTTTACCTAGGAATGATAAATGGCACTGATTTCTACAAGTCAAGTGCTTTGCTTGGAGCGCAGCTTTGGCATCAGTGATTGTTTGGTTTAAGTGATAGTAATACCTTTTGTGAATAAAAAGATTAGACCTGTACCTAAACAATGTGAGTTTTTCCAAATCCATTACTGGATTTCTTGGTTCGGCTTTAGTTTGGAGACTTTATGTTTTGAGAAGACACATAGAATAAAACGATTGGTCAAAACTTTAAATTGTACATGAATACAGTTACAGCTGTATTAGGCGTTATTGAATAGATACTGTAGTTACTATCAGGTTCTAGTGGGGGAGTTCTGCATTCCTGAAAGCAGAATCGTAACCTCATCTTCTTGACCACCAATGGTATTGGAAGATGGTGTATAATGTTTTATTTTTATATACAGGATGTGGCATAAACTTTCAATAGATGGAGTTGCTGTTGGTTTTGGCATGTCAGGGTGAGTAGATGAGTGGTGGTTGGCTCGGTGACAAATAGACCCCATCAGTCTCTGGGGGTTGTACTTGATTGTCGCTGCCGCTGACATGATGAGGGAATGTGCTATGCAAAGGTAATAACACCTTAGACAGTAAACAGTTTTAAGAGAAATGTTTGTTATTTCACACCAAGTGAAACGGAGCCAGCAGTAAACCTGTCTGTGAACTTAAGTGTTATTCTATAAACTTCTCGACAGCATATTCCCTAATAAAAAAATACAAAAAACTGCGTTGGACAGAGATGGATGGGGGCCATTTAGGGACCAATAAACAATAAACACACAAAGAGCACAAACACAATGTTTCAGTGTAGCCTATAGGCTTGATATACTTTTTCAATATCCCCAGAATCAAAGACCAACAACCTTCATACCTTCTCTGTCTGGTTCCACGAAAAACAATGGTGGTGGTTGTGACATTGTTACTGCAATCATTTTACTGTCCTCTATTACAGCACACTTTCGTTTGTGATAGGTATAATTCATTGACAGTATATTGTTGAAACCCTACTAGTCTTTAACCTAAGATGTAAATATTAGGCCAGTTTCTACCTTTTGACCAAAAGCCTGAACAGTAGTTCCACAGTGATCAATATATAGATTTGCGGTTAAAACACAGCATTATTTGAAATGATGAATGTGGTAAAGGAGACTCTCCTCCACCTGGTCTGACTTGATCTTGCCATGGCAGCAGTTATGACCAGTAGTAACTGCATATCCTCTCTCTGCTCGCCATTAATGCACTTAGATATGATTAAACCCTGCTCTTTGTCTGTCTGTCTCCTCTCAGACGCGTGCCTGGAAGACTATCTCATTACAGAGCCAGTTAACTGCAGTAATATGGGCTGCGGTACGCGCACATCTTGCAGTATCATTAATGCCACTGTTCATTACAGCTTTGCCCTTGAATCCACACATACCGGGGAATTGGAAGTGTTTAATGGCTGCAGCCATAGCAACTGAAATTCTGTCTCTTTTACTTTTCCTGGAAAAATACAGTTCAATTGACCAAACTGCACATGGGCATTTTGTTTGGGTTTCATGGTTAGTTTCTGTTGTAGACAAATCAAACCTCCACTATGTCTTCTTAGCCAAAGGATGTGGGGTGGATACTGTTCACGACTTCAATGCTCTCAGACGACAGTATGGATGTAATGGAGCTCTCTGCATCCACAAACACGGGTTGAAATGAACAAGGAGATTCAACAAAATGATTCCATTTACGGCCAACTTAATCCTCCCACCTAGACGATATTTTGCCGGTGTGTTTTTCTAATCAGAAATAGGTGCAGATTCTCAGGGTCTCCAGCCTGGCATCTACCCTCTCTGTCGCCATAACATTGTGTTTGTAATTAGTTTAATTCTACAGTTATTAAGCCTGTCTCACAAATACTGGAAGGAATTCAAGCTCAGACTGGATTCTCACAGAGCTTGCCATTAAAGCTGTCTGAATGGGTCTGGTGCCATGGTTCTTACGTGGGATGATTCCACATGTTGCAGTTTGTTTTAGCTCTGCATCGCTATTCACCACTGTCAGCACACACGGAATCTCCAAAATGAGGGTATATACACAATCACTTGCAGACTGAACTGAACAAATATTTTGAGAGCAATATGGTAGTTCCGTCAAATACCTCTCAGAATGTGAAGCTCTGAATCAATTTATCTAAAAGTCTTATTTGTTAAAAGAAAACATGTATAATGTTTTTAGTTCTGCACACATACTGATTCTCAAGGGAAATCCTCTCTCAAAATGCCAGGCAGGTATGTACTGAAATGACATATTCTTAATTCATTTACACTGTATAACTAGAATTTGAAAGCTGTCCCTTTCATTTTCTTTTAATTTCACTCAGGCATACTTGCTCCAGTATATCAATCTTGTGAGATACTGACATTTTTCTGGCATTTGAGGAAGGTTTATTGAGACCTGTGCAAATTGCGCCATTAATGTTACCATTGCATGAGCCTTTCAATCTATCTGTGAGAATAAACAAAGCTAGCCAGACGTCTCACATGAGGTGAGAGAAATAAAACAAGACGTAATAAGATGACATCAAACAATCTCAGTCTTTCACACTGAGTCTCTTGGTAGATCTCCTATGGTTTGAGGTAGTCTCACACGCCTGCAGTATAGCAGACCTACAGTATGCAGTGTATATGGAGAACTTCCATCAATATTTAGTTTAAATATACAGTATATATACTGTATTTCAACATGTGGTTTCATAATTGGTTTTAAATACAGTAATTAAAAACTGAAATTGACCTTGGTGGTACCTCTCTGCTTGGACAATTCCTTTATTGTTTTGTTTGACTATGCCCAGAGTGTATTCAAAAAAGGACATGGCTTATTCAGTTAAGAGAGCTGTTGCGAGACTCTAAGTCGGCTGAAAGTTAAACTAACCAGTACCAAGTCAAGTGTCTCTTGGCACTCCTGACAAGACTGACACCTGCTGGCGGGCTGACACTCGGAGGTCCGTTTAGTTGACCAATAATCTGAGATACACACTGTACTGTACGTTCAGAGGCGAGGGGAGGGGCCATACAGATAGATACTGTTCTATACTGTTCTCTCTCAATGGCCGGGGTTAGGGTTAGTGTGTTCATGAGGAATGGGGCTTACTCTATTGAAACAGTGGTAAAGCAAGCAAGGATTGAAGCATAATAATGTATCTGTCTGGAAGACTTTGACCGTCTCATTAAGAGTTAAGTGTTCATGAAAAAAAGAAGAAAAAAAAAACGTTTGACATGAAGCTCGATTGAGATTTATGGTATTTTAAGTTGTTCTTTTTTCAACATGTTGGCTAATTAATGTTGAAAAGGCTGGCAGCTGAACAAATTGGAAAAGTCTGCTCTCTTAGATGTGGCAGTTGGTATGATGGGTTAAGATTAATCTATTTCCTTAGGAAAACAGTGCAGTGGAGCCCCTGTGGAATTCGGTGCAATTTAGCTGTATTGTAGTGTGCTGTGCTAAAACTATCTGAGGGTCATTCTGGATGGATAGCATAATTTCAGTTGCTTATACTAATAGTAATCCACGATGAGATATTGAATGTCACCATTAGGGAATAGAAAAAACAAGAGAACCTACAATACCAACCAGGAGACCTAATCCTCTGATTAATATTGTGTGTGTCTTAGTAGTATCAATATCGATACATTGTTTTATGATTGATTAAGATCGAACAATAATATATCAGTGTCACACTCCTCGAGCAAACACTGGCTTAGTCTCTCTACCTGCCTCTCTCTCCCAAAGGACCAGGGGACCAGAGATGCTTTGGTCTTTGTCGTCTTTGTAGTCTTCAGAGGGTCAGGGACGGACAACGCTTTGTTTTGTCTGACCTCTTTATGTTTGCTTTATTTCAGAGGTCTCTGGAGACGCCAACCAGTATGTGTCTGAGTGACCAGCAGCACATCACTCACTGTCATCATCTCCCCGGAGCCCCAGACGACCCTCCACCCCTCTCAGCCTCAACGCCACACTGGTCACCCCCCCAGTTCAGAGGGACAACCGTCATCTCATGGGCGGACTGGAGGGTCGCAGTCTGAACATTGTTGGGAGATTGAGAAAGACTCAAGTAAGCTATATATTAAGAACGCCTACTGTATATCCAACCCGGTTAAAGAAAGTATCACATACGTTATATAAGTCATTGTGGTAATGGGTTTCTGCCAAGCAGATTATTAAAGACAATAATAACAACCCTACCACGGGGTCGCCAACCCAGCTCCATTCACCCACCACACTCGCTCGTCTGTCCTCACCAGCCAAATCTGTTTGTTGATGCAGAAATCCTATAAAGCGAGGTATTCAGTCGGATAAAAAAAGGTGATGTGGAATAGCTAGCTCGTTCTAGAGTGCCCGGCCGCTGTCAGTCAGCGGGTACCCTACCTTGTCAGTCAGTCCCTGTATATCTCCTTCCACCTTCCCACAGAGCCCAGTCCCTTGGAGGGCAGAACTGTGTCCCATCGCTGTTATTTAAATCATTTACAGAAACAACACAAACCGTGCACTTTGAGGGTTTGGGTGGTCTTAGTCAGCCCGCTCCTGGTACGGGAGGCTCTCAGCTGACTCTCTCTGTCTCTGGACTGCACAGGTAATTTGAGTGACTCCTAATTAATTGTTACAGCATGGTGAGCAAGAGTCTCAGTCACACTCAGAGAGCAAGCCTGGCGTCAGGCTGATATTTATAGTGAGAAAAACTGAACATTGTGAGTCAGACCCAGGGTACCTCTTCCTCCGAGCCACTATTTTCATACTTCAGTGTCTGGGGAGCTGAATTAGAGTAATAAATGTTCATAGATGCTATGATGGGTTTTCATGGTACAATGCTAGAGTTGTCAGACCAGTCAGTCAGTCACAGTGTTGCCAGGGTGAATGCAAAAACAGATGAGATTGAGGAGATGGAGAGTTTGCAGTTGGCATATATTTGGAAACTTCTTCTCTCGGCCTTCCTCAAAAGAACTATTCACACTGGTTGAAGTTGTGGCATTGAAATGGCATTGATAAAAGTGATTATGCCGATTGTGAAGGGAATTTCTTGACTTCATTGACTTTATATTCCCAGACAACACACACTTCCATTTTTTTGCAGCAGACACCCTTGACAGAATACATAATTCAGATTCCCTTTTGATGATAGGTTGGGATGTACTGTACAAGACACGATTCAGACTGACAGTTGTCTAGCAAAGATAATTTTGTTATTTTAGAGGGCCTCAAAATGAACTTAAAAGGTTACATCTCTTGAAATAACATATGTCATGCATGCTTTTCTATTGTATTTTGCTTTAATAGTAAGAAAAAAAAAATCTTTTATTTCTATGACAGAAATTTGCAAGCAGATAGAAAGCACTCTCTCCCCTTGCCTTCATATGGGCATTTTACCACGGCTTTTGTTTTTCTTTAATAACGCAACAGCTTGAGTCGCAGAGTCGGCAGGGATCGACCATCCTGGTTCCTGAGACGAGTTAAAGATCTTAAGCTGGGTGTCTCTGTTCTGCACCCAGTGGGCTTAAACATATATCACACTGGCAGTGGGCTGTTTGCTTTCAACCCCCTCTTCCCCTCCCTGAGCCAGCCACTGATCCCCTCTCCGTCTCTATCTCATAGTGGATCCCCTCCATTCAGGGGCAAACGTGAGGCTTCACAGCCCAACAGCACCCATGCTGGCTGAGAATTTCTTTGATCCCGAAAGCCTACTATCTGACCAAGCTTCTGGATTCACTCCACCTGGTGAAAGATGTATACTTAACTTAAACTAACAAATCGAAGTCACGTGTAAATTTGTTAATATAAGGACTGTATCCAAAGCTAAATCCTCGGAACAGACCGTGGCAGGGCGAGATGAAACAACACATGTGACTGTCCTGTAAGAGCTGCTTTGTGAGAAGACTTGTGAACTGTCCTGCTGACCTCTGTGTCTCCTTTGATCACTGGACCTTGGTGACAGTTTGTCATTCCATCTCAAATCACCATGCCACAAAACAACAGATCATCTATCAATCTATACTACAATCTAAATGTCTCTAAAATCTAAAAATGTTTACATTCTTTTACAGTTTTACAATTTCTGCTAGTTTTGAAGGGCCTTTCCATTGAATATTAAACTTATCCACATAGGAGCTGGTTAATAGAGAGTGTTTGACTTATAGGCGTTGTGGAATGTGTATACTGCTGCAACGTCACCTCTACCAGAGGCCATATTACATTACATACAAACATGACATTTGCGGGACGGTGGGTGGAAATGTCTCCTTGGGGAGCAATCAGACTGACTCCAGCTTTTTTAAAAGGTCTCCTCTCCTTTCCACTCCTCATTTTTCAGACTCCCCGAGAAATCCAGCCTTAAATGGCTTCGGTATTCTTTAGATTCTGACCCACAACTCTCAGTTATATTAATCAGAAATCAATTAACATCTTACAGTTTAGATTTTTTCCTCAGTAATTCAACTTTCACTGTTTGAGTGAAACATAATTTGCTACACAGTTGGAATCCACTCCAATCATAAACTCCTCTTACAAATGCTGTGAGTCATTCAAATTAAGCCCCTTGACTTAGTTATTGAGTACTAAATTGCTATTATTTTATGTAGAAGACATAAACATTTAGAGAGAGAGTACGAATCTGGACGTTTTAGATCTTTATTCAATGGTTTCATGAAGAACAAATTCCAGCATAAACTGTCTAATACCTTTCCATCACATTTGGCTCATCTAAGTCATACTATTTTGTAATCCAAAGGCGAGAAATAAATATTCAGTAATGCATTTAGGTTGTTATCCTTTTCAGTGATAGTTAAGATAATGCGTCATACACATGCATGTCTTTAATCTACATTCTACAGTCTACAATCTACAGAGACCTCGTTCTATTCACGATTAACCTTTGAGCTAATCTATGGGGCTTTGAGATAGTGGCTCTGAAATGTATCAAGACATGTCATCATAACCTCCCTGTAAAGATGGGTGTCTTGTAAAGCTCCTGCATTTGAAGTCGCGAGGTGATAGAATCTGACTCATTTCACATTCACATCGTACAATGATACGGTATCTCTCTGTGGCCATTATTCATGTTATGACTTCCATCATTGCTGGAGGCTTCGGTGCTGTCTCTCTCTGATTGAGGTTCAGCAGGGGAGAGCAGGGATTGAGTGGCTTCTTCCTCAATACTGTGGTGCCAGCCTCAAACAATCCACACTCCCTGGTGCGCACAGCGACAGGGTCGTCCATGGGAAATGCCCAAACCATGTCCAGTCTGTCTACTCCCTCCACGCCGTGTATACTACGCCACAGGGGCAGCTTATAAGAGGGGGGTGGGGGGGGTGGGGGGTGTGGAGGGGTGTGCCCTGACGTTAGCATTTAGCACTCTTGGCAGTAGCAACAAAGCAGCCATTCCTCTGGCAACCACCGCCAGTCATTAAGCGTAATTTGTCTGGTATCCCTGCGCTGAAAATGCACAAAGGGGGTAAGTAAGACAGCATGAGGCATTCTTCTAAGCTGTCATGTGGAGAGATGGGGGCCCCATGCAGGGCGTGGGGAGCAGACAGCGACAGGGAGGCTCGCCGTGATCTCCCGCAGGACGGCTGGGGGACAGCAACCCGAGAGGGACTCCCCTTCCAGCCGTGCGTCTGACGGTTACAACAACAGCCCCTGCGGCCAGCCAGGCTCCATCTCCCCTGCTGGATTTACACTCGTTTCTCACCCCCCTCCTTCACCCCCTCCTCTTCTCCTCCTCCTCTATCCCCCTCCTTTCTTAGTCTTTCAGGAGCAACCCCCTTCCTCCTCTCTGAAATGATCCCCTCTCTGGGCTCTCCTGCCGCTTCCGTAAACGACTACTGTGACAGAGCGAGGAGCTGACAGATCCACACTCCCAGCAGCCAATCTGCCCTCAGGAACGGGTCTTTACATTATAGCTTTTGATTAAATTGCAATAGGAACTTGTCATAAACTGCCCTGTCTGGTGTCACTTTTTATGATGATAGGCTGAGTGAGAGAGGCCCTGCCTCCCAAGCGCTCGCCTCCTCACCCTATGAAACCTGCCCTTCTCCCCGTCTGTTTGTGTTCCCGCTCTACATGATCACTGTGTAGACCGTCAACACCAACTCGAAGGCAAACAGAGGTGTGAATTAGAAGAGGCGTGAAGAGCCAATAGTGCCAATAAAGCCCTTTAAGAGTGATTATAGATTTCCTACCAACCAGAGGTGTCAAGTGTTCACAGTTGGATTTGGCAGGCAATGATGTTGATGTCTTGGACTTTATTATTGAGTGCTTAAGCTGGACTATATATGACTCAGCTAAATCAAATTAGGTAATGATGGTTATATTAGCCTTAGATTTGCACACACAATTTGATCTCACTTTCCTCGAAAAATCCCTGATTTCACAATGCCAAAACCACAAGCATGAATTGACAGTCTGTTCTTTTGCCCTTTCGGCAGTCTTTTTTTTTTTTTTGCCGTAATGTTCTATTTACCCTTAATGGTGAAAAAGGGCCACAATATTGTCTTTGCTCCCCACAATTCATCATGGTTGAGGTCATCTCACCTCTATCAAAGAATTCCAGGAAATGAGTCTCTCATTTTGTATCAATGACAACATTTTGCATTTCGCGTGAAGGTTGATGGGGGGGGGTGGGGTGGGGAGGGCGGGGAATGTTCTATAACTGATCATTTGATCTTTACCTACAGTACTGTTCTGCTCTCCCCAGTGCTGATGCAGAGTGTTTGGGCCAGGAGGCCTGCCTGTCTGTGTGTGTGACCAGGAGGCCTGCCTGTCTGTGTGTGTGACCAGGAGGCCTGCCTGTCTGTGTGTGTGACCAGGAGGCCTGCCTGTCTGTGTGTGTGACCAGGAGGCCTGCCTGTCTGTGTGTGTGACCAGGAGGCCTGCCTGTCTGTGTGTGTGACCAGGAGGCCTGCCTGTCTGTGTGTGTGACGTGCTGAAGCCACGTGGAGGCCTGTGGAGGCCCGTGGAGCCCGAGCGTCTGCCGTGGTGGATCACAGGGAGCCTGCTGCTACCGCTGGAGCTGTGAAGGTGAGCTGGGACGCGCCTGGGTGGCAGGGCAGCGCACGGGGCCTCCCTGGCTGGCGCCTGTAATTTTACCTTCCCATTCATCAGCCAGAGATATTAATAATAACAGCACATCTGGATTCACTTTACTGTCTCACTTTAACCCCTTCCAGTGCAGGGGCTGCTGCTGCTGCTGCTGCTGCTGCTGCTCCCCAAACCCCCACTCCCTCTTCTCTCCTGGCTGTCTCCCTCCCTCCCTCTCACTCCCTTCCTCCCTCTTCATTTCTCTCCACTGGCCTCATTAAGCGCTGTGTCCCCTTTCTCTGCTTCACTAGAAAACCAGCCAAGGCCAAGTTTTTTCATTCTGTCAAAACATACATCATCACAACCACACCTTTTACTATGCTGAATGAGCACAAGGGTCCATATTCTTAGCTGGATGCTTGATATGATAATAATCAATTAACTGTAGTATTTGGCTGATAACGTTAATGTGTCATAGGGCGACAAGCATATTTACCCCTGTTCATTGTATCTTTACCCGAGGCCAGGTGTGCAGTGCAAGAGTGTGAACATCCAGACATTGAACTGGCTTTAATGCCACTGGCTTCGTCCAATTTGCCATGCCACCCCTCCACGGAGGCTGTGTAAATCACTGTGCTTAGCTGTCCATAGGTGGAGGCAGGGGCCTGCTGCTGGCGGGCCAGCCTGGCACTGCGCCTGCAACCATGATGGCGGCAGGTGACAGAGGTCTGCTGTGTGCAAAGTTGACAGCCCCTCACGTCGCGTAGAAACACTTGCTTCATTACCAAACGCCCCCCCTTCAAGAGAGAGAGAGAGAGAGAGAGAGAGAGAGAGAGAGAGAGAGAGAGAGAGAGAGAGAGAGAGAGAGAGAGAGAGAGAGAGAGAGAGAGAGAGAGAGAGAGAGAGAGAGAGAGAGAGAGAGAGAGAGAGAGAGTTGCTGTACTAAACATGAGTTTGAGAGGAGAGAAAAAAAAAAAAAAAACTGTGCATCACTCATCTGCTCATGAGTCAACACTCATGATGTCACAGGGAGCCCTGCCAGCCTCACACAAACTATACTGTATTACCGATTTCTGTATAAAAGACCTTATTTATTTGAAAAAAAAAAATTGGGGGCTGGTTTTTTTTTCCACACTGACTGAAAAATACCTCCCACAGAGAGAGAATAGAATAACAGCTCGACTGTAGAAACCTCGCCCCACAAACAACCTGCTGAAAACACTTAAAATACCTCTCTGGACGAGAAATAAACACTGAACAATTACTGTAGGTTCATATTTTTCTAACGACGCGGTAGCCTTACTCATGATGTATTCATAATATAACCTAATGGAAATATGAGGCCCTTGGCTTGTACCATTATGATTTCTACTCGTTGACTTGTCATCTTTGATGATCAACAGATAATCTGCTATAGCTATCAAGGCTGTATATCTATCAGAAGGGTATACATCCATGAAATGAATCCCCAGCGCTGGTACAATAGCGCCACTATAGAGCAAGGAGAGAGGGATGAATTAAGGTAAGGACAGGTCATCTTGATTTATGATGTGCGAATTAGGAGCTGAGAGTCTTAGACCAAGGGGGTGGGTGGCACACACAGCCCCCAGTGTTATAGGTTGGAGACACAGTGACCTCCCCTCGTCTGCCTCCCCATCCCCTGCTCAGCCTCCTGGCCTGTTAGCTCATAGGAGAAGGCTCCAGCCCTGCCACTGCAGCTTTGGTCAGATGAACCGTGGAAATCCACCCTGATTACTACATAGGATCACCACGCCGACTTCGAAGGTGCTGAAAAGCCGCCTTTGACGTGTGCTAAATGCCCCTGGTAGCCTTTCAATGGATGCCCACCGTCTCTCTGTGCTGTTGTTCACGCTTCATTTATGTCACGCGGTGGATTGATGGACTGCTGGATCATCAATCAAAGGGCGAATGTGTATTTATTTTTTCATACAGCTGTAGTAAAAAGGCTATCTCGAGCGGCTGGATGTGCCTTCGGGCAGCATCACAGACCAGTGCACTTGCTGTGTATAATCCACTTGTCAGAACCATCGCCCTGCCTCAGCTGAGAAACACTGTGGCCCCGGATGACATATGAGTTCATGCTCACCTCCTGAGCTCAATGGCACCTCCAGCCCTCCGTGATCCATAGCTCTCTGATGTAAGATGTTAGTTGATACACAGTATGTGTGGCTCTGAGGGAAAATGTGCATAAGTCCCTTTTTGCCCTACACCTTTTCCCAAATGGAGGGGAACTTGGTTTTGTTTAGGCACACATTACAGCACAATGTCAGTATCTTTCTCAGGCTCATACTTCTGGTCAAGGTTGCCAACTAGAGCAGACAAAATAGCGATTAGCTGATTTTTTATTGATCGTTTCAAGAAATAATGATCCAATTCCATTTGATCATTACGTTTTACAGGCATGACCTAATTGCTTAAAAGTGCTCTATTTGCTGTAAACCCACATGCAAATATGTTAAGTAATTTCGCTTGAATAAGAGGGGCGGTACAAAGATTGAAATAGCACAGTGTGTTGTATGGGTTTTATGTGTACACATGGTTAATTGCTTTGTTTGGATACAATGCTGTTGTCTATGAAAACTTTATGGGATGAACAGAAATGGGATGAACACACACAACGCTCGGGTTCTGTGATGCCTCTGCTCCACAACCTGTGGGAAAACCGTACTAAAGCTGCTAATTAAAGAGCCTGTTAAATGCTAGAGATTTTCCTTTATATATATATGGAAATTACTCCAAAATCTGAGGGTGTTATACGAGGAAAGCTTATCTCCATGAATGTATACATATCCAGATCCAGATATCCAGATTATAATAATGGGGTAACACTTTACATTACTGTAAATTGGTTTTATACATATATGTAGTAACACTGGTATTTCATAGTAACATGGTAATTGTGTAGTTATGGAGTTGAGAGATTTGTGTTATCACAAGTGGAATTATTTATTTTACGTCAACTGGGATGAAGTTAGAAATAATTATATATGTATATTAACAATGGCAATATATGTATATATGTATTACCATGAACATGGAATGATTAATGACATGTTGAACAACTCTGAGTCAATGTATATGACATCAGGAACATCGTATTGCCTTTTAAAGTCTACAGACTCATAAGTTAGTTACAAGAGTCTAACCTGTACAGTTAACTGATGTACAATCATGGTTATGCTCAAGAGCACTTAGGTAGGCTTTGTTTGACTTACTTAACATGAAGAAGCCCATCTCCAGTGAGGCTTACGAAGAGATAAGATCTCCTCTCGCTCTAGTCAAGTGAACCCCCTGCAATTCACGGAGATCAACCGCACAGTTAACCGGGGATGATTGTGATTGTGTGCTCTTTGGATAGCAGGCGCATGGAAAAAGTGCTAAACAAACAACCAAATTGCACACCTCCCCAGTGCCAGAGTAAACAACATGGCGCCCGTTTCATGTCTGTGTGTATTCAGCTTGGAAATGTGGCCTCAATTAGCGTGGGGTGTGAAAATGGCGTTGAGCGAGATAAAGCGTGTGAAAGGTGCAAGTGGCGGGAGCGTGCAACGTGAAATGGACTGTTCTGCTGAGGCACTTTTCTTTTATTGTAACCACACACGGTTTCTACCCGCTATTATGACATCTATCTCTGCCCCCCCACCACCACTCCACTACCTCCTCCAGACTACACACTGGGTTTTACCACCTGATGTGTATCTCACTCTGACTCTGTGGGAGAGTGTCAAGAGAGTGGATAGAATGTGTGTACTGTATGTTGTGAGGTCCCCCCCCCCATCAAACAGCATGTTGGTTATAATTGTTTTAATACTCATCATTTTGTTGGCCTTTTTGCATTTAGATACCAATGCGGTACCAATCACATTAAATAATCATTCAATTCTCTCCAATCCTGCCTGAATACCTTCACATACTCGTTTTTGTTTTCAATAGTCAACTGAGGTAAAACCCCCACATTGTAAAAACAATGCGGATCATATTTTTTATCATAACAAATCAAATCTCTTGACGTGGGAAAGTAACATTTTATTCGACTAAAAAGGAAAGTTGAAATGACACTAGAGAGTGTCCATTGAGCTCCATTCTCCAGTCCCAATGACTCCCTGTGTGCGTTGTGTTTCTAATAGGTTACCTGAGTGTGCCTTCTTTTCTCTGGTACCTATGTTTAAGGTGCCTGCCAAGAAAGGGGTCTGGTTTACTTCACTCAATGAGAAAGCAGCAGGGAAGGGTAGAACGACCTGTGTAGAACTCTAATGTATTCATTTTGAATGGATATCCTTAAGCAAAAGTTGAAATGCCTTTGTACCTCTCAAGGACCAGACCCTAAAAAAAGATCATTATGTTGGCTGTTTTATTAGCAAAGGAAATTGACTTTGGTTTACTTGAGAATACAAGCTCTTCAATTAAGCAGGCGTCTGTTTCAAGCACCCTGTCTTTTCAAGGTGAATATTTCACTATCAACATTTTCTCGTGATAAAACAGTAGGAACGGATTAGAGGAAACAAAAACTACACACCGTTAAATGAGCCTGGCTATAATGCCATAATTTAATGAGGACCATATTTAGATTTCACCCTGTTGACTCTGTGCACCAACTTGCTTGTGACTTTGATTGAGTGAGTTCAATCATCCTTTCATCGCTGTCAGTACACATCTTTGAATGTTATAATGATTTCATCATTGATTGTCAGTGATATTATCCTATTTACTTTATCTGTTGTCAGCAATGCAGCACACAGGTATTCAGATACTGGGGGTTTTGCCCCATGGAGCCACGCATGCATTTAGTTGGAGTGGTGTTTTTCTTGAGTAATATAAGCCATTTAGCTGACACTTTTACCCAAAGCAACTTACATTGCAGTGAGTGCATACATTTCTCAGTATATATGGTCCCAGCGGGAATCAAACCCACAACCTTATCATTGTTAATGCCATGCTCTACCAACTGAGCCACAGACGAGTGAAGTTTAGGATGAAATACTTTGGTTCAGGGTCTTCTTACCCAATGCCCCCTGCTAAGGTTCCCTAAGTATAGTCTACTAGTCGGATCAACTGTACTTGTTAAAGTCTTAGACCAGCCTTCAGGACTGTTCTGTACCTGCATAAAGACTAATTCAGGTGGATTGCCTGTACAGTATGTTATTTCTGAGCAAAATGTAGGTGATGTCATGAAGCTTTAAACATCTGTTAACCTTTATCTTGCTTTCAAGACAAATATTGAGGATCATAGACTGTTGCCCATCTGGCCTGTATACAGTAGATGTGCATGCATGGGATTGAAACAACATGTATCTGTCAAGGATTTGTGAGCGATGGTTTATGATACGTACTGGTCAGAGGGTTGAACGATGACATTTTCCAGACTTTTCACCATCATTTGACTGTAAACTAAATGAGTCGTGTGCTGAAGTGCTTGTGTGAATTAGCTCATTCAAAAATGAAACAGAGATGCATTTATCTAAGTGGATGGTTTATGGCTGATGTAGCAGCCGGTAAGTCCTTCCATTAAATTATTTTTCAAAGAATGATTCTCTGGGCATTTGAGCTTAGGCAGGTTTGCAAATTGTGATACTTTCCATGGCTGCTGCTTAGTGAGAGTTGTTTATTTGGGAGCTATTTTGGCCAAGGTTTATTGAGAGGCTCCCTGTGGCATGGTTGCACACTGACATATTGTCCCCTAACCATTAGACACAAAAACAACTCTTCATTAGAAAATAAACAGATGTTTGTTTAGTCATGGTCTTTCATGGTAAACAACATATATCTATAAGTATATTTCACTTATCCTGCTTTCTAAATGTCTACAAGCATTTTGTGTTGTAAATTGTGTTGCATTTTGTGAGTATTGTCAGTGTAATTTTAGTATAGGCTAATCTATTATCTCGTCCTTTTTGTTTTGTTTTATTATTACCACCAGCAGGATATTTTTATCATGAGAGTGGTGGGCTATGACACTCACAATCATAGCCATGGCTGTGGTTGACCGTATTATTTTCCCTCTGCGGTCATTGGAAAAGCAGTAAGGAGTCAGTTATCCCGACAGAGGGCGAACAGAATCCAAATTGACGGACCACTCCTCTCCCCACATCCCCGCCTCTTGATGGAAGGAGGTGTCGGGGATCTCCTACAACAAACCCACATTCAGATGGGTATATGAATTACATCACAACCCGTGAGGATATATGAGACGGAGCAGGATACCCTCTCAGCGTCTTGCAAAAGAAAACGGAATACCATGCCGATCCTCAGAGCGAGGAGAAACTTGACAAGCAAATATCTTAAGCTGGTAACCCGCGTAATAGCGCACGAGAGGCAGAATCACTGATGTACTGATGCTGTTGCAACCTAAAGAAACACATTAATCTCGTGCATTGTGGGTATCTTTATGATCATCAAAGGAAGCTTCATCCACATATAGTTATCGGTTACCATGGAGAAAGCGGTCTGAATTTTAAGGACACTCAAGAAGTGAAGTTGGATGCAATTTACGTCGGTGCGCACTCCGCAAGAACCCAGCGCGACTCTACCCCGCAGAGAAACGGTTTCGCTGTATCAGTTTATAATACTGTTTTATTGTGCATATCGGACATGGATCAATCTCAGCATTTTGTTGCAATGTATTTGCTGGTGCTGTCTCTTGGACTCGTAATAGAAGAAGGGATATGCCAGCATTACTACCTCCTGCGCCCCATCCCAAGTGACAGTTTACCACTTGTGGAATTAAAAGAGGACCCAGACCCTGTATTTGACCCAAAAGAGAGGGACCTTAACGAAACCGAACTGAAAAGTGTACTGGGGGACTTTGACAGTCGCTTCATGTCTATTACACCACCACAGGATAAATACTCTGGCAACGAGGAGATTGACGATTTGGACATTCAGCAGAAGCCCAGTGGCGCGATGCCGAAAGAAATCAAAGCAATGGATTTTGACGTTCAGTTCGGCAAGAAGCACAAACCTAGTAAAAAACTCAAACGAAGGCTGCAACAATGGCTGTGGGCATACTCGTTCTGTCCAGTTATTTATACCTGGAACGACCTCGGGAACCGATTTTGGCCACGCTATGTCCGAGTGGGAAGCTGTCTCAGCAAAAGGTCGTGTTCAGTCCCAGAGGGGATGGTCTGCAAGCCAGCGAACTCGACCCATTTCACAATATTGAGATGGCGATGTGTACAGAGGAAAGGGGGGCTCAAATGTGCTTGGATACCAGTTCAATACCCCATTATAACAGAGTGCAAATGCTCTTGCTCGAACTGAAATGACAATTTTTTCAAGTATAAATTATGATTATTATTTTGTGATTTTGTATGCACTACCGAGTGTAGGAATGTATTTTATGTATATGAGGTGCCATTCAATTATATAGCTTGTACAAAGTCAGTATTATGTGTAACCAGAGTCTACTGTATTTGTGGAAAATATTGGTTATGTCTTTTGTATTTATATTGAAGATGGCGCATAGTGCCCTTTTAAGGACATTTGCGTTTTCCTCCATGGAAAACACAGATCTATCGACCTCAGTTTCATGGATGATGCTATCTTGCAGGTGATACAGCTGAATATCATATTGGTAGCCTATTTCAACGATGTAAATTAAGAGAACTGCTATTTATTCTTTATATTCAAATAATAAAATGTCACTGAAATTCTGAAAAAAAAAAAAAAAACGAGTGGCTAGCGTTTTGTTCACACTTAGTGTTTAAAAAGTGTCTCCTCAATCATGGCAACTCACTCTAAACTGATTGACATTGTCACCTGCCACAGTGTGCACACTCATTCATCCTCTCAGTGAGGGGGGGGTGAACCAAATGTATTCCTATGTGGGAATAGGCAGTTCTCAGTAGGATTAACACTGTTTTACGCATTAAGTATTTTTCACAATTCTACACTTTCATAGATCAGGGTCATGATATTTGTTAATAACCTACTTGTTAAAACTCCTGTTAAACCCTGGCATTACCAGGAGCGGACAAGGTAGGCTAGATGACTGCCTGAACTGCCAAACTGTTCTCAATCTTTTAGGCCTATTTATAAGCACAACATTACCTGTGGTGGATTTGTGCACATTAGCCTACTTATACACAGAAACATAAATGTTCAAATCGGCTGTTGGTATTAAAATGTACTGATTTCTTGCATGATATATCAGAGTATCACAATCAAATCGTTTACAGTATGTCTATCAACCAGCCCTATCACGACCCTATCATTGTAAAACCATCTGTCCTACATCAGAACAGTTACGATCTGCTGCCTTTTACAAACCCATTACAAATGTAACTGCTGATAAAGTAACAGTGATTTATTGATCTATAGTTTAAGCAGATGCTGACAGTTCTCAAAGAGTCTTTCATCTCCCAAACCCACCTACCCATTTGCAACACAGCAGGGGTGATGAGCTCTAGGAAGGACCTGGAATTCTACTAGAGCCACAGGCATTGCAGTGGAATAAGCAGGGACCAATGTTCCATCTGAGGTTTAACAAGTTATTTCTATTTGTCATGCTTTATCTAATCTAAAACAGGATGAACGGTCTTGAGCAACTACACTTTCATTGTATCGTTTTCATCAAGTTTACTCAGATAAAAAATGCTTCAGCTTCTAGAAGACTAAATCAGCCCAACCACTGGACATATGGCTAGTAGGCAGATCTGGGGGGCTTCTGATATTACATGCAAATGTTACTAGATCTCACTACCCCTCCCCCTTGTTAGAGAGCACTGGTTGGGTAGACTATGGGGCACCAGAGAGCCCCACTTCTTTGTTTTAGTGGTGTGTATTCCATAATCATCAGTTGAGGTCAAACATGGTAATTCAAACCCTGTAATATGTTTCTTAAACAGCAATGTGAATACTCACACACATCAGGTGATGGCCAGGTCAAGATAACACGTCTACATAAATGTACGCTCTCCACTAGTGTCAGAGGTTCAGTCTCAGAGACTAGAGTCAGAGACTAGGGTCCATGATGTTGATGCTGACTGTCTGTGGCTCAGATCCCCAGACAAGGGTTCAGATGTGCACAATGGATCTCCAGATTCATACCTTGGTGGTTTAGTGTAAACTATCAATGTGTTTCGAACTTCAGAATTTGAGTGACACTGACCCAATTGACTTTTCCATGGAACGTTGTCTGCTGTGGTTATAGTACCTATGACTGTCAATCTCTAGTTTACAAGCTATGTAAAGTGAACACCTTTTTCAGGTTTTGTGTGTCATTGTGGGGTATTTAAGTAGAAAGCAGGATTACAGTGTCTAGTCTGTAACAGCTGGCCTGGAAAAAATATGAAATATTAATAAATGTACTTTTACTTGGACAGTAGAAACAGTTGATAAAATCTATTTCATGTTGAAACAACACTTTACAATGAGCGCGATTGCACATTGCTAGGGTGGATATGACATTTAAACCTTTTTTCCAGGAATATTTTTCTCACTGTATAATGTAAAACATTTATTTTCAAAACATGATTTCATTTCACTTTGATTCACTTTTGTGACCGCTTGTCATCACTTTTGGGTTAGAAGATATTTATATTCAACATCATATCTTTTCTTTTCCTTTGCTTGTGTCTCAGAGCTTTAGGAAAGTGCTGACGCTGGTCAGATGATTTGTGTGTGGAGTAATAGGTGTTGACAGAGTGCTTGGTGCCTGCTAATACCAGCTGCAGACTGGAGGATGCAGGGTTGCTAATGCGCCCCGTCACTGGGAGCTGGGTTTTAGTGCTCACCCCCTTTGCACAGCATGCTGTGCCTCAAAGGACCCAGGCTCCACTGGCTACAGATCTCTGAAGTCTGAGATACCCAACAATGTGAGGCTTTTAGCCACTAGCAATCCATAAACTTAATGATCTTTTTAGCTATGGTTATTTTTATTGCTTTTCTTTCATTCTTTCTTTCTTTTTTTCTTCACTTAATCAACTTTCCTTTTTTTCCGAGACCCATGCAGATATTTCGGAGGCCAAAAACTTGTTCTTGATTAGATTCCCCTACAGGTTTCAGATATGTTCCTGATCAAAGCAACGTCTCCTTGATAATTGTGCCAACCATAATAAAAATGACATTAATAACAGACTCATTCACGTACAGTATGCCTGATGTGTAGATCAGACAATTTGATGATGAGATGATTAATTGACAGGCTCATTATTTCGATGATGAGATGATTAATTGACAGGCTCATTAATTGAGCTGAGATTATGTTTTGAGGTAGCCTACCATTAAAATGAAGGTCAGTTAATCAATAAATTACCTGGTGTTATTGCCATGATGGCAACATAAGTATCTGTAATCTTTCTTGTCAGCTGTGCCGGGAGCAATACAATGAATTATGTTTTTGTTTTATTCCGATTCACATAGGAGGACTATGTGCTTTCGTTCAAATACTTTCCCATTCAACATAGGACGATAAACACTCTGGGGCTAAACGATCACTAACTTACAAGACATATATTTCATAATTGCCACAAAGTTCAAAGCTTTGTTGATCCACACGATAACCTCTTTTGAGGACATGAAAGGATTTTTATTGCTTTAATTTATTTGCAGGAGCAGCATATCATTCTTCTGTAATGAAACATTCAAATAAGAGCCAAGATTCTTTCTCTTTATTTAGAATAGAATGAAATAGAATAGAATATAACTTTATTGTCCATGGAAGGGTGAAAAATGATGTTTGGCTTCACCTCAAGGATAATGGATCATACAACACATCATAGATGTAGTTAAAAGACACATTATATACACACTGACAGCATTTACATAAACAATGTATGAATGCCTAAATAAATATCTTAATAAAACAACATATACAACATATTGCTAGAACATGGTCCTAGCACTTACCTCAATTAAATTTGTTTCATAAAGTTGACTGCACAAGACATTATAGGTTTGTTATAGATACATGTACATCTGTATTCTACCTATCTTGTCTCCCGTGCCACTCATTACCAGTCTGTCAGTGGAGGACAACCTCATTTTAATGACCTGAGAGACGGTCCTGCACACATCTGTCAATATGGTCAAATATGAAGGACCTGCTCACAATGGCTACTCAAACGTCCCAGCTGAGGTAGCAGTATTAAAGGCCTCTGGAAATCAGAACCACCCGATATGAAGACAGGTGTTGGTGTGACAGGCGTCACAGTTGCTGCAAACAGTATTGCTTCCTCACACTCCGAGCTCACACGGGTGTGAGTGAGGACTGAGTTTACCATCTTCACTCGGTTGCATTGGCTACTGGATGAGAACATTTGTATGTACTTATAACTCTAGTTAGGTGCAAATTCATAATTTTGAACTTATGTCTTGTTTTTGGCAGTTTTCATTGGATCTGTTGATTCAAACAGATTGTTTGAAAAAGACTAGTTTGAATCAAACGACTTCTCTCATGTCCTATGGTCTGGTTACTGGATTTGAGTGAATACTGTAGGGCCCCTTGCGTCCACATCCAATATACTATACTACACTATAGGCCTAATTTATTTTATTTGTCATGTCACATTAACACCCTTTGAAATGGTGCATATCGGGAAATAGTGAGCATGGGTTGTCAGGAAGCTTTTAAATTGCTCGTGATGAACTGCATTTTGCAGTGGAATTCTCTGAAAGGCTGTCATGTCCTGTCAACATTTTTATTTGTTTGGTAAAGGATGCTGTTTGGCCTAGGGCCCAGTTCATTGTACTCTCCCACACATCAGATAATTGGAAGCTTTTGAAATATCCTCTGTCTTTGCTTAGCCCTATCCTGGTCACGGTGTTCAAATGAGACGCATGGACAGGTTGATGTTGATTTTTAGCATTTTTGTCCTCTGTAAATTTTGTTGACTTGGTTTTGATGCTCTGTGGGGGTGATGCGGTGGTTTGATATCCAAAGCTCATTAATCCAAACCTCATCTGGTATGCAAGGTCAGCTCTACTTTGATGTGTTAGGGATAGAATTGCCAAGTCTGAGGCGCGAGGGCACTGCTCGTTTACGAAAGATCAGGAACCGTAGCAACCCTGACAAACTTTGGCCTTTGTCCATCAACTACTGTGAAGATGAGGTCTGGTTTAGTAAAAGGGGCCCCCTAGCCCTCCGGCAATTGAAAGCGTATACAGCAGTATTTCTGAGAAGTTCTGAATCAAATACTAATTATTTTCCGTAATCAGAGTGTAATGTGAGGAATGTATGGAACATTAATGTTTTTCCAAAGGAGCCACTTGTGATTATTCTCAAACCAACATATTTTTACTTGTGCAAACAACCAGAGTTCATGTCATGATAATTCCAAATACATAAACAAAATATAAGCTCCAATTAGTCTTTGGTTTCCCAAAGCTTTATGAAGACGAGTATGGATATCGTTGCTATTATTGCTATCTCCAAGGGTCTTGCATTTATTTTATGCACTGAATCACTGCACAGAGCAATTAACTATTATGTTATTTTGGCCTTGAGTACATTATATTATAGTTACAAATCTTGAATAACAAGTCCTTAAATCCTTTTTGCATCTTTTTTTCTTCGGGATGCCTTGGAAGCTGAAAAGGGCGGTTAGAAACGTGTTTGTTATGTAAAATAAAGCACAACAGCCCCCACTTTGCACCCAGCGCAGGAATTCACAGCAATTAACTCTTCAGCGTCGCATGTAAATATGAACGTTTGAGGCTCCATAGGCAGGCTGGCGCTCACTCACACACAGGGATCCTGGGTCTTTGTTCTTCCAGGCCTTTGGCCGGCCGCCACACTGCCTCAGTTGGCGGCACCTCGCTATAATTTTCTCACAATGGCTGGCGTGTGAGCCGTCCATCATTCCTCTCCTGTGTCTCCCTGTTCCCCCCAACCACCTACTCTTTCCCCCCTCCCTGGCACCTCTCGAATGCGAACCACAATCAAGTTTACCCGCTCCTGCGTGCATGCCAAGTCTTTCACAGAGAGCGATATAATTCTGCCATCCCGCGTTACATAGCCAACCGGCACCCTGAGGTTTATTTATCGATTTGTTTTTTTAATCCCACTGTCAGTGCTTTGAGACAGGCTTTGCTGGCTTTGATCAGATATAAAGTAAGAACTTGGGCAACGTTTCTGTTGGAGGTTTAGTGGAGTCTTTTACACTGAGAAACTGTGGACCATGTGTGATCCTGTGGTTAAGATCAACCAGGCCTTGAAATAGGTGAATTCACATTAGTAGGAGTTGATTCTCGTGAAGGATGACATATCCTAGGACAGTTCATTATTTTATTTACAGCTCTCATAAGCAAACTTCCATTTATCTGTTCAGCTATTTGGCTGAGGATGTTTTTATATTTCATTATTTCAGGACTTTCTGACTCAGTAAAAGAGAAGCCTGTGGGGTTCCTGGCTCCTTTGTAACAAATAGACAGTGTTCAAGGTTTGCACTACTCCAATAGGAAAACTGCATGGCTCCCACAGTTGGCATGCAGGATCGGCTGCCAATCAGAGTCCATAGAGTCTGTTTCATTGTTTAAACCTGCTCATGACCTATTTCCAATTTGTAAGTCATTGTGACACTATGAGCTTATTCATGTGCATAGAACTGCAAAGCGATAAATCAGTCTTCATTGACTCTGCTGACATGGTTATAAATGACACTGTTGTTTGGGACCAAACTCATTTAGAGCATATAAACTAATATGGATGCGGGTGTCATGCCAGTCAGCTACATCCCATGTCTTAGATTCATTATATGTTTAATGCATGATTGGATAATTGGCTCCAGAAGTCTGAGCGGTCTTTGGTTTGTTTTTGTATAGCAAAATAAGAATCTCATTCACAGCGTAGGCGGGTTATCCAAGGCTGTCAGGGCAGTACTGCTGAAAGAGAGAAAAGCAGGCACTCAAATGCAGCACTCCAAAGAGGTACCTCAGAATGAGGTGTTCGTCATCACACTTATCATGGCAGTAAATGGTTGAACAGGGGGAGAAGTAGAGATCTTGTAAAAGAGATGAGCAAGAGAGGCAGGGGCAGATGAGGGAGGGCTATAGATTTATCACCCAAGCCTAGAGTGGAAAGAAGCACCCCTCTCTCTCTCCAAAGAGTGGGTTTTCACTTCAGTTTAATTCAGTGTGAAGTGTTTAAGACACAGCAGTGTGGCTTTGTGAGATGGATGGGATATCCAGGTTTTTTTCCCTCAAGAAAGACATTTCCCAGTGTTTTGATCCATAATAAAGTCTCTCAGATTTGCCCCAGTTGGATTTGCCATAGTTCAGAGTCAGTGCGTGACTTCATGGCATGATGGTATGTGAGATTTGATCTTATCAACTGTCTCATATTTTATGATATAAGGAGCATTTGAGTGTTTCCTTATATATCCATATGAATCTGAAGTTAGGAAGCATGTCCAGATGCTCAGAGATAAACTCAGAGATAAAAAAGAGTTTAATATAGGGTAGTTCATTCTAAAATAAAAAGTTTTCAGATGTTTTCAAACCATAAAATTGGTCTAATGTTGAGATGAGTCCACGTCCCCCGCCATTAGTTGTGCAGGTCCAGCTGTATCCCTCAACCCCAATCTACTCATTTGGGGTCAAAGCATATTGCTGGATCTACACATCTGAAGATGTGGAACATGGACCACTTTGAGGTCCGACAAACTTAGATTCTGGTGTAAATTGTCCCTTTAATATTGCATCTTTAATGAGGCAATCATGCAGCTCTTTCTTTTCCGAAGTTCTCAATATTTCAGGGGATATATGCCATCTAGTGGCACATACCAAAGCAGATGTCTTCCACAGCTGCACTTAGTATGCCCCTGATTCAAACGTCACATTCATCAATGTTCATTATCAAAATGCTCCTTTCTATGGGCCAGATTGTAACTTAAGATACTTAAGCACATAACTCTCTCAAATACTTTCACACAAATCTCCCATTGACAACAATGCTTGATTTTGGCAAAACCTATTTTTATGTGAACATATCTAACAATGTTTTGATTGTACACGTTAAAGTGTACAAGCCTGAGAATTGAAGAAACATAAAGTGGACCAAGTTTATGAATGATTTATGTCCTTCAGTACTCTGTAAACACAAGCTGAAAGATCACTAGCATGGAGCATGATGTGCCCTCATCTTGCTGAATTTGCAATAATTTCAATCTGGTGGCAGATTCTTAATTCTTAATTCTTAATTCTAAATGCAAAGTCCCCTAAGATCACTCCCATCAGCCTCCCTAGAGAGGTCTTAGTGGGGGCAGCTTCATTTAGTGTTCAGAGAAGAGTTTAGTTGTACACCTCAGGCTCCCCAACAATGGCTTCTTCCTGACCCAAACCCTGGGACAGGATATGTGTGTGGCAGCTTGTTAAAGATCCATGCCTGTATGGTGTTGGAGACTTTGATTTTCCTTGTCTTTAGTCCTTTAGTGTTTGCTCATAGGTTTAGAAACTCAGACTGAGTGGCTTGTTTGAGGAGAGTTGAGCTGACTGAGGTGGATCTCACACCCTCAGGTCAGTGTGCCGAACGTATCTGTAGATTTACGCCCGCTCTGTTATGCCGGGATGTTAACTCGAAACCGTGAGCAGTCTGTGTAGAGAGAGAATGATGAGCTGCGTGAAAATGATTACACTGCAATTACATCAGCGGCTTCCATTAGGCTCCTAGCTGCTTGCCCGCTGCCAAAAAATGGATTGGTCTCATTGCTCCTCTAACAAGTCTGTTAGGATGGCAGCATGAGACCAAATAAACAAATGAAGACTGCAGATTAGGAGAAACAGATAAAGGTGGTCAAACTGCAGTGTGACGCCTCAGTGTGAGTGGATATACACTGCATCAAATCAAAGCTCCAGGCAGAGAGGGACGGGGATATTCTTATCAGCCTTGCCCTTGACTAAGAAAAAATACTGGTAAAGATAATCAGTTAACTTTCACCAGTAACACCATCTTAACTGTCAAAGGTTTTCACACAGGACACCATCAAACAGAGAATGTCCCCCCACCCCCCTCCCCCCCTGGAAGGCAGAAGTAAAGCCCAGGGGGTAATAAAAGTAGGGCAGCCCATGTTAGTCCTGTAAACGTAATCTGCAAAGTGTTAATTACAACCCGGCGCCTCTGTGAAGCTGTGTGTGCTCGAGTCCGCTGAGTTGTCAGTCGCGTCCTGATCTCCTTTCTCAAACAACTTGGCTTGAACCATGGCGACAGCCTTGGAAACGAGATTGTCTCCCATTGGGGTTCCTGTTTGAGCGACCAGCTTGAAGCAAATTAAGACTAAGTCAGAAGTTGTGTTTGTATTACCTTTCTTCCTCTGAAGTACTGCTGGAGCCGATGGGCCTCTGTTTACCATTGGTCACAGGGGAATAGCCCAAGCTTGTTTGACACAACCTCTCAGGACTGCGTGGAGACTGACTATAATTGTACTTATACTGTAGGTTCCTCCCAAATAAAGAGAATCCAGAGTTGTTTCATTTCTGCTCTGTAAGAAAGGGAGGTCTGTTACTGATAATTTCACACATTAGCCATCAGCTCAGGCGTCTAATCGTGCAGAGCATTTTAAGCAGTGTTTATGTGCTCATTAGGGCTTTAGAAGACTTATTCTCCCTCTCTTTGGTTAAAACCAGCACTGTTACGTCCCCCTTAACACCAATGCAACTCTTCTGCGTCTCTCTCTCTCTCCTTCTCTATTTCTCTCTCTTTCTATATTTCTCTCTTTCTCTCTCTCTCTCTGTCTCTCTATTGAATTCCGGCTTGAACATTATGTGGATAACTCTGAGAGATACACACCCTACTCCATTCTATCTCTCTCCTGCACTGGAAAACAGAGTGGGAAATCAGTGGGCCCTCCTTGAGATTTTGTTATTTTGTTATTTTGTAATGGCCTCCAAAGGTTGATGGATGGCTCCTCTACAGGTCTCCCTAAGAAGCGAGCCCTCTATCTACACATTAATCTACCGCTGTGAGACAGACACGCTTGTTTAGCCAGCACAAAGCCCAGTAAGCTGTTGTCTCTGAGAAAAAGCTGGCCGTCTCCAGAGCCACTGGAGGCTGCGATGGCTGGAGCCAGAGTAATGACCTGTGAAATTCACCGATAGAGATGTCCTGTTGCACACAGGTCTGCCGGCACCGGCCCTTGTTCTTGGCCCGCCACTGATTTATCGGCCCGGGCCTCTCCCGGTGCCAGTGGGTTTGTGTGTTTTTATGTGCGTTGGCCAGAGGAACCTCATTTGAGAAAAATAGTAATTCATATACATTTTTTACACAGGCTGCCCTTGCAAGGGAGGTTTGGCAAAGTCACTCATCTCCAGTGGAAGCTAGTAGTTCAACCTCAGGTATTCAACATCAGACCAATGTTATGACCGAACAAAAAGGCACAAACCCAGTTGGCAAGTCAGATCAGAGTCCAATTTGAGTCTACAAAAGTGAATACAATTTTAAATCAAATAAATAGAAGCCCTTTGGTTGAAATCCAGGTTGAGACTGAGATGAAACCTGTGTTTGTTGATGACTTTTAACAAATTTGCTTATTATGTAGATCAAGTATAATAGCATAACATGGAAACAACATTGAGTCAACCAGCTTTTGCCTAGTGGGTATTTAGCTCCAGTCATTGGCTAATACTAGTGTGACAATGCAACAGCAACACAAGTTAAAATTGTAATGGCCGTTTGATTGGTGTTATATGGTTAAAGGAGCAGGGCATACGTTTGTTGGAAATCTGTCACCTCTGGTGGAAGTTGGTGAAGTTCCAAACAACAACATCCTCCCTAATAATAATATAACCCCCCCGAAATGGACTTGCAGTGTCGGACATTAGCTGTTGTGTTTCTGCATGCACACATAAATCCAAGGGGCAGAGCCACCAGAGACAGAAAGGCGAACATCGGGAGTCCACTCCCCTAGAACACCCCTGGCAGTACCAACATGTTTGGTTGCAAGGGTAGGACCAAAACAGTGTTCGTAAATGAAATATTTCTTATTTCTTATTTCTTTCATTCCCTGATCACTACCAAAAAAACATAGTCATTACAACCATTAGGAAGCTTTTAGAAAGCTTGATCATTACATACTGGACCTTTAAAGGGATACTTTTTTTTACAACTTAAAGTCAGATGGTTCCTTACCTTTAACTAACTAACTTACTTCAGCTAACATTAGCCACTGCTAACATTTGTGGCCTAATCACATCAAAGTGACTTCCAACCAAGTCAGAGTTCATTTGAGGTGATTTGGCCACAATGTTGAACTTTTTTTTCCTTTCTCAACCACTGACATAGTTGTTGATACAAAACACATATGCTTTAAGCTCTTACTTGTACCTTCTTCAATCTACAAATAAAATGGATTAAATAGTTGTTTTTTTTACAGTAAAATACATTATATCTGTAAATATGTTACCTTCAATATGTAAGCCCTGTGGTATTCTAATGATTCTTATGTTCTGACTAAACACAACCAATGCATTATTTGTGCATGGTATTTGTCTGATTTAATGATGACACTGTTACACTGTGGAAAAAAACGGACGCAAAAAAACGTTACTCTGGTGGCGTTGGTTAGTGCCGAGGGCACGGTGCTCAGTTGTGTTAAACAACTCTGAACCGTAGATTACAGTTTCTCCTGGCCTATAGACTACTTTCAAGGTATGGAACCATCTGACTATGCATCGGAAAATAGTGAACTATCCCTTTAAAGCAGCGGAAGACAAGGTGGAAGAATGCAGTGTAATAAGGATAAAACCGCAGGTGCTCAGTCAATATTTTACCAATATGCTGTTGGAAGTATTTAGACAGATATTCTGTGACTCTGTCAACATTTCCTCTATTTCACAATCTAATCAGGACAGGAGACCTAAGATTAAAAAAAGATTATTAAGCTTTAAAGGAAATAAGGAAAGTAGCACAGTCTTCACTAGATCTTAAGTGCAAGCATCCCCCTGGCACCTTCTGTTTGTAGTTTAATTAGATACAGTTTAACTGTCAACTCAGTTTCACAGTCGAGGGAGATCCCTCCCAGTGGGTGGTAACACCTCACGACCAGAAGGGGCTTTCCCTGTCATAAAGTGCTACTGCTTTATGTACTGATAACTGATATGAGTCTCTTTTTGATACCTTGTTGTGGTAAACCTGTCTGTTTGTATGTCTTTCTGCAATCTATTTAATTGTTTATCTATATTGTCTGTTATTTAATCAATTGATTTACGCTCATCCACCAAAATGGCTCTTTCTCTATGATATTGATACATTAAATCGTAGGGAAGTCCCTAATAAACTAGGGAAGTCCCATACCTTGTTGTTGTTGCTATAGTTTCAGGTCTTCCTCCTCTCTCTAAAGCTGTTACATCTTTCCGTCTCAGTGTTCAGTTCATACAGGTAGCTGACCAGAAAGTGAAGAAGTGTTTATGGAACCAAGATGACATCAGATACCGTGACTAATCAATATGTTTTCTCTCCGCTTGCTTGCCCTTCAGGTGTCTGTGAGTGCAGAGGGGGGGGGGGGGGGGGGGGGGGCTTCATCTGGTGTAATAAAGTTAAAGCCTGGAGGAAAATGTGACAGATGTGGAGGCCTGTGCCAGTTAGAAAAGCGAGAGTGGGACTGTCAGACATGTCGACTCCGGCGCAGTGATGGATGGCGAGTGAGGTAAGACGGATGACATCGTCTGTCTGAGGCCGTGTTGTCATAGTGGAGGACTGCCGCTTGTCTTGCCTCTCAATATCAGAGGGCAAACTGAAGTTTGTTTACACTGCTTCAGCGGAGTGATTTAGAAACAGACCATGGGAGATGTGGGTGAAAAAGGTATGCTTTGCTGAAGGGTTGGATCAGATTTCTAAACAGTCCTTTGAAATTGAGTACCAACCATCGTTAAAGTTGGAGAGCTTTAAACACAACCAGCCCCTGAGTGTAATCCGAAGGTTAGGGGAAAACAAAACAAAAACACAAACATGAAATGTGGAGTAGTTAATTCATTTATTATTATTATTATTATTATTATTATACCACGCTAATGTGTACTGTATTACCAGACAATAGACATTGTGATGCAGCAGAGAGATAGTTGATCACAGTTTTCTTGATCTAGTGTCGCCGGAACAATAACCTGTCGTGGAAAAAGTCCCTCGAGACAAACCTGCAGTGGAGTCTCCAAAACAACACAGATTTGAGCAGGGTGTTATTGCCATGTAAGATGGATTGGAGTCTGGCTTATTTTGCCGGGAGTCAGGGGGGTGGTAGACTTCAAATTTCCAGACCGGCCTGAAGTCAGAGGTGGGGGTGTGGGGGGGATTACACTGTCACACTGTTCATACTGTTTATGCATACCAGGCCACTGTGAGTGCCTCTTTGTCGCTAAAGTGTTTACATGAATTTATTTTGGGAAAATTCCACGGGACCGGGATAGGGATCTCTATAAATTATGGAATCTAGCGCTTTGTGTAATGATAACTTCTGTCAGTTAGTCATTCTTTGTGACAGTGTTTTTAAGAGTGTGTAAATATATGAGTGGTGAGAGAAAAGGGTGTCTGTGTGTTGAAAGGTGGTGGGGATAGGGGGCTGGGGGCATTTGAAAGGTGGTGGGGATAGGGGGCTGGGGGCATTTGAAAGGTGGTGGGGATAGGGGGCTGGGGGCATTTGAAAGGTGGTGGGGATAGGGGGCTGGGGGCATTTGAAAGGTGGTGGGGATAGGGGGCTGGGGGCATTTGAAAGGTGGTGGGGATAGGGGGCTGGGGGCATTTGAAAGGTGGTGGGGATAGGGGGCTGGGGGCATTTGAAAGGTGGTGGGGATAGGGGGCTGGGGGCATTTGAAAGGTGGTGGGGATAGGGGGCTGGGGGCATTTGAAAGGTGGTGGGGATAGGGGGCTGGGGGCATTTGAAAGGTGGTGGGGATAGGGGGCTGGGGGCATTTGAAAGGTGGTGGGGATAGGGGGCTGGGGGCATTTGAAAGGTGGTGGGGATAGGGGGCTGGGGGCATTTGGGAACACCCAATGTGCAGTCTCCTTTTATTACAGATAAACAATGCTTATTTTTGACTTTTTGTCCTATAGGCAAAATCTATTGTTAGAGATTTAAGTACAGTTTGAGCTAATTTTACAATTTAGGATAGTTAGTTTTAATAATATAGCTTAACAACAAGTTAAACAGTCTTTCTGCGTGAAAACAAATGGTACTATTACACACTGAGCCTTACAGTAGAGTCAAAAGGAATTGACCACCGCTGACCTCCTTGAGATGTAAACCCAGTCCACCTTCATGTATTCTTCATGATGTATGACCCTTAGAATGGCGGCGACTCCTGAAATACTGACAATTATGTCACTGGACTGTGTGAAAAGCGACTCTCCAGGAAGAGCTCTACGTCTGACCTCTTCATCCATATCTGTGGTGGAACAGAGAACACAGCACTTTCCTTATCAGTCACGGCTACAGGTCACATGCCACCCGCGGGTCAAGTGTGACACTGGCCACTCAGGGTTAACAGCCCTGAGCAGCCAGCAGACTGAGTGAAACTGAATCACAGATATGTTACACTCCTGGTTTCATGGTAAAGAAGGTAAGGGGCGGGTTTGCTTAAGTGTCTGTCTACTCCTCTGTCAGAGGGCCCAAGTATTTGTGTTTGAGAAGCTAAGTGCCATAGCAAAAGCCAAATTATTCTGCGGTTTCTGTGGTGACAGTTGGCTCAATTGTGTTTTATATAATATTCTGGGACGCCAAAAGGTTGTATTGTGGGTGAGCAAGTGAAGTTAATACTAAACAAACAGTAGATCTATTTGAGTGTTTTAAGATTTCAGGGATCTGGAACTAATGACACATAATAGTGTATTGCAGTTGTCCAGTCGACTGTTGTCACAGAGATGTGTATCAGCGATTCAGCGTCAGGTCGGGAGAGGGTGGGGCAGACTGTGGCGACGGTGGTAAACAGAGACCTTCACAATGTTCTTGACATGGCACTCAAATGTGAAAGTGGGGTCAAAGGTAATGCAAAGGTTTGGAGCCTAGTGGGAGCGAGTCATGTGACTCCCTCAATCATGTTCTTGTATTCACCCCTGTCTTTCCCTGTAGACCTGGATCCAATGTACTTTTAATGAAGGACTTGCCCAGACAGCTTTCTATGTAAGGGATTGGCAGAGAAGACAGGAAATGTGGTGGTAGCAGAATAGACCTGTGTTAAAGGCATGGCGGATGTGACTGTGGATGAGCATGTAGGCTATGGTAGTTGATTCAACCATCTGTTATAAACACAAGGGGGGACGGGGGGGACTTTCTGAATGTGTCTCTTGTTTGAAATACAACAGCACCATCTTGTGGCTTAGTAACAAACTGCACTGTGTTTAGGAGGCTACTGACTTGTGCAAAGATCACTAGCATGCAAATTAATTTGGATAATAACTTGCCAGCATGTTGGTGGGCGTGCAACTGAAAAGTGCAGTGTAAACTGGGAACAAGAAAGATACAAGGAGAACAGACATGACTTGAGTTTGTGCACTGCTAACATGATCAGTGTTAACAAAAAATATCACAACCATATTTAAGAAAGTACTATTTATTAAGGTTAATAACATGACATCTGCCCGAATACAAAGATTGGTGACACTGTCCTAACCTGACGACAGACCTCATAAAATAAATAGTTTGCGAAGAATACAGCTTTCAGTTGAAATGGCTACATTAGTATATCAAAAGACAATTATAGATATGTGTAAAGACCACAGAAAACAACACATTCTTCTGTATTGTATGCCCTTGCACAATCTCTCTTGTTTTTTTTTTTTTTTTTTTATATATTTTTTTTTTTTTACATATTTTGAGTAAGGGGGAAATGACAAATTTTAAAGGAATCTGTAACCTGGCTCCAACATTCCATATCATGTCAACAATGATGCTGTAGAAAAATGACATGAGATCAAATGAAGTTGTAAAACAATCCAGTTATAATCCCTCCCTACCTCCCTCCCCAATATTCTACATTTGAATCCCACATAATGTCAAATGAGTTTAACTGACATCTAAGAAATTCTGTAGACAAGAAGCTAATTTATTGCCTGTCAAGACATGTGTAAAAATAGCCAATGAACAAAAACTGAAACACGGTGTTGTTCCTTGTGATACTTCATGAATTTATTATAGGCTCTTCTACTGCCATGATTTAGACTACTTCAATGAACCATTTCATCCAGCTAAAATCCTGCATCCAGATTGGCTTAATTCGCATTTAAAGGCATCTAGCAATGCATCAACATTCATAGCTGAATACAAGCGCTTAACTGGTCCCAGTTTAAAGTCTGAATTAAAGCTAGTTGATAAGATGTGACCACGTTAGAGTGTCCATGTTCTCTAATATGTCAAATGGGGGCAAAACTTAAATACAATTTCTCATTCACTCAAAATAACTTCAATTATAATTGTAAACAATTTTGACACTACCATAATGCAGTATCCTCCAACACCACTGCATTCAAACAGAGACATCATGCAACTGCTTGGCAAGTTGAAATGAGATGGGGCAATACCGCCTCCCTGTATAATTAGCAGATGCACAATAAACCATTGTTTTACTGCAGACCTGAAACGTTAGCTTTCTTTGGGGTAACGCCTTTGTGATTAGTTATAGAAAAAGCATGGTATGCAGAGCAGTATTACAGTGAGGAGTTCAGCTGAAGAGCTTTGTCGCTGCTGAATTCCTCTCAAGGGAATAGAAAGTAGCACATTGTTGTGGTTTTTTTTCAGTTACATCAGATACGCCCTTTTTTCTGAGGAGAACATAACTCCTGAGCCCATGCAGGCGGGTAAAATGAGATTGTGCTCCCTGTATGTGTATGTGTGTGTGTGTGTGTGTGTGTGTGTGTGTATATATACACACAGATGCATGACAAAAAAAGAAATATCTAGCACTTCAACAACATACACTTTGAACACCAGCTGTTAAATACCCAATGTAGTGTTTTTGTGGTCAGGGAGAAACAATACTGGGCAGTTCATAGTTGGGTTTCCTCTGTATCCACCCTTCCCACAGTTGTGGAATCTCAGAGTATTTGCCCTCAGTGCTCACAAAGGCACAAAGAGGCCCACTGATGGGGGAACGCTGGCAGGGGAAGGGGAGGAGCCACATCAGGTGTGCTGTCCATCATCATCCTGCCATATCTATACAGGCAATAATTCACTAGCCTTGTCCATAATAATCACCAGTTTGACAGGAATACAGCCGCCAGTGAATGCCCTGGTGAGGTTGGGGTCGGGGTGCACAGAGCTGAAAGGATAGGAGGAGGACTAACCTCGGCCAGTACCCTGTGTTATCTGAGCACTAGGGGAGAACTGAGATACTGTATCTCGCTCCCCCATGCTTCAGTCTGTGTGGGAAAACTACACTGATAGACTGGCTGCACTGAGGAATTAAACTTATTTTCAACTGATGAGATAACTTGGTCCTCAGTGCAACACTGGGCTTCTCTGTAAACGCGCTGCTCTGAGAGAGTCTATTCCTTTAATTACAGCATTTTCATAACAGAACAAAGATTTTAAAACGTTGTGTCAGTCGTAGCCCTTTCCTTAAACTTTTAAATCTATTTTTCCAATATAGTGTAACTATACACTAATGGAAAATGACATTGATTGTTTGGACTCAATGTTTGTACTCTGGAGGGAAACAACACAGATGACAAGTTTTTTTCTGATGATCTTTTAAAAACAAGGGCTGGATTTACAACAGAGAGGTAGCTAAATTACAATCCCTATAATTACTATCCCTAAAAGATGCATTACTACTTTAAATTCAAACTATAATTGAAAACTAAATCCAATCTACTAACATTATATGAAATGCATTTTAAAATAAATTCTGCAAGAATAAAAACATGTTTCTATGTCCTCATAAAATGGCTACCACTCCAGTTTACACCTGGCCCTACATGGTTCCCTTAGAATAGCTGTCTCATCCAGTTCAGCTGCGTGTGTGCCATACATAAAAAGCACATTGTCTCACTAACAGAGCAAAGCAAAAGAACAGTCTAAGTCTGCAGATTTTAGATTAATACGTTGTAGAGAAGGAGAAACTTAGCACTGCTGCAGCAAACCTATGTGCATTAACCTTGCACTAGCTTATCTACTTCCTTCAATACCCCATGCAAGATTTCTTCTCCCTTTACTTCACAGGCCCTTTATTAGGCATCTCGGTGACCTATATTCTCAATCAATAATTTCGGAGGTTAAAGAAGCCCACGCTGGTGGGAGACTCCTTGACCGTGACAGTAACCAGGTTGGCAGTGACATCAGTGACAAACACGTGTTCGATAAGGCTGCGCGGGGGCTTCCAGTCCTGGCCTGTTTGGACTGAGATGGACAAGTCCTGACCGTTGTCTGGGTAGGGCGACTCCTGGTCAGAGTCTGAGCTGCTCTCCTCCTCGCCGGTGCTCATCTCAATCAGCACTTTGGTCTGCTTGCCGCCGTCTTTGGAGGCCGATCTCTCCCGCTTGCCCTGGACCTCCCTAGTCTCTGTGGAGGGGTTCTGAATGCTGCTCTTCTCAACCCTTCCTTGGGCCCTTGTGTTCTGCCTCTCTGCAGTGGAACCCGTTTCACTGGCCTCCTCAGTTTTGACCGTGTCAGCTCCAGGCTGGCTCTTCCTGGTCTGTTGCCCACCAGGAGTGTTAGGTGTCTGTGTAGGACTCTGCTCTTGACGCTGAGCGACCGTAGCTTTCCGTGCTGGGTTGGAGGCACTTCTTAGGCTGGACACTGGAGCGGTGCCATTGCCCGGAGCACCGTTGCCCTGTGCTGATTTGTTCACACTTTTCAGGTTCAGTGCCTGAAGGCTTGCAGCTTGGTTCGTGGGGCCTTTATGAGTGGAAAACGAGGCAGCTGGTTTATTATTGGGTACCCGCTGTTGTGGTGGTGTTGGCCCAGGGACCTCTTGTTTTTTCTGCCCGTTAGGGGACCCCACTGCAGGCTGAGCTCCTTGTTGGTTGCCATTGCTGCTGGAGAGTTTGGAGTTATGCAGATTCAACGCTGCCACTCCAGGAGATTTGCTCGCAGTCATTTTTAAGTCCAAACCTGCTCCGCTGCCCACATCAGAAACAGACAATTTGAAATCAGAGGCACTCTTGCTCTGATTGGATCTGCTCAGGGCGGGGGAAGGTGAGCTAGCTGACCTGCCTGAGCCCACAGTGTTCAGGGAGTTTTTAATGGCCCCGCCCTGGGAAAGGGAAGCTCTGCTCTGGATACCCACAGACTCTCTACTAGAGCTCCGGTGCAACCCCATGAAGGTGAAGCTGGCTGGGTGAAGGGGTTTCTTGATTCCTCCTCGAAGGTCTGCAGGGGAGTCTTTGGAAACTGTCTTTAGCATCTTCCGCTGGCCCTTGTTCGGTTGGAGTACCTTCAGCTCTGGGGTCTGTGCTTTTCTGCCTCGCTTCCTTGGGGGCTCTGGCTTGGCCACAACGATCTGGGCTTTCTTCTGGGGGACGGGGTGGAGCTCTCGTGTTCGGGGACCAGGCTTTGCCTTTCTGTCATTGTCATCATCGTCATCTTCATCTGATGAGGAGGAAGACGAGGAGGATGACGACGACGACGACGATGAGCCAGATGAAGATGATGACGAAGAGGAACTGCTCGACTTAGATGCTTCAGGTGCATTGTCCTGTAGGCAGAAAGCATATTTCTGCTCACTATCTTCAGTTATCCGTAAAATATTTGGAATAAAGAGAAAGACATAATTCAAGAAATGTCATGAGAGGCATACCACAACTTTTCGAGGTCTTCCTCTGGGTCTCTTTCCTTTCTTGCGGAACAAAATTTCCTTTTCTTGTTCCCTGTAGAGACATAATGCACAAAATCAAGTTCAGCAGAAGTCAAGGTAGAGGGGAAAAAAGATACCGAGTGCTATAAAAGCCCTGGAAAGCATCTGAGTCGAGGTTATTCTGCCACCCATTTATACTGTGATCCAAGATTTGTAACTGTCTGCTCGACAGAGACATCCAAGCACTGTATACTTGTGGCATGAGGCAAGTCAGAATTTTACCTTTTTATCAAAAGTAACATCTCATGGAACACTGTGTGGTCTTGAAACACACTATGCTTGGCAAAAACAAACCAGCGGTTCACAATAAAATTCCCCAGATGCTTGTCTGAAAAGATTAGATAAGCGTTAGTTTTTTTGAAATTCAGTTCCTGTTATTTCTTTTTTAGAACAATGTTCCACCCACTCATTTTCTACTGCTATTTGCCTTGATAGCATTGTTGTCTGTCTAGAAATGTAATGTAGCTTTTTAAAGGAAAACAGAACCCTTTTGCATCATATATCCCTCAGTTTACATTAATTATTTCACATCTTACTAATTCAACAACTTTCATGCATCTTGAGAGGTTGGAAAGTCTATATTACCACCCTTAATGGGCGTATTGAAGTGCTTGCAGCCTGAAAACACAGGCCATATGCATATCTGTGAGCTCCACAATGGCTTGAACAGTGCACCATTTACGCTTGCTAGAGCGTTGCAGGGGGCATTGTTGGGATATAGGGGATAGCTCACTCAGTGAGGTCTGAGTGTCCAAGGCAGTGAGAGAGAAACTGACCTCTTGTTAAAGAAAGCCAGTAATCTTGGGTCAAGGATGTTGTCTTGGGGTTCCCAGCTGTTATGCCTGAAAGCAAGGAGAAACTTTCCATCAACACAGTTATTGTAAAATCACATATCAGTATATTAAGAAAGCTTCGCCATTGTTTAGGAAATATTATAAACACTGATGGAAAGAACTTCCAGTGTAACCTCTGTTGACTGTCGAGATTGTAGGAGGTGTATGCAAAGAGTGCCGAGTGGGAGGCTTAACCACATAGCAAAGGGGAACGATAAGATGAAGACACATTTATTTAAAGCCATGTGTGTAGGATCTGCCACACTTCACAGAATTCTGAAGATTTTGCTATGACGTGAATTTCGAGGCCAAAAACTGAGTTCGTGTAGCAAGAAGGACATAGACAAGCACATTATCATTTTCACCGTACTGTTGTTAATACATCGCGAATAACTAACTAACATTTTACCAAGTCGATAGTGCAGAAACCGATTGCATTGTGAGGATCTAACTATCATTGGGATTAAATAGCAACAACAGAGTGGACAGAAAGGGCAACTGAGACAAGAAAACGTGCATGTCAGGGGTTAAGGAAGCACAGGCAACTGGAACACTAAAGGGGGTAAAGATAAATTGTAGGCTACTCCGTATAAGGGCAATAGAGTATTGAAACCCTGTAGACATGTAATGCCACGATCACAGAGGGTAGCGTATTCAATAGACAAAAGTCCAGTGGGGTATGTGACGCAACATGTTCCCTAAACAAGTTTTTCCAACTCACCTGCTTGTAAAATCTTTTGTCGTATAAATCACAAAGACAGCATGCATGATGTAAGACATTAAGAAAGTCCAATAAGCGCTACAGTTGTAGTCTAAACTTAATACAAATATGCATGCATTGAGATATAACAGGAGACAAACCCAACCCGAAACGATTGATTTAATTTGGCATTGGGTTAATTTCCGATTTGGAGGTTTAGAACAAAGGCAAGCGCGTAAAAACAGAATCGCGTTTAAAATGTATATTCCCATATTTTGGAAGTAGATGTTGGTCAACATGGAACTTTCGGTGATTTAACATAGGCAACGTTAAGGACGCTAATGTTTTACTACAATAGTGAAGCAACAAGCGACACGTTGTTGTTGTTTTCATTGTTTGAGGCTGCCCTCGCAGCTGCAGCACCGCTTGTAGTACTCACTTGGATGACCATCCCCTCCACTTTACAAGAAACTCCAACTTTCCCTTCGAGAATAGAGAGTGAAAATATTAGCAAACTGGGTAAAGTAAATATTTTTTTGAACAGATAAATTTCTACTAAACAACATCTAACCTTTCGTAGTCGTTTATTCAGGATGCATTCAGCATCGAAAACCTGTTCTCCTACGGCGCTCAATTCCTCCATGTCGGCTGTTGCCTACTCTAAAGTCTTTTATGAAAAGAATGGAAAAGAGGGCGGAATGGAAACGCACTCTCAAAATATGTCCCTCGGCAGATACCGTTCTTGCGGACGTCATACAACGACGTGTGACCAATCAAATCTCTATTTCTTATTTATTGGTTTCTTTATTTGCCCGGTGAAATATGGATATAGAAATGTAACTTCATGAAAGTCATTAGTGTAAAATAAGGCAGAAATGTTTATTCTCCTTACTAAACTGTTTTCTACCACTCACCATTTAGGCTAAACTGAATATTGTAATTTGTTTTAGATATGGACTTGTTACAACAACTTGTTAATGTTCTATGATTACCTCTACCATTCATCATACAATTGTGCGTCATTGCAGGTTTATTTACAGTCTGAATAAAAAGCAAAATAGAACAAACTAATTTTTCCCACAAACATTTTCTTGATTCATGAGTTTACATTCAATTCTTAACACAAGGTAATAACTAAATGTCCCCAATGTCATTTCATAATATCTCCATAAGGCTTACATATATCTTGATGGTAAGGCTTTCCCAACCCCCATTATGTCAGTTGAACCTTTCTGCCTGTAATAAGATACTCTGATGTAAAATACATGTAAATCTACCTAAATATGTTTTCTGAGAGCATATAGAGCAGGGAACACATTTGAATCCATCTCTGTTAAAATTAATTTCTGTCATTTTAAAAAAATAACATATTTATACAACTACATTGTTATATACAAGCAAATTTAGCAAACAGTTTCCATTGTTTTACATGATGATTAATTGCTACAGTGAATCACGAGAATGCCATTCATTCATTTGTTAGTTTGTTTGTTCGCTCAGTCACTCAGTCACGCACCCACTAACTCACTAGCAATACAAGAAATATTTTGTCAGGATTTTCTGGAAATATAATTTAGGATTTATAAAGAAATAAAGCTTGAGTAGAGGAAGCAACCCTTAACTGCTCTCACACTTAATATAACTTTGCAGTTGAACAGAGATGAGGATATAATATAGCCTACGTATTTACTACTGCCTCTCTAATTGAGTGATCTTGTCAGTTTACAGTACATCTTAACCTTAATAATGTTGAGATTAGATAGCACATTGCTTGGGGCTTACAACCAATCAAAGAGAAAAACTTTTCTCTGACAACAAAAGGCTTAATCTCTCTTATCACGGAGATGATTTTCAGATAATGTCCAGAGAAATGTCACAGACAGTGATGTCCCCTTGTTTCTCCATTTCACATTTCAGTGGTGAACCAGTTTGACTTTGGGTGACGTTCAAAGTGAAGTTTGTTTTGTTTGTTCCTTTTCACTTGGATGCACTGGATCCTCAGAGCTGAAACATAGACACAGTAAAGAGTGATGCTGTTTATCCTTTGCTATTGAAAAAAGTATGAATCTTCAACCTACTGTTATCAAAACATGCTATGGTTCTGGATGGACAGACTGATGTTACTTGCATTGCTCTCAAGTGTGTCTTAAAGTTAAAGATGTGCAGGAGAGGGGTGAGTTTGTGGCATTCAAATGTGTGGAAAATGATAAAGGCAAACTATTGTAAAGCACTGTCTGAGAGTACCTTTGTAATAATTTTAAATGGGTACTTTTGAATGGGTCAGCAGTAGACATACCTTTTATGTTTCTTGTTCTTGTATGTATTCAAGCCCACAACTGCTATGAAAACCACCACAAGAAATCCAGCCACTGCTGCCAGTCCAGTGAATACGTTGTCTCGGAAGCTCGTCCGGTCTTTGTCTGAGACTTGCACATCACATTAAAATCCTCATATTAAGGAATACAGTTTGATGTGTTTTATTTATTCCAATGACAGGTCTTTGTGTGCTTATATTTTCAGTGATCAAACGTTGCTGATTGATTACACAAGCATTATTTGGCTTTACTTTACAATAAGAATACATACATAAATATAGGCGTAAATCTGCATCTGTATTGTAAAGTGTTACCAAATATCTAGATATGCTCTATATTTGGTCATGCGTTGTGTTAGGTAAGATAATAGATGCCTTTGGGCTGGTGAATCAAGGAACAGGTGTTGGAGTGGCACACTTTTAGGGCCAGGGGGAGTAGTGTCATTAGCCTGATATACACTCACCCTCTGTGGCAGAGGCCAGCATGTGTTTTGTGGCATCCAGGTGGCCGTCGTTGATCTCAGGCTTGATGCCCAGTATGTGACACATCAATGGGTATATGTTCACAGTCTCAAAGGGGCCCACCTCCATGTTCTTTTGGAAGGCTGGACCAACAGCCCTGAAAAATGGTTTCATGTCCATCTCTACATTGTCAAAGCCATGCTCCCCTTTGTGGAACTGCACTGGGAAATACTGTAGAGACGAGAGGAGTCAGGGTAAAAAACATACCTAAATAATCAATTTTGGATGAATCCTCCTTCATTTAGAATAGGAGAGGTGAGATCATGAATGTTGCGATCATTGTTTTGGTAGCAGGAGGCCTCCAGTTCAAGACAGCGATGTCTGTCTCTCTAGAGTACTTTCAGTTGGACAGCAGAGGGAGATATTGACCAACTGAAGGAATGGGTTTGTTTTAACGTCTGTAAAATCTCCTCAGTTGTGAGAGGAGACTTGTACTGTTCTTCATTGTTGTGTGGCATGTAAGAATACTATTATAACCCAGGTGCTATAAATAGAGGTCCTATTCAACCAAACCACAGGAGCCTATATGAACATAAGGCGCTTTGGTTTCTCAGGATGACTTCTTCAAACTGAAACTGATATTGCATAATTGATTGTTTGACAATAACAACAATGTCCTAATGCCAAGCTAGCTATTTAAAACCCTACTTTGTTAAATATTTATAGGCAAAGAGAGAGGACAGTTACCATAGCTACACTTCTATGTAACACTTTACTGAATATGCAAAACATTTGTTCAGATTTTAAACAAACATATGATAGACATAGCCATGGCTGGTATTTGTCTCAAACCTTTGTGTTTCCTTGATAACCCATACCTTTGAAGGGCCAGTGAGCGCTTTTAGAGAGGTTCTCTCATGGTGACAAAAATCTCAGCAGATTGAGGAAGAATACATGTAGTACATGGGTTAGCTATAATTTTAATTCACTTCTTGCTATCTCAGTTTTTAATTATTTAATTATTTTAAATATATATACCCTAGCATATGTGCAGAAAAGGCATTTAATATTTGATATTTTCCAATATTGAATGATACAGGGCTTTCAGTTACAAAGTTGCTGCAGAGTTGAGCCAAATGTAATGTATTTCAACTGTATGTTGAATTTTAGGGCATGAATAGCTTTATGAAGCATTAAAGAGCTCTGCATGCCATCAGCCAAACCTGGATTATCCTGGCAAGGTGGTAATGCACTTGATTAAAATTGTAATGTATTAAGATTAGAATTTAATTCCTTGTTTCCAGTCTAAAAGATTCCATTTTCTCTATCGCTACAAGCCAAATTAACTTGGTAATTCCTTCAATATTTCTGGAGACCATTGAAATATGGCTTGTTATCAGAATAGTCCCTATGTATACTGTAGGATGCCTAAGGATGGGACTATGGAAGTTGCTAGATGTCTGAGTATAGTGCATGGTAAAATGAACTCAAACTTGGTTATTTCTATACCATGTGCTTGGTTCTGTTATGTGTTCTGGAGCCCATCCAGTAATCAGTAATTCACAGTAAAGCATGAAGTTGTAATATTTTCAATATTATTTATATTCATGCTGGCAAAGATAATATGCCTGAATTGTCTATTTGTGTACGTAGAGAATTGGTTCCAAGTGTGTCAGAAATGCTTGACAACAGTATCTTCATTTTTGCTATTGAGACATGATTGTTACCCACCCCGTTGATGACGTATCCAGGGTCGGAGAAGAGAATGATGGGCAGGATGCGATCGTTTTTGGAGAAGTGGAAGCGCTCTGGCAACTCCTCCTTCTTAAAGACGTGAAGGTGACGGTGCTTCCCCTTCAGGGCGTTGTAGACCGTGTCCAGCTTGCCCTCCTTGGGTAGCAGCATTCCAGTCGGCCCGAAGTCCACCAAGTGGAAGGCCAGATCATTGAACGAGAAGCCGGGGAACTTGGACAGGGTGATCTCCTTCACCAGACCGTCTCTGTACACGTTGCTCATGCCGTGGTCCGCAGTGACAATGATGTTGAGGCGGTCAGCGACTCCGTGTCGTTCAGCTGAGCTGCGGATGTAGCCCACCGTTCTGTCAACCTGCTTGACCATCTCCCGCCGCTCAGCGGAGTCTGGCCCGTATTTGTGGCCTGTGGAGTCAGGCTCGCCAAAGTACAGTGACACAAAGTCTAGGTCCAGGTCTCTGAACCAGGGGCCCATCACCTTGTCTACATTCTCTTGCCATGCCGTCTCGTTGGCGTAGTTGTAAAACCGTGGCTCCACGTCCGCCATGAATGCTCGCTCGTTCTGGTAGGAGGAGGCCGTGCCGGGAAAGTGAAGAGAGCCAGCCTGCAGCCCCTATGAGGACAACATGAGAGTGAGGAGAGGTCATAATCAAGCATGCATGTACACGTGCACACACACACACGCACGCACGCACGCACGCACGCACGCACGCACGCACGCACGCACGCACGCACACAGACAGACAGACAGACAGACAGACAGACAGACAGACAGACACACACACACACACACACACACACACACACACACACACACACACACACACACACACACACACACTGCACAGGCCCTCATGTGAATGTAAAACACACAGTTGTAAGAGGGATTAGATGAAGCATCAGCATGGTGACTGCTCTGACCTGTCTCTGGGCTGTGATCCAGATGGGTAGAGTGCCATTGTCCCACCACTCATTCACAAACTGCGTCTGATAGTAAGGCTTCTTCTCGAAGGTGTTTTTGTCGAACCACATGTTGTGGATCACACCATGGTTCTCAATGTAGCGCCCTGAAAAGAGTCACTGTCAATCTCCATACACTCATTATTCATAGTCTGCCACTTTCACATTAAAAATTCTATCAACTTTACAGCCCCTGAGTGCCATGACGCTTCTGGACAAGGTCTTAAGACCAACATTGGAGATTAGATGAATTTAATTTCAAGGAAGTTACATTTCTTTTAAACTGGCACTGATGATTTGAAAGTCAAAAATGAGTATTTCTGTAAAGCAAAAGAGAATTCCTCCTTCAGCCATCCTAGCATAATCATCTTCCTCAGCTATGAAAGCCATTGGACCCTGGGACATTCAATTACAGTTAATTCCTTTTTTCCAGTCACATTCACAATTCGTACAAACTAAACAGGGAATGACTTCCAATTTGGTAATAAAGTGAAAATAAAGACCACCATGATATGAACAACCTCTACAGTATCACTACACTGTTTGGACTCTGTAAAAACAGAGGTCTACTATGGCTTTCGATCTACAATAGGTACCTGTCAGGAGAGTGAAGTGCGCCGGACTAGTGATAGTGATGAAGGGTGGTGTCACATATCGGGCCTTAACCCCGTCCTTGGCCATTGCATCCAGATTTGGCGTGTCCACATCGCGGTCATAGTCCCACCTGAAGCCGTCAAAGGAGATTAGCAGCACCTTATTCTGGCCGGCGGTTCTGGATCCACTCATCGGCGCTCCAAACACAGACGAAGCCAGCAAAAGGCTCAGAGACACAGTGCACAACATTATAGATACAGCCACTTTACACCAATCCCAGATTATACTGTGTATCCTTCACTGCTGGATCCTCAGTGGATTCTATCCACAGACTCCAGCGCCTCTCAGTTACATGACCTGAACCCCCCTCCCTCCCTCCTCCCCACTTTCCCAGCAGGATTCCCCATGAGCCAGCAGCTTTTGAGCATAAATCCATCTGCGTTTCTTATCTCTTGTTGATAAGACAGACTTTCTCTCAGCACATGGCTGCTTGACTGTGTTTTATGTGTAATTATTGGACCATTCCTGGACTCCTGGACGGTGCTTCCTTGATGATGCCAGCAGTTCTTTTTATTAGGACTATAATTAGTGAATTCATCGCAACAAGCTGGCAACATGGCTGTCTGTTTTGTCCGTTGGGTGAATCATTGACAAGGGGGAATGACACTTGCATGGATTTCACCTTGAGTGTAGACAGGACATGATCGATCTGACACCTAGAAAATGAAGGAGAAAATGAGAAGATATGCCTCTTCATCAGTGAGCACTAGTCTCTTGGGGGAATATATCCTAATAGACAAATTAATTTTAATAACTCACTCCTGAATGTGCTTTTAGCTTCAGGCTACTGCTAAAATATCCTTTAGAATTTGAATTGATATAAATAGGCCAACATGACCATAAACAAACAACCAGTAAAACAAAACTATTCCATGCGGCCTCTGTCTTTTCTGAGCCTGTCCTCAAATCATACTTAGTCTTCCCTTCAAGACACTATATCACTGGTTTATGATGTTACCTTATCAATGTCCATCAAATAGCCTGACAAGCCAGCACTTCAAATGTGCTTTTTTTTTTTCGTCCTTGACGGAAGTTCAAGTGAAATATTTAATCTTCACGGAGATGAGGGATAACATTCATCAGCTCTCGTTTACCTCATTCATATTCATTAGCTTTTTCATATTAACTCCATCCCTAGTCCAGTGTCAGCAAGATTTGGAGGCGCGGTGAGGACTGTTGAGACCAAGGAAGAGTCTCAGATCTCTGCTATGAAAACTTTATCAAAAACACAAACGTTGAACTTCAGGGGCCAGGAAACCTGATCCGACCCTTACAGTTTTGCTTGTAATTTCCACAGGGAATCTCTACTTTCCTTGAGGAAAAGTTAGTGATTCGCCATTAGCACTCCCTGCTGCTGATAGACTTCAACTGCACCACACAAAGATTGAAATCATGGCTTGAATCACACCAGGTATACAATACAATTCTCTCAAATGTTGTGTAACTTCCTTACAGCCTATCCACCTATCTGGTAACCATAGCTCCATCGTCTCTTATCAAAGATAGATTAAGTACATGGTTGATTAAGGACATTTATGAGATTGAATGTATTATCATTAATCTAAAACGTCCTTATCTGAACGTTTACCCCCCCTTTTTCAAGTGCACATCAATGAAGTTGAAACAACTCCCATGTTGTTCAGTTGACCATGAACTGTATGGCATCTGATAATCCTAGGGTCAAGTACAGGCCAATGTTCAGAGCCCACTTGCTGTGTTTTGAATTGTAAGTAAACAGGCATTAGATGCATGAATGGGCCCCTCTATCAGGTTTCATACAAATCGGCATTTAGCACTGGCCAGGCAATCAGTGTACACAGTATGAGACAGGTGGCCATGACTGTCATTCTGTTAGTGTCACACACATGTAGGGGCCTAATACAACAGTTACATGTTCTGCGCTGTGTTCTGAACGAACGATTATCACTATCATTATCAATAAATGAACGCCTGTATGATTTAGCAACATATTGGACATTGATATGGTTCAATGACTGGAGTGGTGGGAATGCAGAGGTTTTTTGTCCATTCACATGTATTCCATTGCTTAGTAGAAGAGGCACCCATTCCCCCTCTCTCTCCCTCTCCCTCTCCCTTCCCCTCCCTGGACGTTTGGCACTATCTGATGGGGTGTGATCCACTGTGAGCCAGGCCTGTAGCAGCTGACAGCCTCTCTCATGGAGCTGTCATGTCAGTGGGGAGCTCTGTTGAAATGGACCAAATTTCACCAGGGGAGCTCCTACTGAAACAGACAATGGCAGAGGTGGTGAGTGGAGAGGACTCTTTCACACCTGTCAAACACCCAGGCTAAAACAGAGGAACAGCGTTGCTCTGCTGTGGGAGGCCATGCACTCAGGTGGTGCGTTCATACAGGTACAATACAGACTCGCCACCACTAGTAAACTGCCAATGACAGCACAGCGCCCAGAGCAATGCCCAAGGCTAAAGTTCAGGTAGGATGCACAGCACACCCTTGAGGACGTGCACGGCTTTGATTTTAATCTTTCATACACGTCCTACTCTTGTCTGAGCTGGCTGTCATTACTGTAATGTTACCGATCTAAGGGGTTGAGAGTGCCAATGTCAGCACTTCATCCATCTGAATCCATTGCCAGTCTAACACACAATGGCCTGTCGGGTTATTCCGTTGTATTAGGAGTGCGGTGCTGCTGGGTGTCAGTGCCACATGATGTTGATTTGATAACAATGAGATTAACATTTAAGAAAAGCTGCTTTCAGTTACTCCTGAGCTTTTCAACGACTCACTCAACTGATGCCCCGCATGTTATATCATAATCATGCATCCCGCATGAATACACTTAATTCCTTAACTCTCTTCCTCATCATTTAGCTATTCACCATGCCATTGCTGAATAAGAACATACAGTATTTGCTGGTTATCTGTAGCTGGTGTGTATGGCCGTAGCTTTGAGGAAAAATACAAGTTCCATTACTTACAGGACACTTGTGTTCCACAAGCCCGGCTCATTCCTGTGACCACGCAGTAGCGGGAGGCTTAGGTAACAGGGCTGATGTAAGAGGGATGAGGTGTGTGTCAGCCAGCCTACCCCGGCAGAGTGGAGGCGCAGCTTATGGAGGCAGCCGGGCTGATTTGCAGCTCCATTCCAGCGCGTGGGCCCTTTCAGGCTCTGCCGCCTGTAACAGGTTGACGTGATAAACTCTCGAGCTGCTCTAGTCAGATGAGACGCAGCAGCGGTGGTGGCAGTGGTGTGGTGCCCCCTCCCATCCCTTTCTCCTTGCTCCTACCGGCCTCCTGGTGTCTCGCTGTGGTGCTGACTGGCTCTAGCGTGCCGGCTTTACACCCTCACAAGGCAGTAATTGATTTCTTTAATTTGCTTCAAGAGAAGCCGTTGTCAGCCGACCAGGCAGCCATTTTTCAAGCCACTTTAATTAAATGCCAGGTCTTTAGGTGTGATATGAAATTCGTTTGGCTCCTCTGATCTTCTACTCCACAGACAATTCATTAACATTTCTTTTGTGCCTTTATGTTTCACACAAAGCTTCAGAAATGAGCTCAACAGTGACATTTTGGTTTCTGTACCATATATTTAATCATTTCTTTAAGTGCGTTTAGACTACAAAGATTAAGTGTGGCTGTTTCACATAAGATAAAGCCCCCTCTGTAGAGTGTTCGTCTGAGAGGGAATTCTGGAGAAAGAGCAAAAGAACCACCTGAAATAGAACTTTTAGTTGTATGGCATTCAGACATTGTTATAAAGTGAACCATTACTTATTTTGATTGTTTCCAAAGTATGAGGATGTACTCACCCATTTAAAGACACTCATTAACAATACTACTTAGGGTTGCACTGATACCACTTTTCCATTGCCAATACTGATTCCGAGTACTGAACTTTGAGTATCGGTCAATACCGAGTACGGATCCGATAAAAATACTCTTTTATTGAAATGTGAAATGTGAAATGCTGCTGCCGCCCCTCAAAACACTCACCTCGCACATTTTGCAACAAGCAGTTCTACTGGTGTCTGTCTCAAGCGTGAAGTAATTCCAGACCACAGACCAGGGGTGTCACGGTATGAGATTTTGACGGTCTAATAACCTTCATGCTCAAATGCTCGGTAACCCCGGTAACCACGGTTCTATTTATTTTGTATTACTTACATTAGTTTAAACAAAGCCGACTGTAACATCTAAAATCATTTCTCAAATGAAATAATAAAGTATGCACTGAAAGAACAGTATTTTAATTGCATAAGTGCATTTATGAACAGTGCTTTGTTCTGAAAAATATAAAATATGCAGTGAAAAGTGCAATTTTAATGCACATATTTCTCTTTTAGCTGAGTTGATTAATTAGGTTGTGGAGGGGCTCTCTGGATGCTGCAGCACTTTTTCTTTTTTAAACACCTGTAACAGTCATTTCCTACAATCTAGAGCCTTGAATCCTAAAAGGTAGCCATACAGTGCCCTGTGTAAGTAATGGGACAGTGAACCGTGAGGTTAAAGGAGAGATTCCCAGATTCTGGTATTTGTGTACATATTGGTTTCACCATTCAGAAATTACAAAACGTTGTATGCATAGTCCCCCTGTTTCAGGGTACCCAAAAGTAGTGGAACAATTGGCTTGAAAATGTGTTTCTGGTAAGTCAGGTGTGAGGTTCCATCACTTAATTTGTGCAGGAATAAGAGAGCTGCCTAGCATTGATTCTTGCCTAGCATTGATTCTTGCCTAGTATTGATTCTAGGCTTTGCGTTTTTTAGGTCAATGAAAGTCAAGGAAGCCTTTATTAGGTTGAAAAATCTGAAAATGCTCACCATAATTAAGAAAAAAACACAAAACAACTGTTCCACTGATCAGGAACTCTCTCCGTGAATGTGTCAGAGACTACCATCCGCAGAATATGTCACCAGCCGAACTACAGACGCTTCACTGCAAGGTGCAAACCACCAGTTATCCTCAAAAAGGATGGTCACTTACAGTTTCTTAAGTAGTACCTACAAAGCCTGCAGAGGTCTGGAAAAAGGTCTTGTGGACAGATAAGATGAATATTATCATGTACCAGAGTGATTGCAAATGGAAAGTTTGGAGAAAAAAGGATCTGCCCAAGATTTACAGCATAACACGTCATCTGTGAAACATGGTGGAGGGGGTGTTATTGTTAGGCCATGTATTGCTGCCACTAGAACTGGCTAACTTGTCTTAATTGTGAAGTGTGCAGAAACATCTTGTCTGCTCAAGCACATACCTCCAAATTCATTGGATGGTGCTTCATCATACAGTTCTTGACTGGCCATATCAATCTTCAGATTTAAATCCAATTTAACATGCTTTTCATTTCCTGATGGTAATATTTTAGGCAAAAATACCTCAAAACAAACAACAACTGAAGATGTGAAGGAGGAGCTATTCTGCCCCCCTTCATTCAGATCCCTTCCCCCGAGGGGAAAATGGCTGTGAGCTCTCTGGGATGATTTCAGTCTATAAAACAGAGGTAAAAGCACAGATTCATTCTCTTTGTTCTGGTGTGTGGTTCTCGTCATGAGCTGTGAGTAGCATTGTAAGAATGACCTGTGGTCATCTCTCTGTCTCTCTGTCTCTCCCTACCTCTCTCTCCTCATCTATCATTTACCATTGAGAGACGAAAGTACACATTTTTCTATGAAGTATTTGCCTTGTAATAATTGTATAAGTATACAGTATTATTAAAGCCTCATTTGATTCATTCTATTTGGCCATTCTTGCTCTAAATCAGCACAGACAATTTTTTGCACACAGTGATAATTACATTACTTGGAGTCAGATTATTAATATTATATATGCTTTGCTATTAACAAAATATAGCCACATTTCCTTGCTAAACCTTCACATGGGAACTGCCATTACTAAGATGGCTGCAGTACAGGCAGTACACCACTAGAGAAGACACTGAGCATCTGGTGGAGTCAATGGGTCGCAGACTTCAGGCAGTTATTCCATGCAAAGGATTGTTGACCAAATATTAAACACGAGTGCATCATTTGAGCATATGATAAATACTGTCACTATGCATAAAAAGTGTTGTAATTTCTGAATGGTGAAACCAATATGTACACAAATACCATCAAATAAAAGCTGAGAATCTCCACTTTTACCTCATAGTGGTTTGATTTCAAACTTTTGGAGTGTAGAGCTAAAAGAAGAAAAAATGCTTCACTGTCTCATTACTTACACAGTGCACTGTGTATACATATATATCACCAGAGATACAGGGGATCTCGTAGGCCTAAAGTATAGCCTATAAAATAACTGTGCCTCTTTGAGCTGTCATTGCAAATCTTCGGACAGTCACAAATAGTCCTACCTGTCTGTCAAACCATAGCCATGAAGTCTGTTAACTATTTAGAGTAGATGATGGCATGCAGCAGCCTATATGCTATATTCCTATCTTTACCGATCCCGCTGAAACCTAAAACCCTGGCTCCTGTCTCGATGAAAATTCCTCACATTACTCTGTTAGAGGTTTATTACATCTCGCGCCTGTTATGAAAATACTGCTAAAACATTCCCCCTGCTTCTCCACGCTGTTGTGTATATAAAAGCTGTACAGAAGCTCTTTGCAGATTAGAGCTTCATTCAGACGGTACAGAGAACGCACGATGACTACAACGAACGGAATGAGAGTAGATACAGATATTTTTAAAACAGAAGTTGGTCCAAGTTATTTCTTGATATTTAAACAATTCCCTCTCCTCACCCCTCCGTTCCTTATGAGCTGATCTGCTACTCTCCCTATTTCCACTCTACCACAAATCCTTTGTGTTCCACAAGCTGCAGTTCGCTTTAGGGCTGGAACACTTGAGCAACGAGTAGCGCGGTGCAGATTTCATCTGATGTTGCTTGATTGGCACTTATCAATAGATCAAAACATAGTTTATAAAGTAAAAAAGTAGCTGATAATGAGCTGGTTGTCGGCTTCTTGGCTCCTCGCTGTGGAACACACTGGCACTAGTTTCAGCAGTACACTGAGCAGTAACACCGGTGAACCGATAACCATACGGGACGGTATGATAACCTTAGAGTTTGACACAGTGGTTTACCATAAAACCGGTGCACCGTGACGTCCCTACTGCAGACATGGCTGTTATTGTTGTCACCGCATCATCTCAGCTGTGCAGCTGTTTTTACGACAATCTGCATCATGGCATCAGATCGGTAAATAGCATTCCCTATCTCCGATTTTCGATCCACCATTTTAGGCAAATATCGGCCCGATACCGATGCTCAGTATTGGATCAGTGCACCTCTAATACACCTCAAGATAGTTTGCGTCAGCTGCTCCTTATTCCACCTGTGTAATAACTGTGTTAGGACTGTTCCTTATTCCAGTAATAACTACTTACTACACATGAAATCTCGCTCCCCTGTGGCCACCAGTCGAAATTGCAATTACAATGAGCTGTTTTGTTTACACTAGCCACCGGTAATAGCTAGCTTCCATCGTGAAATAGACTATCCAGACCATTAAGATAAGATCCCAACATGTCAATTGAACAGGTAATAATACATACTGTATTTGCTTTGGACACTTTTCTGTAACAAGCTACAATGTGACAAGAGTGGCTACACCGGCCAGGATAAATCAGTATGTTAATACCATAGCTAGTCAAAACATTAGTGGGAGCTGTTACTTTTAAACACTATCACTACACAATCCCTGCAGATGATATGCTGTAGTACCGTGAACATTTTATGTAGCTCCTTTAAGGACTGTTCCTTATTCCATCTGTGTAATAACATGGGCTGCTCAACTTAATATACACTACAATTAACAAATTGCTATGTAACATCATCTTAATACCATGTCGTTACTAAAGTAATTACAGTGTTACTACACAGAATAGGGGCAAGTGTAACCCAAAACTCTTACCCAAAACTGTTCTTTAAAAAAGCCTGTATATTTCCGGTGAGTGATGCTATATTGAGACAGGACAGCAGTGGGTATTTTCCAGAGCAGGTAGATCATTTATTCTAGCCCACAGGGCAGGGTAGCACGCACACCGCCCCATAATATCCTCCTGCCTGCCTCCCCACTCGTTGTGACTCAGAGGTCTTCTAAAATCCCCCCTCCACAGATCCTCTCACAATGGCTCCCTCTCCCTCTCATGGAGATTCACAGCAGCTGCCTCCTCCTTCCTGCCTCCCACCACCACACACATCCACACTGCTCTACCCGGCTTCAAAGAGGAGAAAATATGCTGAGACGCTGACACTCACTAAACAAAAAGGGAAAGCCTGCTCCAGGACACCATATTTTTTGTGAGAACAGTTCTTAAAAAAGATGTTTCAAAGACAATTTGCTGGGAAGTGGTTGTGAAACATGCAAGGCCAGAATTGCCGGGGTTTTGGAGAAAGGCCCTACCATGAAATGACAGAGGACGCATCGTAAATGTGACATTAAAAGGAATCCCAGATCAATTTCCCCCTACCAAATGCTGCATAACGAGTCATTTTGACAAAGTAGCCGTGTGATTATTTTTTATTTCCATTTGAAAGCAATTAGTGGAGAGGTCCTTCCCTTGAGTTTCTGTGGCAGAATGTGCGGAATGACTCAGGATAATTGCTGTGAAATGAACAGCACGAAGTGAAGGGAAGCAGCAAAACCGCCAGGGTTCCCTCTCCACGGAAACGCCCTCTGCCTTTGTCGATGCACCAGGAAATTAGGCGGCAAGTGATAACAGAGCTTGAATGAGTAACAAACGCCGGGGCCGAGTTATATTTACTCCATTTCAGGCTATTACAGAAATTGAGTGTTTCCCCGCATCTCATGCTGTGCCGCCTGAGCGCTCGGTACAGGAGGAGGAAGGTCGACACACATGGCAGCCGTCTTCGCCATGCAGAAGGAGAATAACAAAAACACGGACACAATGAACAGCACAGATTGCGTGACGTAGGCCAACTTGCATGTCACAGCATGTCAACGGCACCATGTCCGCTCACTGAACCCTTAAAGGACAGGAGGCGTTTGAAGATGCAGAAGGGACTGACCTGGTGTTTTCCCTTCATCTAATATCTCTTAGCTGGAAGCTGCCTTCGCAGCTTCTCCACTAATTGCTGCCTTGCTTGGAAGCAGATCTCCCTTGGTATGCCTTTCATGCCTCCCCTAATTACGACGGCCAGGAAAGAATGTGATTGTTATTGTCATTACTCTCGTTAGTAATTAAGCAGCTATTGACTCCATCCTACATTCAGTCTGTTTGATTAGGCCTGAGGTCTGGAGATATGCATTAGTCTTTCCCAAAGTTGCAGACACAGCCGTAGAGAGTAGTACCACACAGCCCTCTACTGACTTGGGCTCAGGCTTACAGAGAGGCGGAAGAAGAGGAGGAGGAGGAGGAGGAGGAGGAGGAAGAGGAGCTGAACTGCAACTTTTCACCCACCAGTGATGAAGACAACCTTCAGCCTGTTCTCAGCATGGAGGTGGTAAAGGAGGGGAGTCTCTTTGCCCTTGACGCTGTGTCCCCGTCAGTGACACTGCAGCACTTGCTCTCCTGGAGGTGGAAGCCGTCTAGATTACTGAGGCAGGAATGTCAAGAACTTGCTCAACGAATACTCAAAGAGGTGGGGCTGGAGGTGGTGGAGGGGGCAGTGGGGGTAGTGGGTGGGTGGGTGGGTGGGGGGGGGTGGCTTAAAACACCAGGGATTCCCTCCCATTGGGAAAGTGGCAGAAGAGGGGAGAATAATAGTCTCGGGGATGCGGCTGGGGGGTTCAATAATCGTGCAGGAGTGACAAGAACCCAAAAGCAATTCCTGACTGAGCACTAATCCCCACTTTTTTGCGGGGTGCGAAGAGAGAGGGAGAGAGAGAGATAAGCTTGGAGGTTAATGCAGAGGCGGCTCTCCTCTGTCCTCCTCGGTGACAGCCCGTGACAGGCGGACCCCAGCAGCACGGCTTGTTTATGTTAATGTCGGCGACCGAGCCCGCTCCCACGCTGCGCCCCACAGATAGAGACGTCAGGGGCTCGTCAGAGTGGCACGGCAACCTCTCACTGGGGTACCCAGGAACTCTGCATCCACAGACGGGGGCCACGCTGAGGCTCTATCAGTCAACCATGTATGGGCCCATCTACTTCTGTGCTCTTCATATAAACAGCACCAAAGCTTTATTTTGGATGGGGTTTTGTCCAACTGTTTTGCCCTTTCTTTCTTTATGAATCTCAGAAACTATGAAAGTACAGTTTGAAAGTCCAGTATCTTCATGAGGCAACTAGCTATAAACTATATCTTTCGAAACCCTCGGACATAGTCGCAGGGATATGGTCCAATGATGTGATGATCACCCTGCCAGGTTAGTCACCCCTTGCCATTTGATGTTATTGCTGCCCATCCTCTGTGTCCGTTGTTTTCTATTTTGATTTGGTCGCCATGTTTACCGTGTTCTGCTACTCTAGGGTATCATCCCCATCATCAGCCTTGTCTCTCACTGATGAATGGGCCTGCCTCTCTGACCTGGACTCCCCTTGTTTGTGTCAGCGTGATGTAGGGCTGACCCCTGGAGGCGGCGCTCAAATGAGATGGGAGCAAGGTGGGGACGTGGAAACAGATGAAGGGTCAGGGGTGTGTGCGGAGATGCCTCTCCCCAGCCTCTCCTCTGGGTCTCCTTCACCCTGGCGCGTTCGACCTGCACCAGCCTTTCATTCTAATCTGATGATAATGATATTTGCTCAGGACGACCTCTGCTTGCACAGTGTAATTACCCCCCAGCTTTCTATGATCTCGGCTATTGGAAATCGATGGGCCATAAGAGGACCCCATCAGAGCTTATTATTATCACAGCTCGGTTTTCGTTACAGTGCGATCAGATTTAATATGTTGTAGAGTTTTTTACGGCATGCTTTTTTTTCTTATTTTTTTACATCACCTATTGTAGTTAAGCAGGTGTCTGGTCATTGTCACAACATTCCCCCAAAATCTCACTATGATGCAACGCTTACCCTTCCCTGCATCAAAGCTATTACGATAGATATTGTTATGTGCTTAATTTCGTCGCATTAAGGACACCTTGGACTTAGCAGTACTCAGCAGTTCAACGCCTATCCATGCGTCCATGAGTGGACACGTATTTAAATAAGTTAGACGTATATTCGGCTATGGAGAACTCTCCTCATTAGATGCTCATCCATGGTCAAGAACCCTCTAAAGCAGATGGTGGTGGCCGCCTGGTGACCCTGTCTTTGTTACCCATTGATTGTGACACTTCAGCAAGGCCTTGCCTCTGTAATCTTCTCCACCTCTCCTCCACAGACAGTGTTTTCTGCTGCTGCCAAGGGCATGCGTGTGGCCCACTGATCTGGAGATTATTGCCATTATTTCTGCTTTATGAGATCCAAACTTGTTATTTCAGGAGGAGTCACCAATGTCTTTGCAGTGACCTTGCATCTCTTCTCTCCACTATCTGTTAGTGTCAGTGTCGTCAAGGAGATAAGAGGATCACCGGTGAGATTCCATCAATGGGGAAAATGGGCACAGCTGAGATGTATTATTGGAACAATGACAATGACCATGACTATGCAATAAACTGTCATGCTTTGCTCTCAACCTGCACTCGGTCCCTTTAAATCCATATTGACCAAGTGCTTGAAGTCCTACCTTTTGTCTAAGCATCCTTATAGTGGGTTGTATGTTTTGAGTCATACCATAGGCTCCTCTGCTTTCCAGCAATTTCCTTTTATTGATGCTTGTAAAAGGTCTGGCTCAGTCAACAACGCAGAGCTCTCGTGTTTTTATGAGGGAAAGGAACCTAATAACACAGCAATCAGCATTTATTGCACACAGAGTGTTCCAGGGATTCTGGAATGCCTGTGAGTTAGAAACACGGCCGTGAATGCTCAGCAGACCCTCCGACCCCTGAGCAGTGCTGATGGTGTCTGAGGTCGCAATCTGACCGGGAGAGGTCACAGGATGGAGTTTGATGGAACAAACATGGAGGCAGAAATATGAAAAGGATTAAGCTTAAGGAGAGGGGTCAAAGGAGGAAGGTGAATGGATTGGAGGTTGTCTGTGGCAACATTGGATTGAGTGTGAAAATGTATTTTTAGCCGAGAACAAAAAAGGTGACAAAAAGGAGAGGTGGAAGTGATCGATCTGTTTGTGCAAAGGGCAGAGGACTGCCGAGAGACACAACAGAGAGAGACATGAGTGAAGCAGTCCCTCAAGGGGATGGAAGGCACGACCGATGCGGGGAGAGAGAGGAAGAGAGAGAGGCACAACAAATGAGGAGAGAGTAACCAAGACATGGGTGATGAAGACAGGGAAGGGATAAATAGAGGCTACAAATTAGAAGAAGGCCATATTGATAGGAAAGATGGGACCAGGGCATCTAGACCACGCATGACATCTGTTGAAGGCATACTGTAGGATGGAGACTCTGACCCTAGTGATTAGGAATACGGCACAGTGAACACAGGGAATACGTTGGTGTGAAAAGAACTCGAGAAGGTGGACAAGGGATGGATGAGACACAGACATTTTTATACTTAGGTCACAAATTCTTTGAAAAGGCTAGAAAGAAGCCTCCCCTCTACTAGAAAGAAGCCTCCCCTCTACTGGAGCTTTGTGGAACGCCGGCTACTTCAAGAGAGTGAAGTAAGAATAAAAAAGCAAGAGAATACACAGGCTCATCTGCAGCAGGGCACCCAAGGACACACAGAAGATATTTCATCCCTCTCCATAATTTCCAAGGCATCTGATGCCATTGTGCCCACTGGCCTTGCCATCATACTTTGACTTACAAGGACACAATGCCATACAGTAAATAGGCTTTAAGTGAAACCGGTAGCAGTGCTTCACCCAAGGTTTGGACACACGTCATACTCAACTGTGCGTCCTGCTCACTAGAGAAAATATACTTTTTAAACGTTTGATATACAGTAGATAACCCTACGAGCATATTAGCAGCATTTTGCCAGCACTGTGATCTATGTAAATTGAATTATTGAATAGTTTTTACGTGTGAATGCAATAAAATCACCTTTAACAGAGTTCAAGGGCTAATCATGGCTGGCTTTGCCGGTTAAGTAGAATTAAGATAAGATCATTTTAAAGCTCTGCTGACTTGTAAACTTCCTAAGACATGCTGGCATCCCACTGGTCAGTGTGAACATGTCATAGATGGCAGTGATGGAGGGGATGTTCCATTTTGTCACCTCTGTGTGAAACGATTCACACCCTGTTTTTAAACAAAATCATTAGCTGTCCTATTGTTTTGATGGAGATTTTCTGAGGTACATGTATGCTTGCACATAATCTCAATCTATCAAGTGATATGCTGGAGTTAGAGTCTCTACAGTAAAAAATACTGCTTCTCCAAGAAACGTTGTCCACCAGGTATTTAAAAGCTGTGCTCACGTTTACATCCCTTTTTAGCTAGGACTGTAGTCATATGAAAGACGATCATGTCACGCCCTCCACTTCCACCTAGCCTGTGTCAGTCCCTCTCCCTCTCCCCAGTCTGTGTGTCCCGTGTGTGGGCATGGCTGCAGGCTCTTGCCGGCCCATTCACGTCATCATCTCAACCTGCTGATCTACACACCTGCCGCTCATCTACTCATCACCCATCTGTGTTTTATACCCTGGTTTTCCGTCCACTCTTCGCCAGTTTGTCATAGTACTTCCTACCTATACGTCCCAGCATTTCTAGTCTGTTGATTCCTGGTTTCGGATCTACGGGTGTTTTCTGGACTGTGCTTCTGCCTAACCCCTGTCGGATTATCTGCCTTCCCTAGAACTGCCTGCCCGTGTCTTGACCCCTGCCTGGATTTCCCTGTCGGATTATCTGCCTTTCTTAGAACTGCCTACCCATGTATCGACCCCTGCCTGGACTACCCGCTATCCTGCCCTGCCTGCCTGCCTGCCTGCCTGCCTGCCTGCCTGCCTGCCTGCCTGCCTGCCTGCCTGCCTGCCTGCCTTGCCTACCTGCCCTGCCTGCCTGCCCTGCTTGCCTGCCCTGCCTACCTGCGTGCCTAGTCTACCCTGTCTTCCCGTTTCCCCAAATTCCTTCATTAAATACTCTATTATTTTATACCGATGTCCAGACTCTGTGTTCTGCATTTGGGTTCACTAGCTCTGATTCATAACAGATCATACTCCTGAAAGCTGTTCAAGCTGTTCAACATTGATGAGGCTTTCCATTATAATTCCCCTTAGAGATAGACCGGAACAATAAAGAACAACTATTGAAATGACACCCCCCCCCGATGGATGTATTTTCCGATCCATCCGTATCATTGATGCTACCCTTGAATCTCTGCTGTTAAACGACTTGTGGGTTTTATACATGGGGGATTGATTATTGGACAGTCAATATCTAATGTTCTGTATGGTATTTTGCTTACGACTCCATACAGTACAGCCTACCTGCTTAATTGTAAGGAGCTGTATGGTATGATTCTTGCGCCTTGGTTCATTGGTGGATGGTTTGCATTGCTGTAACAGTACATACAGTACTGTACAACATATCAAGTGGACCATTACCATAGCTTAAAACGACATTTGAGAGTGTCATTTTTCCAGTAAGAAATACAGAGATCTAAGTATGCTTGCAAGGATCACAGTTATTCCTGTACTCCAGTTATTGCTAAAACAACATGCTAACATAATTAATTAAACAGCAATACCAGCGCCTGGAGAAAGAGGAGCCATGCACGCTGTACTGTACGTCTCTCCCTCCCTCAGCTGTGACTGGTTAAATGATTTCTTTAAAGGCTGTAGACTGCTGGTCATTTCATTTTGGGACCTAATAACAGTCAGGTCACACTGTGCCCTGACTGATCCTCTTTGATATGGTCCTTGCACAAGCCCAAGCCCCCTTTCACAAGGTGCCAATCATTATAATCAAGCTTCCTTGGGCCTTTCCCCTTAAGCCCTCTCTGCCCCCAGATCAGAGTCACGTTGCAGGAGCAGAGCGTTAAATCTGCCCTCATTCAGGGGAAAGGGCCATATTCACTGACCCTGTGTTCATACCAGGGGCAATCATATCTCCTCTCGCAGCATCATTTCAAAACACATTGGCCTCAGAATGCTCTTTCTGTTAGACATTTGATTCCTGTCCACAGGCAGAATCAAGATGGTCAAACACTACCAGCGGAAATGTTTCCAATCTCTGAGTACAAAATGTCAGAAAAACAAGGGATGATCGCGGTGATGTGTATTTTTGAGATGTGACAGTATGCTTTAACATTACAATAAGGTAGAGATGAGGCACACAAATTGTAGGGCAGACTCAACCTCCAGTACTGTAACAGTACAGGAGCGTCATTTTCTTTAGTCTATCATTAGAGCATAAAACATAGACCCCCTTGATAGTGAAACGGTCAAATCAAATTAGAACAAAGTTCTATTTTCTGTGCTTTACTGTCTACGATGTGTATGTATGGATATGGTTTGCGTTTGCTGAATGGGTGTAATGTCTCTGCTTGTTTGCGTCAATGGTACTGCATGTCCAATGAGTATGTTTAATGGCTTTCATGGTGTGGCTTTTTTGGTAGCATTTCACATTAAGTCGCTCCTATACCTATGCAGTAACACTGTATTAACTACAGCAACTACATGGTCAGAGCATGTTTTTACATACTACTTTAATAATTCCTTTGTAAAGGTACAGGGCAATGTACCCAAGGAAATCAATATCTTACAGTTCATGTTTACTAAATCACTGGTTTTTCATTTATTTTTGTGCTGTCAGTTTTACACTCTTTGCCAGATGAAATGTTGTGGTAGGAAGGCCTAAACCTCTGTTCTGCCTCTAATCTGTAATTGCATCCAGGGAGGGAGGACCAGCCTCTCAGGCTCTCCCCTGACATGTCCAGCCACGGAGCACAAGGCCGGTGCAGCCGTGCCAAGCCAGGGAGATGGAGAGATTGAGCAGTGAGAGCAAACAGAGATAAAAAATGGATAAAAAAGAGAAACGCAAACGGATTGACTTTGGTAAGAGGTCACTTTTGAAAGTCCTCCCGAGTGATTGTTCCAAAGCACCATTTTTTTCCTTTCAGGACACCCCAGAGATGTGAAGTGTAAGGTTATAGTATGGCCCAGTGCTCTATATTAATGGTGACTTTGGCTCACCTAATACGGATTCTCAGGGTTATAGCCCCCGGGTGCCTGCTGAGCAGAATGCGAAAGCAAAAAGAGCCGCTCCCTCTCCCCATCCGCTCCCTGGTCACCAGGGCCCAGCCAGCCCTCGCTCAAGGTTACAGCCCCATACAGCCTGGCAGCAATGAAGCCATCAGCACTGATTTTAAATGATATCCCTGGACTGGCCAGCACTTAACACATTCCCTTTCTCTTTCACTCTCTTTGCTTTAAACTCCCGATTATCCTCTTTTCACGTTCAGATTGTAATGCGTGATCAGAGGGGAGCCTGACTGGGAAGGACACTTTTCTCCTTGAGCTCGTTGTCGCAGTCCCTGATAAGAAAAGAAAAGGAAAGGTTATGATCAAGGGGTCCCTCTTAGGTAGCAAACTGCCAATAGGGTGCTTTGTATTTTTGCTGAAGCAATTCCGAGTTTAAATGGTTCTTGAATTTGAGTGTTAAACAGCAGGCCTCTAGAATCATGTCTTACTCACATTATGCATATCGTTTCTCAGGAAACTGGCTTAAAGTCCCTTATTTCTGTATTGCATGGCACATACAGGACTGTTAAGGTTAATGTCCAACTCCTGAAAAAGCCTCTCCACCCATGGCTGTTAAATGATTACTCCGGGGAACACTGCCACTTTTTTTTTTGTTATTCCACCCTCATTGCTCATGTAGATTCAGCTAATGCTCACTTGACGAGTAAAAATGTTATTCTAATGATGGTCGAGGGAGCAGGTTTTTGCAGGTAGTTGTTATGGAAACTGCAGCTGCAGCTTAACTGTGCAATAAGCTTCCTCTACTTCCTAGCTTTCCTCCCGTCTTCCCTTGCTGTCCTCCTCATCGCTTTACGTGGTGAACACTGAATGTTGGAGTCATAACCAGAGTACATAATGTTGAGGACAGCGACGAGATATGCTGAGAGCATTCACGGAGATGCTTTGAGAATATGTATCAATGATGTTGAGTGTTGTTGAGAATCAATGATGGTGAGTGTTGTGGTGTAATCATGGCTGCATTGAGAGGGGATGGATTTTTACATTCTAGTTAATGTCTTCAGGCCATAGCAGCTTGAATCCTCAATGTTGGCATGTTGAATGCCTCCATTTAGTAATGAAATAAAGCCAAATTGGTGTTGAATTATATACATTATTTGTGTCAGATGAAGCATAAATCGAATGGACTGAAATCACTTCTTATGCATTAGCCGGCTAGTTCACATTCAGTTAGCAATCCGATGCAAGCCTACTGCGTGTTGACATTTATGTAAAACATATCAAATGGGAATATGTTTTCCTTTTTACCTTTACTACAGAAACTAGGCTAATGATAACTAGATGTGGACAAGTATGTGGATTTTATTTTCTTGTTCTTTAATACATCTATAATGGTTTCTGTCATTACCCATGTTTATGTCCCTGCTTGACCTTTATGCCTTTTGAATAGCATACTAACATCTGTGGAGATAATTACAGCCATTTGAAATCTCAGATAGCAATGGTGGGCACAACCACAAGCATCACAAGTCATTAGCTCTAGTTTGTGCATCGTGGATGAGTTCATCAGATTCCTTAGAGCTTTGTCTGTTGATGGCATGTGAACTTTCACAAACTTCAGCTGCTTGAACTGCAATGGCGTCAGTCATTAACTTGAAGCAAACAGAAAGAACAAATTACACACCAAAAATAAAATGACAATGACCTCATCATTGTTTACATGTCTAACAGGTGCAATGTAAATTAAATTAAATCTAATTTAATTAAAGCAATTAAATCTATTCACTTTGACTGTTGACCCCCCAGTGTAATTACACATATTTCAATATGCTGTTTTTATGATTTTTCATATGTTTTGATAATTGACATGTTTGTAATAAAATCCCTTTGTAACTTTTAGCACATTTGATCCAAGATTGGAATAATAATATTTTCTGGTGTCAAGTTATGAATAACCACCATGAACCTTTGACCACTTTCTGAGAGTGTATTCTATTTGATTACACTTTGAGTGTTGTTCTATGCATTCTAATTGACATGACATGGCTGTTTATATTGACCGCAGACTATGATAACGGTAGAGGTTAAGTTGCTAGCTCGAGAGCTTCATAGAGCTAACATTGTACTGTACTACTGTGTTTACTGTACCAGCTATTGTACTAGGCTATAGTTACATATTGATGTATGTAATACTGTTATGAGATTCTATTCTAATGTTTTAATATATTACTGAGTCCAGGCTTGTATCGCCCTGAACCCGAAGTGCAACCCCTGTGACCATCATAACCGGGGTCCTTGTGTGCGGCTATGCAGTGAGGGAGCTAATGCAGCCAGTCAAACAACAGCACAACACAACGCAACCACAAAACCTACAGTAGAGACAATAGCCCATTACCCCAGGCCGGGTTAACATACAGTTAACTTGCATGCTGTGTACAGTGTTTTGGATTGAGTTTGAGTTACATGTATACATCATATTGGGACATTCTACTATGGTCTACGTTAGCTACTACAATATATGACAACATTTGGTGGGCTATTGTTACATCTACTGCCAAGGTCTAGTTCTACCAACGTCACACATAGATACCACACAGATACCACATAGATACCACATAGATACCACATAGATACCACATAGATACCACATAAATACCGAATGATGACTGTTACTATCTTTAGTGCCATTTATTTTGAAGCAACACTGTTGATGATACAGTCTCAAACTAATGCTATCTGGTATGTATACAAGAGGCAATTGCTGTTTATGTTCATACCTAACATGAAGTTGCCCTTATTCCACCTATATAATAACCCTATAATAACAGATGAAGTGTAAATTATACTGTAAATATCTCTCTCTCTCTCTCTCTATATATATATATATATGAAGAAAATGTAACTCAAGTTAGGGTTAGGCCCAATGACACTCATTTTGGACACAGCGTGGTTATAATGTCGGTTGATCTTTCAGCAGAGCACATGGCTGGAACAGGAGGGTTTTAGTAGCTCGTATTAACATGTCGACCAGGCATTGTTGAACTGAGAGAGTTCTGCTGCAGACAGGTGCTCCTGAATATTCATTGGCGGCGAGCCCTCACCGATTCTAATCACTGTCAATATGTG
>NC_139663.1:16379507-16387007 GCF_951799395.1 Argentina silus
CACTCACTTGACATTTCCTGGTGTAACAGCCTAATAATGTCTTGCCTCTTTTCCCCGTGTTACGAGAAGCACCACTTCAGCCACCGTAGCCCTCGATGAGGTCACCTCGTCGTCTCCGACCACGGCCATGTTACGGAGCCCCACACACGTCTGTACTTCCACTGTTTCTAGAACGAAAGATACGGGGCTGTGAGAAATATGTAAATGAGTTCTGAGTAGCGGGCCAGACGGTGTTGCCCCCTCGCCCCGGGAAACAAACCGCCCAGCCCTGACGAAGGACGTCTCCGGGCTCACACCGCGCGGCGGCGGCGTGGTAGCCCGGCCCAGCCTAGCCGGAAGCTGGAGCTGGTGGAGAGTCAGAGCGGAGAAAAAGCCTGTTAATTGGTCCAGTCTGGCTGGCCCCTGTCAGAGGAGGCCTTTCATGGCCTTTTCATGGCTTCCTCCTGGGAGAGCAGAGGAGGAGACTTGCTGCCTGTAATGAGGCCCCGTACCTGGCTGCAGAGGGGGGAATCAGGAGGGTCACTCGTGGGCAATTAGGGAGAAATAATGAGAGCTCTCTCTCTCTCTCTCTCTCTCTCTCTCTCTCTCTCTCTCTCTCTCTCTCTCTCTGTCTCAATCTCTCTCTCCAATCTCTCTCTCTCTCTCTCTCCAAATCTTTCTCTCTCAATCTTTCTCTCTCTCTCTCTCTCTCTCTCTCTATCTCCCCCTCCTGTGACACACCATTCACAGAGGAGCGAGGGTTCATCAGACAACTTTGGGTGGATCCCGTGAGAGTGAGCTCTAAGCCAGGACAGAGTGGCACTGCAGGAAACGATCCTACATGTCTCATCAACAGAATCTGTCTTGTGTAGCGTGCACACACACACGCACACGTACACGCACACGTACACGTACACGCACACACACACACACACACACACACACACACACACACACACACACACACACACACACACACACACACACACACACAGCACACAGCACACACACACACACACACACACACACACACACACACAAAGCACACACACAAAGCACACACAACAGCACACAGGACACATACAATAACACGTACACAAGAAGCACATAGCCAAGGATACACACTTTGAAGAGATGACACCACCCATCCCCAAAGTATCTTTAGATGATTGAGTTGATGTGCACCCTGGTGCATTTACTTCATCAATCCATACACACCCCACAGCATCTACTGTATACGCAACGCAAAGCAGTCAAGCAAACTAGATGTGAAAGCGCCCCCAGGGTCAGGGCATGCTCTATGGATGGGGCGTGTCTACACAGTCCTCCACCGTACAGACCTCCACTCCTCTACGTCTGCTCCTGTGTTTCTCATGCAGCGTGAGTTCCTTCCTGACATCGCCTGTCTGGAGAGAGATTTCCAGTTCTCTGACAGAGATTGATGCGCTGCCTGTCCCCCATCTGTAATAGCACTCAATATCCACTGCACTTAATATCCAAATGGCAGCAAATCAAAATCACCTTCACTCCGAGACACAGAGGTGAAACACCTCTACTAAGTGATGTGCACCATATTTACATGCATAGAGACCATTCAATAGGTGGTTTGTGTGTGTGTGTGTGTGTGTGTGTGTGCGTGTGTGTGTGTGTGTGTGTGTGTGTGTGTGCGTGTGTGTGTGTGTGTGTTCGTGTGTGTGTGTGTGTGTGTGTGTGTTTGATTAATCGTGCACATGAAGCAGGGGGGTCATCTGTGTGCAATGGTCTGTGCCCCTCCAAAATGATGATTATGTATACAAAAACACAAGTAAAGTCATTATAGCCCCATCAATTGTTCAATAAACACATTTGAAATAGTACAGAGTGCTGAATAGAAAGTAGCTCTACTTTAATATGACATTTCTCATGCATTGTAATTAGAAGGAACATGCTCCCTTTTGAGCAGAGGCGTAGGTAAACATTCCTATTTGTTCTTGCCGATTTAATAGAGCATAAAACCAACAGAACGATCGCATAAGATTGAATTTCTCACCGCCCTTGCAGTTCAAACAGTCTGCATTGCATCAAACCCAGTGAGTCCCAGACACTGAATCCAGTGGCTGGCTAGTATGCTCTTTTTCCTACTGTACCACTGATGCTTATCACGGATACCTTCCCTTCCCTTCTCTTTCAAATGTACGTCACCGTAACTTCAGTGGAAAAATGCCCTTTTCCATTTGTCTGCTCTTGACGAACCCTTATGGAAGCCTGGAGACCGTGTCACAGTTTGTTGATGTGTTTGTAAGTTCGCCCTCAGATCCAGGACATATCGGACATTACAATCAGGAGATTTCTGAAGTATGCATAATGGCACAATCTGTCTTTCATTTGCTATTTGGTTGTTTATTTTTGTTTGTTTGTTGATTTGTTTGTTTGTTTGCTGTCAAGATGAATCAAATGGTGCTGGCTCGAGGCAGTGCGCTGTGTGATATGGACGGTGGTCCTCCATCGGCCCCACCATGGCTCCAGTGGAAATCCCTCCCCAGTAAAAAGCCCATCTGTAAGCATGGGGGGGGGCGGAGAGACAGAATGTGTGTAAGGCAGTAAAAAAATGAATGTGAGGATTGTAAGATGGCCAAGGGAGTGTGTTAAACTGATAGAAAATGTAAAGTGCTATAGTCATGGATGTAATGCAGAATGATAGTCTGTCTGCCCTGTTTATTGGCCAGTGTATGTGCTGTAATTGAGATAAATGTTTGTTGGAGCCCGCGGGCCCTGCTGCTTTGGCAATCTAGCTCTTCGCTACATACGAATGTGGGCTCCAGACAGCCAGCCAGCACCTAGACGCCTGTGCGAGGCCAGGGGAGAGGTCCTTGGGTGACTCACCTGGGTTTTATGCCTTAATGACTCCTTGTTACTCTCACAGCCATTTCCCAATTGCCACCGGCACTTCCACCCTCTGTGTCCATTAGGTAGAGGGAACACGGATCAATACGGGATGCAATTTCCCTGGGGAATGAGGCTCTCTCTCTCTCTCTCTCTCTCTCTCTCTCTCTCTCTCTCTCTCTCTCTCTCTCTCTGCCTCCTCCCTCCTTCCTCCCTCCCTATTCTCTCTCTCTCTCTCTCTCTCTCTCTCTCTCTATTTTGCTTACTCTGCCTTCTCCCTCACCCTCCATATCTCTCTCTTTCTTTCATCCCTCACTTCCTCCCCCTGCTCTTCCTTCCTCCCTCTCTCTCTCTCTCTCTCTCTTTCTCCCTGTCGTTCTCCCTTCCTCACACTCCTATAACATGTCGTGAGTGTGTTTCAGTTAGATGTTGGTAAAATAGAAGGAATTTTTTACTCAATCTCATTGATGTAAAATGTAATGCTGGCATGAAGGAAGTGTCTCGGAGCAGTAGCAGAAACAGCGGCGTGTCACAGAGACAGTGCCGCTCCACAGGAATAGCATGAGTCATCGCTGGTCCAACACCCACCCGAGTGCCTGGCACTCAGCATGGCAGCGGCATGAGCTGGCTTCCAAGTGATGTTGCCCCTGCTATCATCTCACTACAATGAGACACTGTTCTGTTAGTGTTCAATTTCAAAAAAGGTCAACACCATTTTGTTTTGTTTTGAGTTAAGCGATGTTTTCATAATTGATGCACAACAGAAATGGAGGACAACCAGGGCTCATGCCCAGGGCCCAGCTGTAGTCAAGCAGTATACAGCAATGAAGAGATAGACAATCTCTCGAATTCTTGACGTTTTACAAGTCTCATTTCCCTCACTCGTCCCTATTCCTTATTTACCTTATTCATGATGTTTTTTCACCACAGTTTTGTGGAGCTGTGTATCCCATTTTTCCCCTCAAAACCATTTTATATTTCACTGACGTAAAGGTATAAATGCTGTTTAAAGACTCTTTTCAGGTCTCAATCAATACAAAGCAGTGTGAATGAATGGAATTGACAATAAATGTTCCTTACTCTGCGAAGATGAGTTATTTCAAGGCTCCAAATGTGTTGCTGACCTGTGTTTCCATGACAACTTTTAAGATGCATTAGTGTTTACTCTCTTCTGCATATTGTATTATTTTTGCATGTTATTGGAGACGGGTAAACCTGCGACTAGAGTTTGAATGTCGAGAAAGACGTCAGTCAATAAATCTTAGCATATTCGGATCTTCCACAAAGTTGCCAAATGTTATTCCTGTTCGATGTGTCACTGTTCGAATGAGCCATTCGTTTTGTGGAGGCTCTGTGATCATTCCGGATCATTTCCAAATGGAAAGCATATTGGAAGTGCCTATGTTAAGAGGCCGTTAAATACAAGGTTAATTGTTTTCGGCAAATGCTAAAGAATGTGTGTGAGCGATAGCTCTAAGCTTCAGTTCCGATCACCTTGGGTCAGTGAATTCTTTTTTTTTTTCTCTCCAGACTTTCGGGTTTTAGCATCCGTAGCCGTGTAGAGGGCAGAGTGGTCCAGCGGGTGATCAGAAAGTCTGCAATTGGCCCTGAGAGAGCACAGCTGTCAAAGAATAAGCCACACCGCGGAGGAGGAGAGATGGGAAATGCAGTCCCCTGTGGAGTGAATGAATACACAACTCCCTCTTTTAGTCTCAACAACAGGCCAGCGTGTTTTACAAGCCTTTCAAAGCTTTCCAAGGTGCACGATAGTGGTTAGGTTAATCTATTCCAATGAGCTTGGAAAATGCTGGGGGTGGGGGGGGCACTGGCTCTGGAAACAGTACATTGGTTCCTATTGTGTCAATTCTGTGTTGGTTTGTCAGAAGAGATATTTTCATCTTAATCTTATGATTGACGTCTTTGATGTTGGTTCCAATCAACACACGATGATGTTTTATTCAGAACAGATGTTTCAGCGGCCAGTCTTAAACCGGAGTACATTGCTTCTCTGCAGAGGCGTCTCTACCAAATGGCATCCGGTTCGAAAAGATGAAAGAGCAGAGTGGTGAAGATGTCATTAAAAAGGAACGAAGGCAAGAGAGAGAGAAGAGAGTAAAAGAGAGAGAGAGAGAGAGAGAGAGAGAGAGAGGGAGAGAGAGAGGACAAAAGAAAGGAAGAGAGAGAGAGAGGAGGAAAGAGCTCTCTGGTTCAGGATCTGAGGAACAAGAGAGACTTCAGTCTGTGCCATTAAATAATTTACTCCTCAGTGATCAGACCCGATTTAATTAGCCCTTGTTCTCCTGATATAATCAGGCCCCCTTCGTTGAGGTGTTGGGGCCGTGAATCATGGGGGGGGGGGGTCATATGTTACCCCGCTGTCTGTACACCATGGATGGGGGGGGGGGGGGGGGCTCAGGTAGGACACAAGGACACACAGGGCTCTATCTGCTCACTGCGGCTAACGCTAGCCAAGCCCCAACGCCCCTAGACCCTGGGTGGCTCTGATAGCCCTCTCTCCACAGGGCTAACGTCTACCTCCACCTCTTCACATCTACCTCTTTACAAGTGTTAGACTGTTAATTGCTTTGCTCTAAACATGTTATACAAGCATCACCGGACGCGATTGTACACAGATCAATGTTTCCGAGGTTGTTATTGAACAGAGGACGGCCCCACAGTCTCCCTCAGTATCCCCTGGCTGCCGTCGCAGCTTAGGTCTCCTACAGACGATAGGGAGGCACGGGTGCAACCAAGCATTGTGTTTGCCCAGGCTAGTGACCAGACAGACGGCCCTCTCTCTCTCTCTCTCTCTCTCTCTCTCTCTCTCTCTCTCTCTCACAGAGCCCATCGCGAAGGCTGCTGCTCAAAATAAATGTCTGAAGTGGAAAATCACACCTGATGGCCTGCTAGCGTCGGCTTTCAAGCCCCTTGATGGTAGTCTGGAAGTCTTTGTACAAATCAATTTTCGGGAAAATGGGTTTATGATCAAAAAAAGAAAGGGTGGACAGAAACCCAGAGGACCCGCTCCTGTCCTTTTGGTAAAAAAAAAAAAGGTGCTTCGGTGCTTTCTCTCTCCCCCCACAGAGCGGGAATGGACCACCTGAGCATTTTTCTTTTTCTCACTCTCCCTCTTTGGGAAGAAGTGAAGCTGCCATTAAATGTGTTTAAGCGGTGAGTTCTGTGACGGTGGGCCTGTGCTGAGGCTCAGGTTCTGATAAGCTTTGTGGAGAGGAGAGGAGAGGAGAGGAGAGGAGAGGAGAGGAGAGGAGAGGAGAGGAGAGGAGAAAACAGTGTGTGCTGCGTCCTGCAGAGGTAATTTGCCTTGGGCCTTCAAAGGGCTTACTTACACTGCAGGGGCAATGATACACAAGCTGACATGGGTAAAAGAGCAGGTGTGGGAATGGTGTGAAGAACTGCCAGTCACAATGGAGAGTGGTGGCGTTAACCAGAGAGAGAGAGAGAGAGAGAGAGAGAGAGGGACAGAGGAGTGAGACAGAGATAAAGAGGCGTGAGAGGGGGTTCGCACGCACGCACGCAAGCACGCACGCACCCACACATTAACTTAAAGTTCTAACACAAGAACAGACCGAAGCAGCGACCACAGAAACACACTTTTTTATTTTTTTTCAATCCACTGGCACACTCTCTCACACCCTCTCACACGCCATGGCCTGCAAGCGTCAAATTCTCCCATCCAACCTACACCTCCCCTGGTTAAGCTGAGGCCAATTTCGACGGGAGCGTTGCGATCGCGGGCGCACAGTAAGCGCCTGTGACATCTTCGCCAGTGCCAAGAGCCCACACATCATCCAGAATTGACAGCATGGCTGGCACATGCCGGAGGGGCTGGGAAAGTTCCCCTCCATAATTGCATCCCATGTCAACCTGTGACAAGTCAGCCTCAACCACCGCTGAAGCTCACTAATCACCGACCGGGCCTCCTCCTCCTCCACCACCCCCTCTGCCCTGTTGCTCCTCTGTCTCTGTCTCTCTCTCCCTCTCTCTCTCACTCTCCTCCCACCCTCTCTCTCTCTATCCTCCCTCTCTCTCTCTCTCTTCTCTCTCTCTCCTCCCTCCCTCTCTCTCTTCTCTCTCTCTCTCTACTCTCTCTCTCTCTCTCCTCTCTCTCTCTCTCTCTCCTCCCTCTCTCTCTCTCCTCCCTCCCTCTCTCTCTCTCTCTCTCTCCTCCCTCTCTCTCTCCTCCCCCCCTCTCTCTCTCTCCTCCCCCCCCCCCCTCTCTCTCTCCCCCCCTCTCTCTCTCCCTTTTTCCCTTTCTCCATCTCCCGCTATTTGGCAGCCATTATGTCTTTATTACCTCCAGCCATCAACGTGAGTCACCGATGAAGGCGAGCTTTCTCATTAGGGCGCTTCTTTACATGCCTGCTAATATAGCTGTTTGTCATTTATCCTACCTGTCATTCTCACCGACACTTACTGTCACTGTCGCGCAGCGAGCTACGTTTTATTCATTTTCACTTAATTACAAATCAAATCGTTAAAAAGGGGGAGCCTGCCCAAACTTATAATTGTCTATCTGGTCTCCCAGGACAACTGGCTGATGATGAGTCATATTCTTTCTGCGTTTCTCTGGCAAAGTTTGGATGTGATTGAGGTGTGTGTGTGTGTGTGGGGGGGGAGGAGAGAACTCTTGTCGTTGGA